>NC_143065.1:22047348-22350378 GCF_052426305.1 Pelodiscus sinensis | reverse complement strand
CGGGCTTCATTAGCATAAAGCCGGCTCCGCCATTTTTAAAAGCCGGCTTGTTCGAACCCCGTGCTGCGCGGCTACACGCGGCACGGGCTAGATAGTTCGAACTATGTAGCCATTCCGATCTATCTGTACACCTCATTCCACGAGGCGTACAGATAGTTCGGAATAACTACATAGTTCGAACTATCTAGCCCGTGCCGCGTGTAGCCGCGCGGCACGGGGTTCGAACAAGCCGGCTTTTAAAAATGGCGGAGCCGGCTTTATGCTAATGAAGCCCGGGAAATTCAAATCCCGGGCTTCATTAGCAAGTTCGGTATGCATACATTACCCCCCTAGTTCGAACTAGGGGGGTAGTGTAGACATACCCCTGGATATTGAAGGTGGGGCTACAAGTGTGTATGTTCAGGGTCTGAAACTAGGCATTTAGGGAACTTCCACTGCTAAAATATAGGCACTGAGCAATTATAGGTTCCTAAATGGTTCAAAGCAGCAGAGTTCTTTTGTGAACCCCCGATTCTGGGATTTAGGCACTTAAAGTGCTGTTTAGGTGCTTAAGTCCTTTTATTAATCTTTGGATAACTTCTTTGCATTGTTTTACTTGCATTTTTATTCTACGCATAATCTATTCATTTCTGCTTTTCATGCATATTTAGTAGAACAGTTGCATAGTTGATACTTCTGCAGATTTTTGGTCACAGTTTCCTTTCTGAACATACATACATGCATTAAGTAATGCTTGTTCAAAAACTTGAAACATTGACTTTCATTTTCTTTCTTATGTGTTCTGATTAAACCTTCATAGGTGAGCAGCAGACTCTGATTCGGTCGATTTAATGTACCAGTACCTTCTCTCCACACATGCTTTTCAAGTATCATTTGAAGGCTTACGACGCATACTTTACGATGAAGTTTGATGTGGAACTGTCAAGTGCCATTACTATAGAAATAGGGATAACAGTGGTAACATCAACATGATAAATGACCACTAGGAAATATTTACATTCACTTCTGTTGAAATAATACACAGAAATTGATTAAACTAAGACATAAAATTGGATTTCTGTATCAACTAAAAGTATCGTAGAAACCACCTAAAGGATAAAACTAGCTGCTAATAGATTCTTACAGGTATCACTGAAATAGCACTGATATTTTTAGTCAATATAGTTGTCACTGTCTTGTTCATCATTATGATCTCTTTTGAGATGCGTGCGTTAGCACAGTCTTCTTTGCCTTGGCATGCTCACAGTTATGTGCAAGGAAGATTGTCCTAAGTATAGATGCAATTGATTGTTCAGTGATCCTTACTGGTACAGGCACAAATAAGTACTCACCTGGGAGTAACTCCATGTAATGTGGTTTCACAGAGGAAATCCAGGAAAAAAAATATTCCTAATGATTTGTCTTGGATAGAACACAGAGCATACAAATCCATCATTTTGCATCTAAAATGGTTTGGAGTCTCTTTACATTCTTTTTCCACATTTAACTGTGTTATGACCATGATGACTTTTATGTTGGAATTTAAGTTTTAAAAACCCTTTTTTCCCGTTCAGATCAAGGGATTATTCAGCACTTCCAGCTAAAAGACTATGGCATTTTCTTGTGAAACAAGAGCTCCTTCAGGAGACCTTCATAAGATACATATTCACTAAGAAAAGAAAGCAAAGTGAGGTAAACAAAACTAGCTATTGAACCTTCTTTTACATCATAAGTGTCTGCATTCTAATTTTTGTTTTAATATTTTCATTTTGGTTGGTACCTGAGCTCCTGCTTTTAAATCAACCTGGAAACATGCTGTTTATTCAGTACAAATCAAACTAAAATGTGTATTCTTAGACAAGTCATGACTGAGGGCTTGTATTCACTACACAGTGAATTAACACTGCAGTGATTGATCCAGCATAGGCGGATTTACCAGGTCTGCTTAGACGTGATAAATCTATTTCCAAGTGCTCTCCCATCTACTCGGGTACTCTATGAGAATGAGAAGAGTATCCAGAGTTTACAGGAGAGCAACCCCTGCTCACCTTACTATGAAATAAGCAAGCACTTTGTTTCTATAAATATATGCATATATGCATGTGTAATATATACATATACATAATATTATATAGTTATATATAATATTGAATTTTATGAATATCATAATTACAACTGAAATAAGTTGCAATTAAATTTAAACTTTTAAAAGTACCTAAAACTGGAAATAAGTGTACTAGTTAATGTCTTAATACTTCCTGTAAGTATGAAGTTTGTGTGTGTTTTGCTTCTCCATTTATTTACTATGTCATGCCTTTTTTTTTTTTTAAGAAAAGGATATGTAAATTTATTTTCAAGTCTAATAAAATTGTGGATAAATACTTTATACCATGCATTTTGTGTTCATCAAGGAGGCATTTCATATTAAGTGAGTTTGTTTAGATTACTGTCTTAGTTTCTGTATCTTTTATAGAAAATTACAAACACATCTGTCATCATTTACTGAAAAGGGTGGCCTTTTAAATCTAGTTTGGAATGTTTCATTCTTTTTTTTATATTTGTTTGTGCATGTGTTTTGTGTTTGTGACTGTGTGGTGTTATGTAGTCTGTAGAAGATCGTGTGGAGCAGGTCAAACAAAACTGCGTAGCAGAAGATCACAAAAACAAGGTAGTATCCCTTCTCCCAAACCTTTAGCACATTCTTAAAAGTTCTGTGGGACTGGCTTTTCTTTTCTGATATGACTGGCAGTAGCTAAATGTTCTATGTAATTTCTGTGTGTCAGACTTAATCAGTGCATTAACTTCGGATGTCCTATAATTGGGATAAGTGAATACCTTGTAAATTGTGTTACGCACACAACCTGTGGGTTCTCTTAACTTTCAAATATACTATATTTGAAATATAAACAGTTTTTTAGAATGCAAGTGAGTGTAAAAATTCTAAAGTTTAGCTTCCTAACCATTGCTAAGGCCACTGAACTTTTCTTGCATGAGTTCCTACAGATTTTTGCGGGTCTGTCCATACCACTACAAAAATTTATTATATGCCCATTACAATTACTGGTAAATGTTTTATAGGTTGAAGCGGATCTTGGCTATCCCGGGGGAAAAGCAAAAATAATTCACAAAGAATCTGATATGATAATGGCATTTGCAGTTAATAAGGTAAAAGCCAATAGTATTATTACTAACAATACTATTATTACTTTATTTAATTGTTGTGTTTGTATTGCTCTAAGATCTTAATTAAAACTAGTGTATGTTATCTGTACTGTGTAGGCAAACAGCAGCGAAATTGTTTTGGCATCTACACATGATGTACAAGAACTTGATGTTTCAGCTCTGTTGGCTGCTCAGTCATTTATATGGATTGGGGAAGAATATGACCGAGAATCAAAAAGGTTAGTTTTTTTTCTTTGCAGTTATATTTAAGATAACTTTTTACTTTGAAAGTACAGGCACACAACTGCAGATAGTTCACATTTTGGCATTATTAATAATAAAACATATAGCCTTCATCCATAGATCTCAAGGCACTTTACAAAGGCAGCAAAGCACCAATATCCTCATTTTACTGATGGAGAAATGGAGGCACAAAGTTTTAACTGGCTTGCCCAAGGTCACATAGTTTTTTTACAGTAGGCCAGCAGATAAGACCAAGGCAATGGATCAGTGTCCACATTGCACTTCCTCAGTTCCCAGCCTGAGCCAGGGAAGCTAATGATCCAATCAGCTGTCATAATGCTGTGAAGAATCCTAGTCACATGACACCTACACTAAGAAGCAGCAGCAGAGACGAGACCAGGTTTCCTGTTCTGCTGCTTTAACCACTGGGGGTTTTTTTGTTTGTTTTTTTAAAGGGCAGTCTTTTCAAAATATCATGTATGTCTGCTTGAAGTACAGGCAGTCCCCGAGTTACGCGGATCCGACTTATGTCGGATCCGCAGTTACGAATGGGGCACTTCCTCTCCCTGGTCTCGAGCAGGCCAGGGAGAGGAAGCAAAGCGGCGGCGGAACGCGCGGCCAGCTGACAGCCCAGACGCGTCTGGGCTGTCAGCTGGCCGCGCGCTCCGCTCTGCTCCCCCCCCCCCCTGCAGACCAGGGGGAGGGGGAGGGGGAGCAGAGCAGAGCAGAGCGGCGGAACGCGCAGCCAGCTGACAGCCCAGACGCGTCTGGGCTGTCAGCTGGCCGCGCGTTCTGCCGCTCTGCTCTGCTCTGCTCTGCTCCGCTCCGCTCCGCTCTGCTCTGCTCTGCTCTGCTCTGCTCCCCCTCCCCCTGGTCTGCAGACCAGGGGGAGGGGGAGGGGGAGCAGAGCGGAGCACGCGGCCAGCTGACAGCCCAGACGCGTCTGGGCTGTCAGCTGGCCGCGCATTCCGCCGCTCTGCTCTACTCTGCTCCCCCTCCCCCTGGTCTGCAAACCATGGGGGGGGGGGGGGGCAGAGCGGAGCATGCGGCCAGCTGACAGCCCAGACGCGTCTGGGCTGTCAGCTGGCCGCGCGTTCCGCCGCTCTGCTCTACTCTGCTCCCCCTCCCCCTGGTCTGCAGACCTGGGGGATAGCCACGGCGCGTCTGGGCTGTCCCGCTGCCCGCGTGTTCCGCCGCTTTGCTCCCCGTCCCCCTGGTCTGCAGACCAGGGGGACGGGGAGCAAAGCAGAGCAAAGCCACGGAGCCCGAGGGCAGCAGGATAGCCACGGCGCGTCTGGGCTGTCCCGCTGCCCCCGTGCTCCGCGGCTTTGCTCCGGACGCCTGTAGTACAGCAGCTGGGGCGCTGCCGGTTGGTCCCGTAGCGCCGCTCTGGGTGCCACTGGACCAACCCAGCAGCACCCCAGCTGCTCTGCCCCAGGTGTCCCCTAGTCAGCAGCTGCTGAAAATGACCAGTGGCTGACTACAGGAAGCCCCTGCCCCGGGCTTCCTGGAATCAGCCGCTGATCAGTTTCAGCAGCAGCTGACTTGGGGATGCCTGGGGTTCTTAAGTTGAATCTGTATGTAAGTCAGAACTGGCGTCCAGATTCAGCCACTGTTGAAACTGATCAGTTTCAGCAGCGGCTGAATCTGGACGCCAGTTCCGACTTACATACAGATTCAACTTAAGAACAAACCTACAGTCCCTATCTTGTACGTAACCCGGGGACTGCCTGTATGTGAAATTGCTTATATAATAAAAGTTAAAAAATTGTTAATTTGTATTTCCTTTGCTAGCATTTTCACTGCCAGTCCCTTTTTTATAATCTTAATTATAATGAGGCTAGCAAGCACTACTGCGAGAGACAGGAATAATTATACCTTTGGATTTCCACACTCTTGGTGTTTCTGAAGAGCACCTAGTTATGATTTCAGAGTCCTATCTGTAACATCTTCACATAGTGGTGACCTATATCTCTCTCCTTCCAGATAGGGTATTTGCGCTTTCAATCCCTCACACTGGGATCTAAATTCTGTGGTTAACTTTTTTTCCAGAGGATAAAATGGTGTACACCAATTATCAACCATCCTTAAAGCAAAACACACTATATTTTAGGGTGAAAGCATTACAGAGAAAACATTTGAAAATGATAAGTTCTTATGAGCATGCTAAACATTTACCAAAGATCTTGCATCAGGCTTTGGGGTGTCTTAGTTGAATTCCTTCCAACCCTTCCACATGGGTTTGGGCCTCCATTTGCTGAATCAAACTGAAGATCCTATGGCAATTTAAACTCCACCTCCATTTTACACCAGCAGGCTTTCTTTGACTTCTGGCCTCTGAAAATCGCATTTGAACCAGCCAGCATATGCAGGCCTCTCAGGGCTGGTACCTTTTTGGAGGAGTTTACAACTTGAATGATTAATCATTCCCCTTCCCACCACTGCTGGTTTTGTTTCCTGGAGGAACTCCCCTCCAATGTTGCATGCAGTCCTTGGCCCACAGAGATTCATAAGCCATTAAATTAAAAAAAAATTAAATTAATGGAGATTGCCTATCTCCTAGAACTGGAAGGGACCTTGAAAGGTCATTGAGTCCAATCCCCTGCTTACACAGCAGGACCAAGTACCACCCTTGATGAATTTTTGCCCCAAATTCCTAAATGGCCTCCACAAGGATTGAACTCACAACCCTAGGTTTAGCAGGCCAATGCGCAAACCACTGAGCTATCCCTCCCCCCAAATGAAAGTTATCATAAACTTAATAATAACAGGCTCTCTAATATAGAATGCAATTGCTATCTATTACTTAAAAGAAATGTAACAGTGATAAAGCATTATACTGATATCTTTTTACAGTTCAGATGATCTTGACTTTCGTGGTTCTACCACAACACTCACTCAGTCAACTGCACCATCATTTGGAGTAAATCAGATGCAGTCATCTTCACCTATGCCATGGTTAGGTAGTGGACAAACTAGTACTGGAGCTGGTGTGGTATGTAGTTGGTTTGTTTGATATTTATGTAGTAGGTTAATTCAAAGATCTACACTGAGAAGCCTGCTTTCATTTTATTCTGAAATGATATAGGATGGGTCATAGGATGACAATCAGCTGGCAAAAAATGCCAAACTAAATGTTATCTTATATTAATAATTTTGGATTGTCAGACCTATAACTTGTTTCACTAATCAATGAATAGTGTAGACTAAGTTCCCCACACTTTTTAAAATATATCTGAGATTTATTTTCTTTCTTCTACAGTTGATTATATGTGCTGTATTCCTAAATTTGTTTTGATTCTTTAAATTAATACACTACCATTATTATCTTTTTTCCATGACAGATTTCTTTTTTAAAAAATGCCAATTTAAAGATGATACTTAACTTTCTGTTTCAGGCTCCATTTAAGGAGCTTTAGTGGGATGTGCCTAAAACTGAGCACATGCTTAAGTTCTGTCCTGACTAGGAATCCTTTCCTGAATTCAGGCCTTAGTTGCTGTGTTGTAACTAAAAGTAATTGAATCAGTATATGGTTAACTATCAACAGTCTATAGATCGCAGACAAAAAGATAGTCCATAGTGTATTAATAAATACAATATATTGTGTTAATGTTATTCAAAAGTATTATTAATCTTTGAATTTCACAAATTGAATATATTTCTTTTACATGAAGCTCATTAAAAGAAATCTGAATAATGTCAAGAGAATGGCATCACATCCAGTCCATCAGTATTGTAAGTAATTTCTATTTAGTGGAGCAAAAAAATGTGTTTTTCAAAATGTAATACAGAATACATATTATGATATTTTCCTGCTGATTAATAACTCAACTATATTTTCCTTCCCTCCTCCAGATCTCACAGGAGCCCAAGATGGTAGTGTTCGAATGTTTGAATGGACACGGCCACAGCAACTGTTATGCTTCCGACAAGCTGGCAATGCAAGGGTTACGAGAATGTATTTCAATTCCCAGGGCAATAAGGTTAGTCCTCTCAAAATAGGGTTTTTTTCTCTGCTTTTTAAGTAAAGTTTTGATTTTACCAAGACACTTTCACCAGCTTTTAACCAAAGGGGGAGCATACAAAAATGTCTAGCACATGTTAGAATGTAGAAGGGATTGTTTCAACACACACAAAACAAAAAATACAATCAGTCAAAGATTGTTAAAGCTACATGTGGATATTTAAGTTCAGACACTCTTCAAATATACATCTGCTGTACTGAGTAAGAAACTTTCAGTAATTCATACTAATTATCATTGTAGAGGCTAACTGCTTAATTATTAGTTCTGGAAACAGTTACTACCATGAGTAACCCAGCTTAAAGTCAAAGCTATTCACTCAGTAGTAAATTTTTTTGCGGAAACAGGTCCTTATTTTGTTTGCATAAAGCCTCATTTAGCAGGAACCAATCAGCTGGCAACCACTTGCTCTGAGGAAGAAGAGTTGCTCATCTAAGTACCAAAATAAGTAATGGGTTCATGATTCTGATCTTAAATAGGATTTTGATGAAGGGCAATCAACTTGGGTGAGGGCCACAGCATCACTGATGGAATATTACAAAAGAATTGTGGAATATTATGGCAGCATATATCTTTATAGTACTGTGCGTAAACTGGTTGTCCAAAAAAATTATCTGATTTATTCCTCCACTGTCATCAGTCAAGCTCAAGATTGAGGCCAAGCTACCTTGCAGTTTAAGTACAGAGAGACTAGTATCGAAATATCTTCTATTTCTAGAGAGTTTAGAAATATAAGATATTTTCAGGAAAGTGAGATAAATACAATACTAGATTTCTATTATGTTGCTTTTTATATTGAGCACATTTTGCAAAAGTCTTAGCAGAAAAATGGTAGCATGATTATAAATATATTTTTGTTGTTTCTGTGACAGAGAGGTGCAGATATGTCAAACTTTGAAAATCATCTAAGGCTTGATTCTCTAGTGTTATCTGGCTGCTTTGTGCTGCTTTCCTGGAGCAAAGAAGCTGTAAACTTGCTTTAACTCTCCTGTATGGAGGGGAATGCTACAATGCACAGAGCCACCATTCTGACACATACTTCACTTCCTGTGCTGATCTGAGAGGTTCAGATGCATGGCTGGAGTTGCCAGCTTCCAGAGTGTCTCTGAAGACATATGAGCCACCAGATATTAATTAGAGCAGACTTCAGGCTGCTGTAACTAATATTAGTGGACTCAATCCTTGCCCAGAGAGTCCTAGGATTGGGGAGCATAAAGTGTCTTTAAAACCGTGGTCCCCAACACGGTGCCCGCGGGCGCCATGGCGCCCGCGGGGGCACTTGCATGCGCCCGCCAGGTGCTCGGGGCTGGCTTGCGGGGAGCGTCGGCCTCAGGCGCGCGGCGCTTGCAGGGGGGGGGGCGGGCGCCGGCCCCGGGCGCGCGGCGCTTGCGGGGGGGGGGGGCGCTGGCCCCGGGCGCGCAGCGCTTGCGGGGGGGGAGGGGCGCCGGCCCCGGGCGCGCGGCGCTTGCAGGGGGGAGGGGAAAGCGCCGGCCCCAGGCGCACGGCGCTTGCGGGGGGGGGCCCCGCCCCCGGGCAAGCGGGCGCGCAAGTGTCCCCGCCCCCTGGCGCCCGGCGGGCGAACGGCCACACCCCCTGGCGCCCGACAACCTCAAAGGTTGGGGACCACTGCTTTAAAATATCCTTCTCCCCCACTTCCTTGTCATTCACATGGGTCTTGCACAAAGAATCTGGGCCAAGAAATCTGGCCCTCAGTTTCAAAACTATTGCTTAATGTTTTGATTTTCTTATTCTTTACTAATAGATATTTTTTGTGAAAACTAGGGATCAGATTCACTCACACTCCAGTTGCTTCGTGACACCATGATGATGTAAATCATCTGTAAACTACACTTACCTGTTTATTAAAATTAGATATGTATCTCCAGCACAAAGTAGCTGTAATGTACAAGCCAGTATGGTACATGATTTGTTTTTGAAGTGGTCATCTACTCTCTGCTTCAAGTCTAAGTCCTTTTGCTGAGGTAAATGTTCTCAGAGCAATTGATTTTTTTATCTTTTATGGAAGCTTTTGAATAAACAGTAAGCCTAATACTCCCCTCTGGTTTATCAGTTTTTACCAGTGTAATGCCATTGATTCCTGTGGAATCGTACTGGTATAAAAGTAGAGACATGAATAGAAATCAGTTTTGTTTATACATATTATAGCTTCTGCATTCTCTTCCTCTGTTTCATAGCTAGGAATAAAAACAGGATTTTATTGAACAATTTGTCTCCTGTTGTTTATCCTCACACAAAGAAATAATCCCCTCTCCACAACATTGTAGTTCATTGTTGCGTGAGGGATGATGTTGTGGAGTATTAGGACTTCAGGTAGGGAAAGCAGAGGAGCGTCTAAATGGGAGACACCTTCTGTTTTTCATTCAGATTTGTGTATAAATAAAAGAAAAAGAAAACAGAACTAGCAGAATTGGTTTCAAAAGTTTTTCTGTTAGGTGGCAATGATCCTAAGGAATCATTTAATATAAATTATTTAGAGGTGGTAACTGATTATACATCTAAGAGTTCATTGAGAAAATGTTTTCCTGTCCCACAAAAGTGTTTTAAAATTTCAAAAATGTTTCCATCGTGTATCAGGACAAAATAGAGACCTTTTAAATGTTTTCCATGGGAAACCAGAGTGAGACATCCACCACAGAACAGTTAGTAGTTTCATGGTTAAGGCACTTGTTATGGATTGGGAGATACAGTTGCAGGTCCTTGCTCTGAATCAGACTTGCCCCAACTTGAACCTGGTTTCCTTCAATCTACGTAAGTGGCCTAAACACCATTCTATTGGCTGTTCTGGGTGTGTCTGTTTCTGGTTCTGACACGAAATTCCATTCGGGACCTGAAAATGAGAAGCTTTCCCTTGAACAACTCAACATTTTTCATTTTAAAAAGTACAAAAGACAACCCCACAAATCTACTGCTACTGGAACGAACACCAGTTCCATTGCCAACATATAAGCAGGTCAGAAAGCAGTTGCTCTTAAGCCACTAGACACAGAGAGACACTTCCTCTCTTCATCTCACAAGCAGAATCATGTTATTCTTCTAAAACAGGGTTCTGAAACTTCATTACTACACCTCCCCAGGAGGGGAAACCAAAGCCTGGGCCTATCTGAGCCCCAGGGCAGGGGGCTTTTACTTCAGCTCCAGGCAGTGGGACTCAGGATTCACCTCTTGGCCACAGCAAGTCTAAGTCAGCCCTGGTGACCACATTAAAATAGGATCACAACCCACTTTGGGGTTCTGACCCTCCATTTGAGAATTACTGTTCTAAAATTTAATTGTGCTGACATGCAAGATGGGCAGCACTCAGTCTTGGACCAGTGGCGGATGGTGGCAAATTTAAGAGCTCTGTGGGTGAATGATATACAAGGGTGTCTAGTGTGACGTTCAGCCTAAGCGAGAAAACTGAAGATGTATGTTTGGTCCAGTTGAACAGCTGGAATGGCAGTATGACACCTGGAAAGAGGTTGATGCTAGAGATTAGCTATGGCTCCTTCTCAGTTTGGACCAAGTCTTGTCAAAGAATTCCCTCTCTGAAAAAGGAGCTCGCTGGAATATCCCCCCCAGCTTGTGTGATCTCACCCCTAATTTCTGTCTGCCTGCCTGCCTCCCTAGGCTGGAATAAGTAGAGTCCTCTTTGCCATCATTTTAATGTAAGGTTTATAAAAAAGAGTTCATCCACTGATTCTTTCCTGCTGTCCATCTTGCAGAAGTGGGATTGGTTCATACTAGAGTAATTGCCAGCTGGCAGGCATCTCCTGCTCTGTTCCTGGATGTGCTTAAGGCTTTGAAACACTTCATAATACAAATGTGTTAAACTCTCTTGTTCAAAAGAAGCAGATGCCTGGGATTGAGCCCACTGGGGAGCCATTCAGGGAATATCAGCCCACTCTGGCTCCATTGTACAATAAGGAACAGGGAAGGGAAAGGGAGGAGGAAGCCCCCCTGGAAGCAAGTATGTGGGGGGTAGAGAAGCTCCAGAGGGTTAGCGAGGGAGGGAGTGACTCAATAGGAAACAGATGCTCAGTTATAAGAAGGAAGTTGCCAAATAGTTTGGAGGAATTTGCCGCCACCTGAATTATGTTGCCCTCAGCAGCCATATTTTCTGATTTTTTCAAGATTGATCCTCTATATTTTACTGTGTATGCAAAGACAAACTGACTTCATTTTACTTTAATCTTATTAAAACCTTAAGGGAATAGAGGTGACTTGCTTTGAGTTAGGGATGTTTTGGCATCCTTCAAGATAGTTCCAGGACAACAAAAGGAATCTCAGACAGTCCCCCACATTTAGGGACAGCTGGAATAATTAAAATCACATCATAGAACTACTAAAGCCAGTCTTCACACTCACAGGGTTGTGAAGACTAGCATGAAAGAAGTTTTAAAGAGCATTTAAAATAGTATGTTGGTGAAACACATAGGATATTCAGAATCTCAGGTGTGATCTAAAGGTTTAATTGCCACTCATTTGTGTTGATCTTCTTTGATGGGAAGCGACTGTCTAGGAAGGAGCATGGCGGAAAGGGATCTAGGGGTCATAGTGGACAACAAGTTGAATATGAGTCAACAGTGTGATACTGTTGCAAAAAAAGCAAATATGATTCTAGGTTGTATCACAGGTATGTTGTAAGCAAAACTCGTGAAGTCATTCTGCCGCTCTACTCTGCACTAGTTAGGCCTCAGCTGGAGTACTGTGTCCAGTTCTGGGTGCCACATTTCAAGAAAGATGTGGAGAAATTGGAAAGGGTACAGAGAAGAGCGACAAGAATGATTAAAGGTCTAGAGAACATGACCTATGAAGCTAGGCTTCATGAACTGGGCTTGTTTAGTTTGGAAAAAAGAAGATTAAGGGGGGACATGATAGCGGTTTTCAAATATCTAAAAGGGTGTCACAAGGAGGAAGGAGAAAATTTGTTCCTCTTGGTTTCTGAGGACAGAACAAGGAGTAATGGGCTTAAAGTGCAGCAAGGGAGGCTTAGATTGGACATTAGGAAAACATTCCTAATTGTCAGGGTGGTCAAATATTGGAATAAATTGCCAAGGGAGGTGGTGGAATCTCCCTCTCTGGAGATATTTAAGAACAGGGTTAGATAGACATCTGTCAGGGATGGTGTAGACGGAGCTTGGTCCTGCCTTGAGGGCGGGACTCGATGACCTCTCGAGGTTCCTTCCAGTTCTATGATTTGCCACACATAATACAATGCAGCTCCTCCAAAATCATTCCTGAATTATTTTTATAGGACACCATCTTGGGTTTTTTTCATTAAACTTGTTTTGGGTTCAGGGTATTAGTTCTAACATGCGTACTGGTATTTAAAATAAAAAAATTAAAAATAATCTGCTTCAAGCTTATGTGGCAATATTTTTGAAAACACCCGAGTCCCTGGTTTCAAAAGATGGCTTCATCAGAAAGAGACTTACTACTTGCAATGAGATAAGAGGGAAGGTCCTTTCATGGAGTGATAACTGGTTAAAAGCAGGAAACAAAGAGTAGGAATAAATGGTCAGTTTTCAGAGTGGAGAAAGGTAACTAGTGGAGTCCCCTAAGGGTCTGTCCTGGGATCTAACCTATTTATAAATGATCTAAAGAAAGGGGTAAACAATGAGGTGGCAAAATTTGCAGATGATACAAAACTGCTCAAGATAGTTAAGAACAATGCAGGCTGTGAAGAGCTTCAAAAAGATCTCGCCAAATTAAATGATTGGGGAACCAAATGGTAAATGAAATGTAATGTTGATAAATGTAAAGTAATGCACATTGGAAAAAATAATTCCAACTGTACATACAATATGATGGGGACTAATTTAGCTACAACTATTCAAGAGAGGGATCTTGGAGTCATTGTGGATAGTTCTCTGAAAACATCCACTCAGTGTGCAGAGGTAGTCAAAAAAGCAAATAGAATATTAGGAATCATTAAAAAAGTGATAGAGAATAAGACAGAGAATATCTTATTGCCTCTATATAAAACCACGGTACGCCCATATCTTGAATACTGTATACAGATGTGGTCACCTCATCTCAAAAAAGATTTATTGACATTGGAAAAGGTACAGAGAAGGGCAACAAAAATTATTAGAGGTTTGGAACAGGTCCCATATGAAGAGAGATTAAAGAGACTTGGACTTTTCAGCTTAGAAAAGAGAAGACTAGGGAGGGATATGATAGAGGTCTATAAAATCATGACTGGTGTGGAAAAAGTGAATAAGGAAAATATATTTACAAATTTCCACAATATAAGAACTAGGGGTCACCAAATGAAGTTAATAGGCAGCAGGTTTCAAACAAACAAAAGGAAGTTTTTCTTCACTCAATGCATAGTCAACTTGTGGAACTTCTTGCCAGAGGATGTTGTGAAGACTAGGACTTTAATAGGGTTCAAAAAAAGAACTAGATAGCCATTGATGGAACTAACCTCCATGAATCTATTAGCGAGGATGGGTAGGAATGGTGTCCATAGCCTCTGTCTGTCTGGAGATGGATAACAGAAGAGGGATTACATGATGATCATTGCCTGTTGGTGTGGGGCAAGCTAAACTGTGACTGTACCTTGCTGTAGTCTATTGTGCACTAAATGGCCATATGTACCTTGCCACCGCACACCATTAGTTCCGTACTGTGCTTTGACCTAGTGCTAGAATGGAGACTCCCAGATGAGTGCTGGCCATTGGGCTGTAGCCTTTTGTCACACTCTCTGGCCTAGTGAATAAGTAGTTTTACAAAATGAAACAGTTTCAACAGCAGAGATTGAGGGACAAGTACCTCAGAATATTTTCACTCAGTGACCAGGGCATTCTCCTTGGAAATTGGAAATCTAGGTTCCAGTCTCTATTTCAAATCATGCAGAGTGAGGATTTGAACCTGTATTGGGTGGTGATGGAGGGAAATTTAGGCATTCTTCAGGGATTAAGCATTAAGATACTCAGTAGCATCAGGATGTAGTTGTCTTTGTACAGGCTCACTGTTGGAAATGTAGGCATCAGCTGAGCAGAATTTTTGAGGCTTTAAACTTTGGATTTAGATACCTACATGCCTCTGTGGCTTTAGGCTTCAGTGCACAAGTTATTTAAAAATGGAATTTAGGCTATTGAATCACATATTTCAGATATTGTATTTACTATATATGCAGCTATTTCAACTGATTTTTGGCTTTTTGTAAAATATCACACAGGTAATGAAAAGGGGACCACTGGGCACCTTTTCAGCAGGTTATAGAATAAATAATATTTATTTCTTGCAGTGTGGCGTGGCTGATGGAGAGGGATTTTTAAGTATTTGGCAAGTCAACCAAACTGTATCTAATCCTAAACCCTATCTGGTAAGTACAAAATCATTCTATCTTTTAATAAAGAGAAATTTTTAGGAACCAAGACTGAATATCTCTTATATTTCAGAGTTTCAAAAAGGTCAAGAGCAAGTTCAGATAACACGAATTCTTGGTTGTTTTACTTTGCTGTGCTTAATTGGCAGACTTTGTCAAAACAAGTATACTGTTTGATGGACACAGTTATAAAGAACTCATTTCAGAATAAACAGTGGGATGTAATGTAATTACAGATATAACCTATGCGTTGTCCTTGAGTTTAGTAAGACTGAAATCAACTGAAGTGTACATCAAGCTTTTTCAAAAATAAATAACTTTACTCTTCTCAGCTCTTTGCAGTTAATTATACAGCACACAAAGCCAACACTTCATTGTGAATTCAGATTGATAAAACACACACTGTTCTCTGTACTTATTTAATTATATGGTGAATTATTTTGGATTTTTTTTTAAACCTAGAATTTCCAATAAGTTGTAATTCTAATACATAGTTAAAATAATTTATCTTTTTGTGCTTTCCATTTTCAGTCTTGCTTCCAATAGACATTTTAGTAATGACTCAAACAGGATTTAAAGTCCTTGCTCGTGTTATGCCATTAGTAGAAATAAACATGACTAATATTTAAATTGTTAGTAACTTTGAAGTATTGGTGATAAGATTGCATCTTGTTGATGGTTCTTTGTTTTATCTTATAGAGTTGGCAATGTCATAGTAAAACCACAAGTGACTTTGCGTTCATTACCTCCTCAAGCCTAGTGGCTACATCCGGGCACTCCAATGATAACAGGTGTGTTAAAAGAAAAAGTATGCAGTCAAAAATAGACACAAATATCTAGGCTGAGAGGTTAAAGGGTTTCACCACAGCTACCTGTTGTGACGGATAATCACTCTGTCTGTCTAGCAGTTTGGAAGACAGAATTTCGTAGCCCATAATTCTAAAAGCTATTGAATCCCCTTATTAGCAGCAATACATGTGTAGCTGCCTGTTGTGTGTCACTCCTTCAGTTTGTTTCTGCAGACTAGTTCCCCTTATTCTGTTGCTTCTCAAAGCTCCTTATTGCTGAGAGCTGAATTACCCTTTTTTCCTCCTTTATTTAATTAAATACATATTAATGAGGTCTGAGTGCCAGGACTCAAGGATTTTTGACTGAGCACCTATTCTTTTTTTATTATCTCTTCTGGTTTTAAATTATTTCATTTTGGTAATATTCTTCATTTCTAAGGTGGCTGCCTTTATTATTATCCAGTGGTCAGGCATCCCAACTGCAACTAGTTCTGATGCAAAAAACAGGACTATGTAGCACTTTAAAGACTAACAAGATGGTATATTAGGTGATGAGCTTTCGCAGGCCAGACCCACTTCCTCAGATCAAATAGTGGAAGAAAATTGGCACGACTATATATACCAAAGGATAAAATTAAAAAAAATGAACACATATGAAAGGACAAAATCAAATTTCAGAACAGAAGGAGGATTGGGGGGGAGGTAAATGTCTGTGAGCTAATGATATTAGAGTTCTGACGGGTACGTTTGTACTGATTTGGGGAGAAATATATGTAGGATGCAGTTGTGGTTGTGATATTGAACAGCTTGTAAGTGTCACTGTCTTCCTGTAAGACTAACATTAAGGGCTTGTGTACATGTGCCTTGGTCCACACTAGCCTGTTGTGCACTAACTAGCCCATGTGGGCCCTGATGCTGCACACTAAAAGTTCCCTGTTATGTACTAATGTCATTCTTTTTCAAACTGTATTATATTAATGTGCACTAGAGCAGCGTTTCTCAAACTATGGGGCGCGGCCCGGTACCGGATCTTCTTGTTCCCAACAGATTCACAGCTGGGGGGAGAAGGGGAAAAGAGGAGGAAGGGAGAGCTGGCCATCAGAAGCAGCACTGGATGGGGAAATCGGGGTGGGCCAGGGAGATGGGGGAGGGGCAGCCGGTGGAAGCAGAGCTGGGCAGGGGGCTGGCCGGGGGAGATTAGGAGGAGGAGTAGGGGAGAAGCGGCCGCTGGAAGCAGGGCTTGCCTGGGGCATCGGGACTGTCTGTGAGAAATTGGGGGGCTAGTGGAAGAAGGGCTTCTGGGGGGCGTGAGGTTGGGGATAGGGAGCTGGCCGGGGAAGATGGAGGTGGGGGGAGAAGAGGCCACCGGAAGCAGGGCTGGACGTGAGCAGCGGGACTGGCCAAAGGAGATTGGGAGGAGAAGCGGGGGAGAACTGGCTGTCTGGGAGAGGGTTGGGGGAAGTGGGGCTGGCTGAAGGCGCAGCGGGGAGCCGGACTGACCCGGCCATATGCGGATCTCGGGGCGCTGCCCCCCCTTCCCTTTCTCTCCCCCTCCCCCACAAAGCACGCATGAGTCCGGCCCGGGGATTCTGCCCCCCCCCCCCCCACACACACACCCTCTCGAGTAGTTGCGAACTGTCTGGCTGGTAAACACACTCATGCAGTCTGAGCACATTTACCAGCCAGGCAGTTCGAAACTACAAACTGATACATCTAGTAATAATACAACTTACCTAATGAGAAAATACCAGACATGTTATATGTCTGGTATTTTCTCAGTTTGTTCTTTATGTGTTTATATTTTGGGGCTGCAAAAAACAGTACGGAAAAAAAAGGGTTCCAACTAAAGTAAAAAGTTTGGGAAACCCTGGTCTAACCAGCTTTCTGTGTCTTACAGTCCATTTATCCAATCCACATTCCCTTAACATGCTGGCAAGAATATTGTGGGTGACCATATCAAAAGTTTTGCTAAAGCTGGCACTGGGGGCTTTGGGAGGACCAGAAACAACTTATTTGAATATTCATCATTTGATTAATGAATATGCAAATATGCAAATGAATGTTACCAGTCCTCCAAAAGTTCGTGAATGGATTTACTGGTCCCCATGTCAAAAAGTTTGGGAACCCCTGCACTAGAGAACTTTGTGTGCAGCATCAGTGTCCACATGGCCCAGTTAATACATAGCATTTTAGCAGACTAAAATTTAAACCTGTCTGATGCAGACCAAAGCACTCTGTAGACAAGCCCTTAGCTTTCAACAAAGGCAGAGACAAGTGTAGGCCACACTGGGGATTTCAAAGTGTTTCAGAGGCTTGAATCCTTGCACCACCTAGAATTAGTCTCTTAACCGTCATCTGTGCTTTTCCACATTTCCCTCTGTAACTGCAAAGGTCTGAGTATCTGTACAAGTCCTCCTCTTAGGCCCTGACACAGCACTTCATCACCTTCTAAGGAGACCCACACTATCCCATGGATCATTTAGCAAGATGCCATTGTGACTTTTTTTGTTTTCCTACCAGAAATGTGTGCTTGTGGGACACCTTGGTATCACCTGGTAATAGTCTTATTCACGGTAAGTACTGCAATAAAACATATTTAACATTTTTAATGGCTAGAATCAAATGGGATTTGTGTGTGAATTTGGAGAGGAAAAAGTTTATAAAGCCCTGCAAATTCATGGATATTTGCTTTATATCTACCTACAGACTTGTTATTAACGAAAACTCTGCAGATGTGGATAACTGTGAATCAGTTTGTCATTAATGTAGCAGATATGACTGTATACATTCAAAAAGTGTATCTATTGAGTAAAAAATAGTGCCAATCACCTTTCCGAGTAGAACTGTAGTTTAAAGTTGAAATCTATACAAAACTACAAATCTGTAACAATCTTACTGTGTGTCTCTTAGCCTTCCCTTGTCATGACCATGGTGCCACAGTACTTCAGTATGCACCTAAGCAACAACTGTTGATTTCTGGAGGCAGAAAAGGATGTGTCTACATCTTTGACATCAGACAGAGACAAATCCTTCATACCTTCCAAGCACATGACTCTAGTATTAAGGCTCTTTCACTAGACCCTTCTGAAGAATACTTTGTAACAGGCTCAGCAGAAGGTAACATGAAGGTAAGGTTAAGAAGTGACTGAGTTGTGATATAAATTTCATCTGGAGAAAGCACAATGAATTATGCTGAATTATTTATCTTAATTTGTTACCATTTTTTAATTTCAGAATGTGCTCTTGTTTTCCTTTGGATCTCTTTTTTCTGCAACAGCGCTACAGTAATTGTTAAAATGAACAGGCAGCCAGTTGATCTGTAGGGTAGTCACAGTAACTAAATGTCAAATTCTAAATATTATAACTACAGGCAGTCCCCGGGTTACATACAAGATAGGGACTGTAGGTTTGTTCTTAAGTGGAATCTGTATGTAAGTCGTAACTGGCATCCAGATTCAGCCGCTGCTGAAACTGACAAGCGGCTGACTACAGGAAGCCCGAGGCAGAGTTGCTCTGCCCCGGGCTTCCTGGAATCAGCCGCTGATCAGTTTCAGCAGGCTGAATCTGGACGCCATTTCTTACATACAGATTCAACTTAAGAACCCCAGGCATCCCCAAGTCAGCTGCTGCTGAAAGTGATCAGCACTGATTCCAGGAAGCCGGGGGCAGAGCAACTCTGCCTCGGGCTTCCTGTAGTCAGCGCTGGTCAGTTTCAGCAGCGGCTGACTTGGGGACGCCTGGGGCAGAGCAGCTGGGGTGCTGCTGGGTTGCTCCAGTAGCGCCGCTCCTCGGCGCTACTGGACCAACCCAGCAGCACCCCAGCTGCTCTGCCCCAGGCGTCCTGATTCAGCCGCTGCTGAAACTGACCAGCAGCGGCTGAATCAGGACGCCTGGGGCAGATCAGCTGGGGTGCTGCCGGGTTGTTCCAGTAGCGCCCAGAGCGGCGCTGCGGGACCAACCGGCAGTGCCCCAGCTGCTCTACCACAGGCGTCGGGAGAAAAGCCTGGTCTGCTGGTGAGGAGGGGGGGCGCACTAGCTGCGCGCCCCCCAGCAGATCAGGGAGACGTGGGCGGCGGACCGAGACGCACCGCGGTCCCGCCGCCCGGGTCCTCCGAGGCTTTGCTCCCCGTCTCCCTGGTCTGCTGGGGGGGGGGGCAGACCAGGGAGACGCGGAGCAGCTTTTCTCGCCCCGGAGGACGCGGGCGGTGGGACCGCGGCACGTCTGGGCGTCCCGCCGCTCCCGTCCTCCGGGGCGAGAAAAACCCCGTTCGTAACTGCGGATCCGACATAAATCGGATCCACGTAACTCGGGGACTGCCTGTAGTTGTGTTGGGATAGTGCCTAGAAATTCCAGTCTTGGTCCAGTACCCCACTTTGCTAGCTGCTGCAAAAGCACACTTCCTGTTCCACAGTGTTTATAATCTGAATACAAGAGGAAAGACAACAGATGAATACAACAGAGAGAGCGCCCAAACATTTTGCCTTTAGATACAGTATGCTATAGAGCTGCATGATGATTTACAGTCTGATAAGAGAATCCCTGCCACCAGACACCTTACATCCTAATGACCTGAGACTACATCACTGAGCTTGAGGACTTGCCACACTTTGGAAAACTGGGTCTCAAGTCAGAAACTCTCCTAATGCACCACTGTAAAGGAAATTTGAGCCAGATTCTTTGCCCCTGTTCCGGCAGAGGGGAATTCTCAGCTGACATAAAAATAGTTTGTATGCCAACTCTACAATCTGTACCCCCCCATCACATGGGATAAGTCAGGAGTGGGGGCAGGATCTGCAAGTAACAGAGAAGGCCAAGATGAAATGGAGGGAAGTTTTGCTCCACTACATGAATTCATGGCTGGTATACGGTTGCTTAAGAAACTGTAGCCAGCTGTCATACATTAAAGCACCCCCCACGCTGCTCTAATTTATGCCAGTACAAGAGTATCTTGAGAATCCTGGAGCTGCAAAACTCCCTCTCTGACCATCCATATTTGCTTTCTCTTCTGTGCTGAGTGGTTTTTGAGGCAGGAAAAGTTTAGGTCCAGATTCTCAATAGAACAGGCACTTTTTAACCTCATTCTGTCTTGTCTGTCATTCTCTTACTCTAGGTCTGGAGACTGACAGGCTACGATATAATTCATTCATTTAAAAATGAACATGCCAAACAGTCCATATTCAGAAATATTGGTGCTGGAGTCACGCAGATTGAAATTGTGCAAGACAATCGCATCTTTTCCTGTGGAGCAGATGGCACACTGAAAATGAGAGTTCTCCCTAATGCTTTCAACATCCCCAAAGGCATTTTTGATGTTCTGTAGATTTATGCTGTTTAGTCCTGTTTTCTATACAGTTCCGTTAAATAGCTACAATGCAGTAATATGCATTAGTGGAAGGAACTATCTGTTGTACATTGCTTTCAGAGCAATTACTGCACTATTAAATATTACATCAAACAGAAAAAAGATTGAATTTTAAAACAGGTTTATTGAGCACTGGATATGTGGATGGGGGGATATAAATGCATGCAATGCATTGTTAAAACAAAGAATAAAACCCAGTAAAGCCCTAGGGAGGCTAGTATTCAGTGACCTACAGCAAGCCTCCTTTGGTAAGGATATTACACAGATTATAATAGTAGCCACAGACATATACAAGCACTGTGGCTCTAAATAAAGTCAATAAGCAGTTTGTAATGTGATTCAGGTTTTATTTTTCTTCCAGTTTTTGCCACTAATTGAAGCATGTCTACAAATTCTCATTTAAAAAACAGCCTATTGTCATAAAGGGCATTCAGTGTATGTAAGATTTAATAGGCCAGGAAAGTGTAATAGATGCAAAAGTTGTGGAACAATGTGCAATGAAGAATGTACTGTGAGACACATGTATCGTTTTATGCTGATATTTTTACCAGGTAGTATTAATACCCAGTTGATACTGTACATTGCACACGAACACATTTTTAAGTGCAGTGTTTTCTTAATTTGCACACTACTTTTTCTTTGGCTGTGTTTTATATTTTGGAGATCTGCCTTTACATTAGGAATGTAATGTGAGCATTAAATGTTTGTAGTGAAGAAAAACGTTTTTATTTAGCTTTTAGTTTTGAAACTCTTATGTATGTCCAGAGAAAATAAATACTTCCTTAAATGAAGCTATATAAGAAAATACCAATGTAACTTACAATGCCACATTTCAGATGAATGTCAGGCTTTATGTGGCCAGCTAATAAATAGTTGATAAAACTGGTAATTTAAGTTATTACCACAGCATATTGTATAAACTATGCAGTGTTCAATATTGTTTGCTTGTAATATATTAGCCACTGTTGTCATATTTAGATGTATTTTTCTGCATAAACAAAAAACATGTTCTTAAGATATTGGAACAGATGTCTGTGTATTTAAATGTTAACTAGTTGTCTTCTTCAATGAAAATTTTGGTGTCTGTGCTGGAATGTAAAATATAATGGGATAAAATGCACCTTTCTCCAAAGGGGATTTTAATTGCAGGTAGTGATTTATGGATATGAAAAAAGGAAGTGTCATTTTTTTAGTTTGACCTTTGTAAGTTAAATAAATTCCTTTTCTCTCATGGAACAGTGTAGTTCCTGTGCAGTCCTTCGTCTTGCACTGAAACAGACTAGTTGTATCTTCAGTATCATGATTAGATCTGTAGTCGCCACTGGGGCTAAAGATATAATGTTTGCCGTCAGACATGCTTCTCTCTTGCGGCTCCCAAAGGGTACAAGATTAACAGAACTGAAGTTGACTTTCTGTAGCACACGCAGCTGCACTACAAACACTTCTTACACCATCCTGTCACTGTGGTGAATTGAGAATTCATTCTCCTTTCTGCTTCTTCAGTCCTTGGACTCATTGGCAAGCTGCCCACAATGGTGTTAATTTGATGGAAACAGTAATTGGTCTGACACCACCTATTTCATTTAACATGCATCAGCTCAGAAAGGCTTCCCTTATCATCCTGTGTTAAATTTGCCTTAAAGGTGAAAGGTTTCCCAATCCTTCTGCTATTTCTCCTACTCAGTGTGTCAGTTAGTTTTTTGATTAAAGTAGAAATAATAAATACTCAGTTCTGAAATGTGAATTTTAAAAGCAGCATTTTATGTAGTCAAAGTGAGTAAAACAAAAAAGTTCTAAATTATTTCTAGTTTAATATCCTGAAGTTAAATGAAGATTTAGAATATGTGGTTCTTTTTTATATATTGAATTTGCAACCTAAGGAGGAAGCTACTTAGAAAAAGGAATTAAAATATGTTGCAGCAAATGATATCTAATGTTTCAAGTATTTGTTACTGGCAGTTGTTCTTGCTTCACCTAATACTGCATATTTTGAAAAACTGTAACAACTGAACTTAGGTTAATTATGTATGTGGGAACTTTTTCCACACAGAACACTATCAGATGACATCAAAAAATCTGACTTCAACTTATAATCAAGGGAAAAATCAAACTTCAGGCAGAAATGAAATGGTACACTTACTTTGTTTTTGTTTTCACTGTCTACGTTTCAGTAATTACACTCATAGCAAATCCACTAAGCCACCTTTCTTTTAAATAACACGTAATTTTGGTGGGAGGGGAGGGAGAGATATTACATGTAAGATTCCCCCCACTGTTTGAATAATTATTTTTTTCTCTGATTATGTGAAGATAAACTTTCTGCTAAAACCCATATAGGCAAAGGAACTTTCAGTTCAAATTTATTAACATACATATAGTATTCTTCATTCAGAAAGATTAAAATATGCTTTAAACTATAAAGATCTCTTCCTCCTATCATTTGGAAGTCAGTCTGATTCAATTAAGGAGGAAACATTGTGGCAGTAATGCTGATAGACTAGATTAGAAACAGGAAGCGTGTCCTTATATGGAATTGAAATCGCCAGCAATTTATTGGGTATACCCAGTTAAAAAAATCTGCTTTATTTGTGAGTAGAAATGCTCATTACACTGCCTACTTTTATTTATTTATATGCTTAGTTTTGTTTACGTAGTCACAATTCAGTTCTTAAGTGATAAGTACAGGAGCACACAGAGAAAACAAGCATTCTAGCTGCAGTGCTCTTCACTCTAGCTCACCCTTACGTTGGAAGTTCTGGGAGGGGGCAGGGTCTAACAGTCAGCGATCCCTGGTCTCCTCAGACTCTTCAAGCGGCTTTTAACAGCTTGAGATGGCAAAAATGGCCAAAGAACCAGAGTATTGCCCTCCTGTCCTTTTATAAACATCCACTGTCCTCTGTCATGTGACCATCTGATCACTCAACTCATGAGTACAGACCTCTACCAGGTGATTCCCCTGATAAACTCTCTCTTTTGGGTAGAAGTCAGCCTTTTGGCTAGGGGCCTCCTATTGACTAAAGGACTATCAAGATTTCAACTCTACATTGTTAGCCCTGTGCTACTTACTACCCCTTTGGAAAACAGGGTGGTAAAAGGACATCACAGAAGGCAACCAATCCTCACATTCAAAATGGCTCTGCAGGCTGTTAAAGATACATGCAGATATTCATGATTTCAACAGAATTAATTTGTTGTACACAGAAAATTTCTCTAAATCGTCACAGAAAGCTGTTGCTCATAAATACTATGCCTTTTTCTCATGTAACACAGTTACATGGGGTAGATGGCACATCACTATTTCGTGATAACCCTAAAAGTATGAGTGACACCGAGAACATAAACCATTCAACAGCGTTCCTTTGCAGAGTGTTTACTTTGAAAGGTTGGTGCTGATTCTTTTTAGTATGTGAGAGTTGAGATGGGGAGGGGCAAATGGCTAGTGAAGGTCACTTAGGCTGTGCAGGTGGCTGCATTGATGGGGGAGGTTTCCATCCTCAGAGATGACCCTGTTTACCAGTTGTAGCCTGTGATGCTATTCAGGCCAAACTATGAGTTTACCATAGTATAAGTCTGATAATCCTATCCAATGTGCTTTTCTTTTTTTAAATGAGATATGCAGCTGCCTGGTACAGCAATTCCTGGGAACTGTGGTTTGTTTTTATCAGCTTTCAAGATATGAAAGGGTCTGAAGTTAATTAAATTCTTTCACACAGTGCTGCAGAACATACACAAATTGAAATTGCTTGCCTTAAGCACATATGATTCACTTCAGGTTTTACACCCATTACAAGTGGGTTTTAAATGCTACCATTCCTCACATCACTGATGCCATCATTTGCATCACTTCTCTGTTTGCTTTTTGGTTAGTTAGCCATATTTGTCAATTTTCAGGTTTCTTACTATTTTTTCTTTTTTTCCCCTATTTTGACTTATAAATATGAGCTGAATTTTTAATAAAATATTTCTTTGTTCTTTAGGGTATTTACTTTAGTAGAAAAATCACTGTCCCTGATCATTTTAATCACTGTACGTCAATTCTTTAAAATATCACAACTGAACAAAATTCAGAGTTGATGCAGGGTATTACATGGAAATGTTACCAAGAAGCTTATTTATACACATTGTTTAGACATTTACACTAAACTATAATCACTGACTGGAAGATAATTGCAGACAGTAACTACTAATTAAGAGTCAAAACAGACCCTATTGAACATGGTATTGTAAAATAATCAGTATATGGACGATATAATTATGGCCTCCATGGAATGGATAAAACCAAAAATAAGTTTGAATACACAGCATTTTCTTGATAAAGTCAAGAATTGCCTATATAAGTATATTTAAATGACACAAAGGAGTCTGGTCTCCCCTTTATGCACACACAAATAACCACTAACCTTGAACAGGAGATGTGGATATACTGGAGGGATGAGAGAGCCCCAAATGGATAGGATATCACTTTAAATAACCTACTTAATTCAATATGGCCAGCAAGATACCTTATTTTAAAATAGCATTCAGCTATCAAAGTGTACAGGGTATTGCATTAAATAGCCATTCTCCCATGTATACAAGTCTCTATCTCTTAGACTATATGAAAGCATAGCAAGAACAGACTGTGCCGATCTTAACTCAAAGCTTGCATCAATTTGCTTCTCTCTCAACAAATCAAAAGCAAATGTTACCCTCATATCCTTAGTATCAGTAACATAAAGCACACCACATGTTATGAATGCATTGCCAGCTTTAGATTTGGGGTATGTAGTGTTTATATGGTGAATGACTGAAAATGTCTCTTCATCAATATGTGCTACAATGATATTTTCATCAATACTGGAAGCATAGATAATCCAAAGACCCTTTTCATCCACTGCTACATTGAAGTATGTCTTGGAGTTAGAAAAGAGGTAGTGGCGACTATCGTGTAAGGCATTTTCAATTGTCAGTGTTCTGAATGATGCCGTCTCAAGCTCAAATCTGAAAGGAAATAAGATAAATATATCTGATTCTGCTTTTCATAGTTAGACACATAATTTGGTAATTCTTAGTAGTGAAGATGTCTCTCAGGAAGAATTGTATTTCCTTTACATTTTTTTTTTTAAACAGGACAAAAAAATCCTCTGCTCAGAGGATTTAGGATTTCCTGGCAAAAATAATTGTGTGCTCATGTCACTCTGCTTGTGCTTACTGGTGGAAATGCATTCTCTCCAGTTTTCAATAAATACCACAATAGTCCCATCGAAACAGTCTATAAAATCCTTCAGCTGTTCTCCTGAGAGAGATGTCTGGGGAGAGCATTATAACAGACCAGGCCCCCAACACTCCCACCTCCGTACTTTAGATTAGTGTTGTGTAAGCTGTCGCCCCCAATTCTGGTTTGGTTGCTCACCTCTTCTGGAGGAGGCGAATATGGTGATCTAAGTGAGGTCAACTAGACTATAGTGAGACATGAAAGGGGCTTTTGAAAAGCCAAATAGGCTTTTAAAGACCATTGAAATCTGGCCCCAGATATCCAAGGAATGAGTCTCTGTCTAGGTGTTATACCATTTCATCATCATAGTAACTGAGCAGCTTACACACAGTCAGAGAAACTCCTTCAGGCTCTGGGGCTAGATCCAAAAAAGGGATTTTGTTACCTGAGATTGAAATTTAGCTCCACAAAACCCTTGTTCAGCTGCCATCTAATGCTATAGTTACCTAAAATCCCCAAGCATCTGCCTTTCCATGAGTGATCTTACCCAAAGCCAACAACGTTCTGATCCTGCCAAGCACCTTGGTGCCTAAGCCTCAGCAGGATTCACAAAATATGAATTCCCTTACCATGGGAACCAATTCAGGAAGTGTTTCTAGCAGCTGCCTAAAAGAATACCTACCAGATTGCAGGAGGAGGTCTGCAACGGCCCAGTGGTAAGAGCAGTCAGCCAGCTTGCAGGAGACCTGGTTTCATATGTCCACTCTGCCAGATTCAGAGCCGTGATCTGAGCCCAAATCTCCTATCTCCCAAGTGAATGCCCTCACCCCCCGTGCTACTCAGTCCTCTATTGAAGATTTAAGTATTTCATTTAAAATGGAACAGCCTCAACACAAAAGACTGACACCTCCTCCCCCACATGCACGCACCAAATACCCTAAAACCTGCTGCTTAGTGGGGCACTTGGGAGACCACTGATGTGTTTGGGAAGCAGCACAACCAGTGCCTCCTTTAGTAAGAGAGGACTGACCTGAGTTAGATTCATGACCGTGAATCCCATGTTCAGGGAGGTGTTGCCCTCCAACCCAGAGAGAGAGGCACCTAACTCCCTCTGATGGGCGAAGCTAAAGCCAGACTCTTCCCCTTGGCATTTCCTACTGACTTCCTAGGCAGCTCCTTTCTCATCAGGCTGGCATCTATAAACGTGATTCTTGGGTGCCTAACTCTCCCCATGCCTCCTACAGGGAGACTGGGTGCCTCATTTAAGGCCCAGGATTCCACAAATTAGCAAGGTGCCTGAAATGAGGGCATTGCAATGCTGAGCCTTAGTGAATCGAGCCCAATTTCTCCTTCTCTAGCCTCTTGGTGGAGGAAAATTTAATGGTAGTAGTGAGAGCACGGTCATTGAAGGAAAGCTTGGTGGAGGGTCGGGTGAGATTGGAAGCCATGCTAATGTGCTCTAGGGACAAGTTCCAGGCTCGTGGAGCACCTCCTAAGAGAGCAGGTGTAAAGAAAACAGCCAGAAAGTCAAACACACACACAATCATGGCAGGTTTCACAATATTTAGTCTATGAACTCTTCCCTGATCATTAAGTGGAAATCAGTCAGGCGGTTTGCAGAAAGAACAAAATGATGGTTCCATTTTCCAAGCTTGCTGCAAGTAACACTGGGCGATGCAGCAAACAGAAGAGAAGAGGAAATTTTGCGCAGAAATCTGGCTGTCTGTGGAGGAGGACCGTGCGCATGATGATGTCACCAAGCAAGGCAGGCTGAGTTCATCTAATCATAGAGCTCCACCACAAGGTTAATTCATCACAAATGTGTAAAAGCCATTCACATATCAAATAAAAAATCTTCTTGCCAACATTCTGACCTCACATTGGCCTTCATCGAGGCAGATGGAATGGCTTGTCTGAACTATAAAATGGTTTTATTCCTTGAAACTCCTAGATGATAGAAGAATAATCTGAGAACAACAGTGCTCAGCAAGCTACTTAATGCAAGTTTCTCTGCTAGTTTCAAGCGGGTCATCAATTACGACTCAAGTTTATTTTAGTTGGTATTTAACCACTGAATGATGCACTGTTTTGGGGCGTATAGAGCATACTTTATTCTTTGGCTTAATAAATTTACATAACAGGAGCATGTTTGATGAGCTGGCTGTTACCTAACAACGCCACCCAGCATGTCTCCCAAGACACAGGCAGTAAGCACATGCAACACCTGCAGGTAAGGTGGCTTAGGGTGCCGCTGCTATTGAGGTGGGCCAGTCTCGCGACCTCATTGCTGTTTGGCAGGAGCAGCTGCTTTAGGCAGTGGTCAGGGCCAGCTACCTGGGGTCCGCTCCAACAGGGAGCAGGTTTAAAACAAACAAAAGGAAGTTTTTCATCACTCAGCCCACAGTCAACCTCTGGAACTCCTTGCCAGAGGATGCAGTGAAGGCTAGAACTTTAACAGGGTTCAAAAAAGAGCTAGATAGATTCATGGAGGTTAGGTCCATCAATGG
This sequence comes from Pelodiscus sinensis, assembly GCF_052426305.1. Classification (NCBI taxonomy): domain Eukaryota; kingdom Metazoa; phylum Chordata; order Testudines; family Trionychidae; genus Pelodiscus; species Pelodiscus sinensis. The sequence continues at coordinate 22,321,783 of NC_143065.1, read as the reverse complement.
CTATTAGCCAGGATGGGTAGGACTGGTGTCCCTAGCCTCTGTTTCTCTGGAGGTGGGTGACAGGGGAGGGAATCATGTGAGGTTTACGTGTTGTGATCCCGCCCTCTGGGGCATCTGGTATTGGCCACTGTCGGCAGACAGGATACTGGGCTAGATGGACCTTTGGTCTGACCCAGTATAGCTGTTCTTATGTTCTTACAAGGAACTGCCCAAGCAGCTGGTCCCAAGGCCACTCCAGCAGCAGCAAGTGTGGCTGGCCCCAGGACCGTCAGTGCAGTGGCTGGCCCAGGGCCTCCTCTTCCCCTCTGTGGTTCAGATTGGCCTGAGGTCAGCCACAGTGATCGCTATAGAAGTCACAGAGATCCTGGAAAGTCATGGAATCTGTGACTGCCATGACAGACTTGCAGCTGTGTCCATTAGTACAACAAAGGCAGCTTAGCCCTACAACTCGCCTTACAGTCAACAAACTATTGGAAGAGGCAAGGGTATTTCCGGGGGAGAGGGGATGGAATGGGAGCTGGCAGCACAGATTAGAAAATGGTATCGATTGCAGGCCAAGCCTCAGAAAAGCAGAACTGGCCAAATGATTCCCCTTGTGCCTGCAAGCCGGGGACAGAGACACGTGGACTTTAAAATCAGAAAGGACCATCATGATCATTCAGCTTGCTCTGCACATTGCAGGCCACAGGAGCTCACCCGCCCAGCATGTCGCTCTGCAGTGAAGGTGCAGCAATGGCTCCGGAGCATCAACTTGCACTACCCACAGGAGAGCCCCACAGAGCAACAGCTTCATGGCAGGAGAGGGCATCACCAATGCTGAGCCAGCCAACATCAACTTACTCTTCTCCTCTGTGGAAACTGCCTTACCACTGGGGGAGGGGAGGAGGAGACAGGCCTCTAAAGGGATAGCTCTAGGAAAGCACAGCTCTTGCCAGAATAGTGTGTGTACAGAGGGCTACGGGAAATACAAAGCGTGTGAAAGGAGCCAGCTTCTACTGATATAAGATACATGTGTTCGGAGGGCCGAGCCACTACCCTTTCCTACCTGCCCACCACCCACACAGCATGATGAAGGAAAACATGGACTCAGTCCTGGGAGTGATCTATTCTACAGTTACCAAATATGGCCAGTAGAGTGCCTTAACTCCCCACTTCCACCAGCTGCTTTGGGTATGGTACAGAGCTCTGTTTCACTCGTGTAAGAGTACGAAGATCAAGCGGAAGATCTATTCTTGAATGAAGGCCATGAGATAAAGGGGCAAAGTATTCTTCTTAGAGGGGAGCTGCCCCTGGAAAAGGCTGCCAGAGGAGATCAGACAAATGGAGAGTCTGAGAACTTTTGGAAATGCTGCAAAACCTTGTGTGATAAAGTTTTTCCAACCAAGCAACATTCATAACATCTACCAGCCAGCTCCCACTACACTTAAAATGAGTATAACTCCCCCAAGACCTTTATGTAACCGAAAAGGGAGAAGCCCTAGAGACTCTATGAAGTCCACTAAAGTCTTTGCCAATCTATTCTGCATGGAAGTAGAATTTCTCTCTGAGTTATTAATAACTGAAAAGTGGGGTTGAGACTAGAAAGGCCCGCTCTTAGCAATAGGTCCTCTATCATATCACATTGTCACAATAAGTCAAATTGGTTCAGCTAGCAAAGTCTAAGCCTGTTTAAGATGCAAGGAATTGGAAGTGTCTTGGGCAGAACAATGTATGATCCCCGCAACCAGCTCACAGTCTTTTCTCACTGCACCCTTGTGGGTGCCAGAGAGGCACACCCACCTGTGGAGAAACTTCCAAATACAATAGTGTTCTTGGCTCAGACATCAGAGACTCATATGGAAACTGGAAAGCAGCTGGAATCTTTAACTCGTCCTTGAAGTGCATTTGCTTGGCTCTTCCCACAAGGCTGAGTTTTGGTTTTGATTAGCACTGTCTGCCTGACTAAACGCTAGCGAGACACAGGTATGGCGGCACGAGCTGCTCCCGGTTCAGACCCAGCAGAGCGGGATAGAAGAGCCATAGGAACATTCTACTTATGGGCAATCTTATTGTGAAGTCAGCACTCTACAAGGCTGCCTGGGGGCTTACCATGTTGCCTTGGGATCACTGGATGCCCTTGTATTGCTATGTGGCCGTGCATGCACATCACGAGTTAGAGACCACTGCTAGCCACACTAGGCTGGCTACACATGACTTTGGGCCGGAGCAACTACACAGCAACACATACATGCCGGCTCAGCAAGAAGGCCTGGCCTGCCAAGGTGCTCCTGTACCAAAGGCAAGTTCCACTGTGTCCTACCTTTCATAATCACATGATATGATTGACATGATCCAGGGTGGCACTTGAAACAACAGACAATAGACACGGTGGGCTGAACTTTCTCTGGCATCTGAGTGGGAAGACAAGGCTCTAAGCCACCCTTCCACCTCCCCCAGTCCAGGGGCTGAACCAGTCCCAAGCATAAGGGATGCTCTAATTAGCACTGCTGGAAAAGTCTTCTAGGGACCATTCCACTGGCAAGGAGCACACAGCTTGGATACTTGTTGCACCACTGAAGCAGCAGAGCGTTCACCTGGGATGAAGATCTAGCTAGCTCAAAACAGTTAATGTTTGTAAAGGCTGATTCATTTCCTTGCTTTCTCGTGTGCTGTTTCTGTGCCCTGATCTCACCCCTGGATGCCCTTTTGGCGGGATTCTGTCCAGGGCAGTGGTCCAAATGCAGGATCAGGGCCTACATTTGTCAGAACACCACACATTATAGGATGTGAGCCTGCTGACAACTGCTTCTCCCGCCACACATCATAGGCTCCTCCTCTGCCATTGGTGGCCAATGGGGACCATTTCTAGTAGCAGCTACCGGAGAAAAAGTTATATCCATTACGTTAGAGGAGACTGTCTTGACTGAAGGTTCAGAGAGGTAGCCGAGTTAGTCTGTAACTGGGAAACTATCCATTCTCCTACCCTTCCTACCCACCCTCTTCTTCTATCTCCAATCCCAAAAGACACCACAGAACATGCAGACAGTGTATTTTGTGTTGAGGGTTTTCCCACCAAAGTTCATCTTTGCCCTTTTCATCTCTATTCATGTTCCCTGCTCTCATTACTTCTTGTGCCTTCCACCCAGGGGAATGCAAAGCTGCCATCCAGCTGACCTTTGACTTACTTCACAATGACGCTGGCTCCTCCTTTTTGATAGTATAGACAGTTGTTATATATCACATGGCCACAGCCATAGAAGATCCCTGTGAGGTTAATGATCCTGTAGCTGTCATTCAGCAATGCGTTTGCATTCTCATATTCTTTTATGAAGTTTCCTTAGGGGAGGGGAAAACATGAAAGAAAACCAGTCAGTTAGTTGACTGAACTATCTCACATCTCTACCCTCATCCAGATATAATTCTATTGGAATCAAGCTCCTGCCAACTATATCCACATTTTTGAACATTTTTCAGAGTGCCGTAACACAAAAATAAAGAGAAAGAAAGCTCCATCAAAGACCAAGTTTTTTGTGTTTGTTATTCAATATTTATATTGTGGTAGCATCTAAATTCTCCAGTGGGCACTAGGACACAGAGGCTTTGTCTACACTGCCGGCTTTTGCCAGCAGAGAGTATGCAAATGAAGTGCTGATTAGCATTTTGTTGTGCTTCATTTGCATAATCCATTCAAGGGGTTTTTGCGGAAAAACAAGCAGTGTGGACAATTCCTTTTTGCGCAAAACCTCCCTTTTTGTGCAAGATCCTTATCCCTCTCCAGGAGAGGCAAAGGATCTTGTGCAAAAAGGGGTTTTTGCACAAAAAGGAAACGTCCACGCTGCTTGTTTTTGTGCAAAAACCCCTTGCACAAAAACAGCTCGAATAGATTATGCAAATGAAGTGCAACAACATGGTAATCAGGGCTTCATTTGCATACGCTGCCAGCAGAAGCCAGCTGTGTAGACATAGCGAGACTGCCTAGAATCCAGCCCATTTCCATGGTTTTCCTGATCACTCGTGCACTGTCCTTCTCCCCCCCATTTTTTTAAATCCTTAAACTTCTGAAGTGCAATTTAAGAAATGGAAGCCACGGGGAAATGGTAGGATTGATGTAAAAATGAACTGACATAGGACACAGTAAAATTAGGCTTGGCTGAAAACTTTGCCTTGAAATTGTTTTGACAAAAAAATTGGATTTTTCAAACAAAGGAAATTTTTGGCAAAAAGTATCTGCTTTCCACAGAATTTTTGCATTTATTTGTGAAAAAATTTTTTGGTTTAAAACCCAAAAGTTTTTCAGCTGAAAATAGTTGGCTTTCAGTTTTCCACTGAAAAGTAGAAATTTTCCACAGATGCCCTTCCTTCCACATTTTCCATGCAGCATTAGTTAACACTTTCTCTGGGGTTCCACAAGGCATCCGTAGATATATTAGGAAAGCAAAGATTTCAAATAATTGTGACTGAGACCCTGGAAAAAAGGAGGCCTCTCTCTACTTATGAGTCAAGTTTGTTGCTATTTTTCCAGAGCTCTCCTGTTGGCATAGACAGGGGTTACATGACATTGTGAGTCAAAGCAGAAAAGTCACAAAAGACTTTTTTGATGGTGTGGCACATTTAAGGAGCAGAGAACTTTTAAAAGGTTATAATAATAAATTATTATGCAGACAACATAGACTAGGAAAATGATGCTACTTGGGTTTAAAAATAACCTCTGCCAGGCTGACCAGACAACAAGCATGAAAAATCCATACAGAGGGCAGAAAGAGGCAATAGGCACATACATAAAAGACAAAGGAAGGAAAGAAGGAAGGAGCAACCTATTCACAATTAAATTCATGGTACCTGAAAAATGCATTGTAAGCCAAATTCTTTCATCGCTTCTATTTGTAGGTTCCCTCATCCACGTCCCAAATGTTTGCTGTATCTTACCCATCTCCGTGGGACTTCCTATTGATTTAATGATGCATTCTGATGGCAAAGAGAAAAACAAATTTGCATCATCCCTGACCTCAGCAAGTAAACAGTAGAATTTAATGATGTGACATATTTAGAATAAATTACCAGCTTTTTTTGGATGGTAGCCGTTGGTTTTCTCATCAGCTTTTCCTACCAGCGTATCATCATTTGGTATGGCACATGTCTCACCTAAAATTGGGGAACAGAAAACCAACCTTTTGCATATGTTTGACAGATCTAGGGCACATCATCAGTTGGGATAAACTGCTCCACTGAAGTGCATGGACCATGACAATTTATACCAGCTGAGGCTCTGCCCATGTTTCTCATTTTTCAAGCAACGAGTAGTCCTGTGGCACCTTAGAGACTAACAGAAATCTATATAGTATTATGAGCTTTTGTGGGCACAACTCACTTTTTCTTCAAATGAGAAGCTCTGACTCAAGATCTTCTCATCTGATGAAGTGGATTTTCCCCACGAAAGAATTGTATTCGACTCTAAGGTGCCACAGGACTACTCGTTTTTAAAGTTACAGACTAACCTGGGTACTCCTCTGAGACTTTTATTTTTCAAGATTTCTTATAAGCAAAAAAAAAAATAAGTTTGAACTATGCAATACAGGTCACTCAGTTTCACAGTGATCCAACATTAACATACGCATTTATCACAAGTTAAGGCTGTGCCAAAATCCAGAATGGCATTTTATGAAGTTGGCTCTAAAAATAATTTTGGGGATGATAGCACTAGCATATGCTGTGTGGCTTCCATGTTTATCACACTTTAAAACAATAATTTTTGCTTTCTTTAAGCTAAAAATGTAGGTTAACCAAATTAAAAAACCTTTTGCACTTGACAAATAAATTCTTACATTTAAAAATACACATAAGTGGCTAATAATGTGTCCAATAAGGTAGAGATAGTGGCCAGACATGGGAATATTTGGCCTGCCTGCTACTTCTATATAAAAAGCACTTCTGTTCACACACACTGCTACAGATCTCTATCTGCTCCAATATGGCGTATCGTCCACCCTTAGATATATGTGTGCGAAGCTGCAATCAGAGCCTTATGCTTCCTCAGTTCTCCGACTTGATGCAGCAACACTTTATATGCACTCTCTCCATCTAACAAATGAGAAAGTCTTCCTCAGCTTTTGTAGAAGCCAGGAGTCTGAGGGCTTGTGTGCACTGTACTTTAGTCCACAAAGAGGGGTGTAAATTTTAGTCCATGCTAACATATGATGCACTAACTGGCCCATGTGAACCCTCCCAGTGCACAATAAAATTCACTAGTGCACAGTAACATAACAGGACTTCACTAATGCACACCAGAGAGCTTTTTGTGGCTGCCATCATGGTCTATATGGGCCAAGAATTGCACTAGTGCAGACTAAAATTTACCCCTGTCTGGGGCAATTTCTGTTCTTGCTGACTCTAGGCTGGTGTCATGACAAGCAGCATGATCTGGTGGACTGAATGCAGAACTGAAGCTAGGAATCCACAAGTAATAATCCCGTTTCTGACACTGGCTCACTCGATGGCCTTGTCTAAACTAATCAAGAGTAAGGCTAGAGATAATGAGGTCAATTCAGTCAGGGAGGATGAGGCCCACTTCTAGTAGCTGATGTGGAGGTGTGAAAACTGCTTTTGTAGTTGGCTAGCCATTCACAGTCTTTGTTTAATCCTAAAACGATGGTATCAAATTTGCAGATGAACTGTTGCTCAGTTACTAAAATAAGACTTGAGATTTACATTACACACTTCACTTCTCTACAGAAGAAAAAGGACTGTAAGCTGTGTAAACTCCTACCTGCCACACGGGGATACAATAGTGGTACCCTTAACTCGCCCAGCAATATCATCAATCTATCCAACTACACACTCAGCCCGGCAGAAGAGTCTGTCCTATCTTGGGGACTCTCTTTTTGCTCCACCACCTCCACAAACATGCTACAGTTCTGCGGTGATCTGGAAGTCTACTTTCGCCGTCTCCAACTCAAGGAATACTTTCAACACAACACTCAACAGCGCACTGACACACAGATACCCTCCCACCAACAGCACAAGAAGAACTCTGCATAGACTCCACCTGAGGGTCGAAATGACAGTCTGGACCTATACATAGAATGCTTCCACCAACGTGCACAGGCAGAAATTGTAGAAAAACAGCATCGCTTGCCCCATAACCTCAGCCGTGCAGAACGCAATGCCATCCACAGCCTCAGAAACAACTCTGACATTATAATCATTAACAGCTGATAAAAGAGGTGCTGTTGTCATCATGAACAGGTCTGACTACCAAAAGGAGGCTGCCAGACAACTCTCCAATACCATATTCTACAGGCCACTTTCCTCAGATCCCACTGAGAAATACACTAAGACACTGCACCATCTGCTCAAGAGACTCTCTACACAAGCACAAGAACAAATCTACACAAACACACCCTTAAAGCCCCGACCGGGATTATTCTTTCTACTACCGAAGATACACAAACCTGGAAATTCTGGACGCCCCATCATCTCAGGCATTGGCATTCTCACTGCAGGACTGTCTGGATATGTTGACTCTCTACTCAGACCCTTCGCCACCAGCACTCCCAGCTATCTCTGAGACACCACTGATTTCTTGAGAAAATTACAATGTATTGGTGATCTTCCAGAAAACATCATCCTAGCCACCATGGCTGTAGAGGCTCTCTACACCAACAGCCCACACATAGATGGAATACAAGCTGTCAGGAACAGTATCCCTGATGATGTCACTGCACAACTGGTGGCTGAGCTCTGTGACTTTATTCTTACACACAACTATTTCAGATTTGGTGACAATATATACCTCCAAACCAGTGGCACCGCTATGGTCAACCACATGGCCCCACAATATGCCAACATTTTTATGGCTGACCTGGAACAACGCTACCTCAGCTCTCGTCCACTAGCGCCCCTTCTCTACTTACTCTACATTGATGACATCTTCATCATCTGGACCCATGGGAAGGAGTCTCTGGAAGAATTCCACCACAATTTCAACAATTTCCACCCCACCATAAACCTCAGCCTGGACCTGTCTACACAAGAGATCCACTTCCTGGACACTACGGTGCAAATAAATTATGGTCACATAAATACCACCCTATATTGAAAACCTACGGACAGCTATGCCTACCTTCATGCCTCCAGCTTCCATCTGGTCTACAGCCAAGCACTAAGGTACTACTGCATTTGCTCCAACCTCTCAGACAGAGACAAACACCTACAAGATCTTCACCAAGCATTCTTGAAACTACAATACCCACCCGGGGAAGTGAGGAAACAGATTAACAGAGCCAGACGTGTACCCAGAAGCCTCCTACTACAAGACAAGCCCAACAAAGAAACCAACAGAACACCACCAGCCATCACCTACAGTCTTCGCTAAAACCTCTCCAATGCATTATCAGTGATCTACAACCCATCCTGGACAATAATCCCTCACTTTCACAGGCCTTGGGAGGCAGGCCAGTCCTCACCCACAGACAACCCACCAACCTGAAGCAAATTCTCACCAGCAACTATACACCGCACCACAGTAACTCTAACTCAGGAATTCCTGCAACAAACCTCGGTGCCAGCTCTGCCCACATATTTACACCAGCAACACCATCACAGGACCTAACCAGATCAGCCACACCATCACGGGTTCATTTACCTGCACATCTACCAATGTAATATACGCCATCATGTGCCAGCAATGCCCCTCTACTATATACATTGGCCAAACTGGACAGTCCGTACGTAAAAGAATAAACAGACACAAATCAGATATCAGGAATGGTAATATACAAAAACCTGTAGAAGAACACTTCAATCTCCCTGGACACACAGTAGCAGATTTAAAGGTAGCCAACCTGCAATGAAAAAACTTGAAGAACAAACTTCAAAGAGAAACTGCTGAGCTGCAGTTCATCTGCAAATTTGATACCATCAGTTTAGGATTAAACAAAGACTGTGAATGGCTAGCCAACTACAAAAGCAGTTTCTCCTCTCTTGGTTTTTACACCTCCACATCAGCTGCTAGAAGTGGGCCTCATCCTCCCTGACTGTATTGACCTTGTTATCTCCAGCCTTACAATTGATTGGTACTCTTTCCTTATTCCTGTATATTTATACCTGCCTCTGGAATTTCCACCATATGCATCTGATGAAGTGGATCTTTGCCTACGAAAGCTTATGCTCCAATAAATCTGTTAGTCTATAAGGTGCCACAGGACTCCTCATCGCTTTTGCAGATTCAGACTAACATGGCTACGCCTCTGATAGTTGTCTAAACTAGTTAGGCTCCTGTACTAAAAGCCACAGCTGCCTTTCCAGGAGTAATGTATGACCCATGTATGATTCACTTACAGAAAACCTCTTCAAGAACAGTTCTTAGCTCTGTTTTTGCTGTAGCGTGGCAAAAGGTAAAACAAACTCATTGCAATGTCATTCTCCCAACCCAGACTGTCCTGGGGATCTGTTTTATCCACCTATTTATCCTGTCTCATATGCCAGTTGCAAGCTCTTTGGGGACAGGGATTCCTTTTTTTGTTAATTGCCCACACAGAACCCGGCACAACGGGGCCTTGATCCAGGATCCTAGGTATGAAATATTAAATGACATCAAAACAACTACTGACCTCGCCGAACTGCCACAGAAAGGGCAGTGTGATGCTCAGGGAGGAAGGATTAGATTAACTAACCCATTTCTTCTGCAGCCCTGCTTTTACTTTCCTCGGATACAAACTGAGCAAATGAAATCATACCGTGCCCCATCTGTTTTACAAAAGGCTTACGGATTCTGGTTTAGGGCACTAAGGTCAGAGCTGTCCTCAATTCACGGGCATCCCATCTCAAAAAAAGAGCAGATCCGCTTGTAACTGGCAAGAGGCGGAAATGAATCCGGAAGCTCTGGAGCTTAACGTAGGCGCCTCTACAGCTTGAGCTATAGTCAGCTGGCTGTTGCTGTAAGTGGTCTACGTGACACTACATGAGACAGTAAACCATACCCACTGGGTGTGTAGGTTACACACTGGCATCCCATCTCAAAAAAAGACCCCGCTACACAAACCAGGTGTGGCTTTTGAAAATCAGTGTCCACAGCCAGACTCTAGTACTCCTTATACAACCCCTTTCATTCCATGATGTCAAAGTACTGTGCCCAAAAGGATAACTAGAGTTACCTTCATTATACAAAGACAGAGGTTAAATGACTTCCTCAAGATCATACAGCAAGTCAGTGGGAAAGTGAGAATAGAATATCTTTGTCTCCTATTCGACCATATAAATTATGGCAGCACAACATCTCAACCACCTCTGTGGCCTGAATAGTCTAAAAAGGTTTTAATATCTCAACACATTTGTCTTTGCGGAACCCTTCACAAGAAGAAGAATGTCTCGTTTTGAATAATATTGTATCTTATAATGCTAGTCAATGAGATCCAGCTACAGAGGATTTGATATTTTGACATTTTCACAGCAAAAGCTCCCCAGAGCCAAGAAATTATAACCCCAAAATGGACTTCCCAGACTCATTCTAATTAACATAGTTAACTGTACTAGCAGCTCCCCTAGACGGTGGTTTATCTGTGATTGTAAAAGTCAAGGACCAGGTCAGTGTTCCTGATGAAGCTGAGTGCAGTATTTGGGTTTAAGAATATTTGTAATATTCTCCCATGAACTTTTTGCTGAAAGAAACCAAAAACAGCTAAGACTTAAAAGATATTTTCACTTTGAGATAACTCACAGCCTGAGAACCTGCCATTTGGAATATTCATTACTTACCTTGTACAAAAAAAGATTAGCGCTCTGTATATTCCCACCATAAAATATTCGGAGGTTAGCAGAGTTTATATGCTACTGAAACTACTATTTTGGAGGGCAAGGGGCAGTTGTGTGTTTGGTGGTGGGGGGGGGGGCAGGTTAAACAGGTCATGACAGCAACTCTATTAATACAAAACATTCTCAGAGATATATTCCCTTGCTAGTTATTGTCTTCTTTCTGAGGAAATCGTCTCCTTTATTAACTGTTTCAAAATATTAGCTAGCTAAATTCTTTTTAGTAGCTGTATTAGCATCTAAAACCATCATCTTAATTTCAAGTTGTCTTTTTCTGTTTCCTTTTTGGGAAAATAAATGTAACAAGCGAGTTTAGTTAGGTAATCTATTAAGTTAGCACATATATATGTTTACTAGACAGATGTACTGGAAGGCTAAAACCATCGTAGTTTCAAGGTAAGACACCTGTGGACCACCAGTGATAGTACGAAGTGTTTTGCAAAACTGATCAAAACTATCAGTGTTTTATTAGAAACACTGTGTGGCTGTTTTCTGAATAGCAATGTTGTATTCACATCATGCTAACAAAAACAAGATAGGGAATCTTTGATCATGGTGTCAAGAGTTAGTAAAGTAAAGCCTTCATTGTATGTAAAATGCACAGTAAACCTATGGAACTCACTACCACGAGATATTAGAGACAGCAAGAGCTGTTAAGGATTAGGGAAAGAATGGGCAGATTAAAAATATAGAGAATGACATTAGCTAGAATAAAAATGTTTACTATCTCACTGTAACCCTGATGTTTCAGGACATAAACTAACCATTAATTGCTGGGGTTAGAAATAAACTCCCTTTGTAGGCAGGACATTGACAAACTGTACACTGGGAGGGTATTATACCTTCTTCTGAAGGACCTTGGGATTGGGCATCCATTTGGTGACAGGATAGCAGACTAAACAGACCATTATTTGGATCTGTTCATTCCTATGTTTCTATATTTCAAGCAGAAGTCAAACATTGGGTAAACTGTCCATTTGATTATTACATAACCCTCGCACCCCACTTATGTGTATAGTCCACCCGTTGTCTCTTGTCAGATACTTATATTTGAAGCTATTAGAGGCATGGACTGTCTTTGCCACTACAGCACCTTGCACAGTGGGGCCTTGCTCCTTGATCGGTACTGCCAGCACATGGATAATAGAGTAAAGAAGAGAATGAAATATCCTGGCTGTGTCTACACTGGGCCACTTATTCTGGAAAATCAGCCGCTTTTCCGGAATAAGCTGCGAGCCGTCTACACTGGCCCTTGAATTTCCGGAAAAGCAACGACGCTCTACTGTACAAAATCAGCCGCTATTCCGGAAAAACTATTCTGCTCCCGCTCGGGCATAAGTCCTTATTCCGGAACACTGTTCTGGAAAAGGGCCAGTGTAGACAGCCCAGTAGTCTTTTCCGGAAAAAAGCCCCGATCGCGAAAATGGCGATCGGGGCTCTTTACCGGAAAAGCGCGTCTACATTGGCCACAGACGCTTTTCCGGAAAAAGGGCTTTTCCGGAAAAGCAGCCTGCCAATGTAGACGCTCCTTTTCCGGAAAAACTGAAAACGGAATAATATTCCGTTTTAAGCATTTCTGGAAATTCATGCCAGTGTAGACACAGCCCCTCTGTTTAGTACTAATTCCAAACTACTTGCAGTGGCAGCTCGCAATTAGAACTGCCTTTTCACCCTAGCAAATGCTGCAGAAGCACAGTGAGAAAACACTACAATATATACATCCAAGGCACATCCTAGCCTTGGTTCACCAGAGGTCCTTTAATGCTGACATTGTTAATGGCTGTTAATATCCACTTCCCCAGTTATCTTCCTTTTGCTAGATAAAATATAAGCTAGACACAGCAGGCAAAGGAAGGTAAAGTGCTCCAGCAGCTGAAATGGCACAACATGAAACTGAGAGCATTACTCCCAATAACAACTATCTGCCCTGAATACTGAAAAAGCACCATTTTCCCACTGCAGCCCTAAAAACTAGAGTGTCAAATCCAGCATTAATGGTGAGGTCTAATGAGAACTACATCTGCTTCGATGCTAAAGACAGCATCAAGTATTTGTCACATTCACCTCGGGGCTAACCTACAGAACCACAAAAGAAAGCTTCCTTTAATAAACACCCTCTCAGAATATTTCCATTAGTTGTTACTAAATTCACCTTCTTCTGCATCTCCACATAGCAATTACAGCATTGATTTTCTGATGGAGTTTGCATTGGACTACTCCGACCTCACAGGGATGTCTGCTCAGAAAAATTCTGCACAGATCCACTAGGAAGATTTAAATTGTCTGTCACTGTATGCCTAAAATATCCACTGGCTTTGGTGGATGTATTGTAGGGAAAACAGGACAGCAGTGTAGGATTTGTTATGAGAATTCAAAAGGAAAAGTTTGCTTGCTTTCCCAAAAGTGACTAAAGGTTGAACCTCTCTAGTCTGGGACTGTCTGGTCCAGCAATATCCAGCATGATGTTAGTTAGCCGGCTGTCCAATTACTATGGGTGTGGCCAAGTTTCCCGCATACCCATAAAGTTTGTTTATAGCCACCAGTGCTGACTCTCAGTGTTCTGTGCTGCTATTTAGCTCTAATTTACTCCAAATGTCTTCTAAGAGCCCAGTAAGCAGTGGCAGTGATGGTAATGCTGCTAGACAATATTGACCTCCCGTGATCTGGCAAATTCTCTGGTTCGAGACCGGTCAGTTCCCAAGCCTGCTGGCCAAGAAAAGTTCAACCTGTTATCAAGACAAATGGGATGGTTTTGCAGCATCTCCTCACTACTTTCCTTATCCTGCTGTTAGTCTCAGCTGAGTTCTTTTAGAATTATTACAGCACATTGTCTTGGTTCAAGCGCCCATCTGCTTGAGTCTCCTATGCCACCACCAGCAATTCTATCAGTGCCGGTTCTCAAAACCTGGTTCATTCTCTTGAAAATGTGAAAATGACTAGAATTGGGCCCTTAAAATTTCATCTTCTGCTATCTCTTCCTCCCCCAGGAGTGTCCTATGATGATCCTGAGAATTTAAAAAATGAGTTATTTCAACTGGGACACGTAAAACACCCTCATTTTCACAAGCCTTGTGCTTAGGATTTTCTGAACAATATGCTTATTTCCATGTCTCTAGTTGGGCACCCAAAAATTGAAATATCTAAAATCAAGAGTTACTTTTGTAAAAATGTTGGCCCCTCAAAAAAAAAAAAAACCACTCAGTACTTAGCCAACATTTTCAATGGCTCAGGCACTTGATAAATACATAAAAGAGAAGTAGCAAAAGTTAATACCCAATAAAACATCTAATTCTGTTAATTAAAAACCATCCCCTTCCTAAATATATAAAAAAAACCCACCTCAAATATATTCAGAAAGCCAGTTTAAAAATCAAGCACAGAAAAATGCCAAGAACAAAAGGAAGCATTTAATTTAGACAGGCAGTAATAGATATTAATATATTCTTTCATAACATGTTGACGCCAACGCTTCCTTCCCACAAAAGTGCTTAGCTGAAAAGAATACTAAAAACTCTTATTCCTATATCAAACTCCAGTGGGGTAGCAAGATGCTCAAAACACTATAACTCTTTTTTTTTTTTTATGAAATATTCTCACTGTGTAGGGAGCAAGCTGCTTACAGCTAATCTTCTGGTGGAGAAGAGGATAAATAGAAGAATTTAAATAAATTTTAATAAATAGTGACAGGACACTGCTCCCACATAGACGAGTAACTTTTCCATACAGTTAAAAATACTTCTGCTATGAGGCATAATTTTAATCTATTTTTGATTGAAAAAAGAGTTATCCTATAAAACACTAGAAGACTTACCCGGCATTGCTCGGGTCCTTAAGGGCAGGGGGTGGGAAAGTGCAGGAGTCAGGATTGGGGGGGTGAGGAGGGGCTCAGGGAATGGGGTGGGGCATGCAGGAGTCAGGACAGAAGATTGGGGGTGGTGGTTCAGTGGAAGGGACTCAAGTCAGAGGGGTGGCCTCCAGTTTTCCCACCAGGACAGCCTGTCTGCCGGATTCTGCCCTGGGAAGAAGCTTGATAGCGGGGACCATGCGGCCTGCCTAGCAGCTGCTCCCCAGAATGGCCAGGGCAGTAGGGGGCATGCTGGGTGGCCAGCAACTGCTGCCCAGGATGCTGGGGGCCACAAAGCCCACCCATCAGTTTCTCAATAAGGCGGCCCATGGTCATGCAGCCTGGCCAGCTGCTGCTCCCCAGGGCCAGGGTGCTTGCTGCCCCCTTGTGGTCATTCAGGGATATAACTGTTCCCCTCTCCCCCCAGTTGCTGCCCCCCCATAGTCATTTGTGAGTATAACTCTTGCTGCTGACACACCACTAGTGTGACAGCCATTAGTTCGAATTAACTTTGATAGGCGCTACACAATCAAACCGCTAGTTCAAACTTTATTCGAACTAGATAAACCTCATTCTACGAGGACTAATGCCTAGTTCGAATTAAGTAGTTCGAATTAAGGGGTGTGTAGCCACTTAATTCGAACTAGTGGGAGGCTAGCCCTCCCCAGCTTTCCCTGGTGGCCACTCTGGCAACCAGGGAAACTCTACTGCCCCCCTCCCAGCCCCGGAGCCCTTAAAGGGGCACGGTCTGGCTACGGTTCCCATGCCAGGTGCAAGCCTGCCAGCACCCAGCCAGCAGACCCTGCACCTGGCACAGCACAAACCAGCTACCCGCTGCCACCCAGCCCTCCGCCTCTTCCTGGGACCAGGCTGGCGGCTCTTGGGAGCCTGTCCGGGACCGCAAGAGGCGGGCACCCGCCTGGTCTAGTGTGGACATCGTGGACCTCGTCCACGACCTCCGCACTAGGCACAGGAAAGTGGCCGTCTAGGGCAGGAGAGCTGCCAGCCTGGCCACCCAGGAGCAGGTTTGCATGAAAATCAGGGTGGTCCAGTGAGACCCCCGACCCTGAGCCCTGAGCTTAGAATGGCCGTATTGGGTCAGACCAAAGGTCCATCTAGCCCAGTAGCCTGTCTGCCGACAGTGGCCAACACTAGGGACCCTGGAGGGCAGGGGCAGATGACAGTTTTGCGGGGCCCCGGGCAGCGTAATTCCACGGGGTCCCCCCTTTGCCACGGCGCATGCGCAGTGATGCCGTGCACATGCGCAGCGGCGCCACGGCACATGCACGGGGTTTTTGAAGCACGGGGCCCGGGGCGGCCGTCTCGTTCGCCCTGCCCTATATCCGCCCCTGATGGAGGGGATGGACCGAAACAATGACCAAGCCATTTGTCTCGTGCCATCCATCTCCAGCCTGCCACAAACAGAGGCCAGGGACACCATTTCTACCCCCTGGCTAATACCACTCCATGGACCCAACCTCCATCACTTTATCTAACTTCTCTTTAAACTCTGTGGGTATGTCTACACTACCCCGCTAGTTCGAACTAAGAGGGTAATGTAGGCATACCGCACTTGCAAATGAAGCCCGGGATTTGAATTTCCCGGTCTTCATTTGCATAAGCCGGGCGCGCCATTTTTAAATCCCGGCTGGTTCGAACCCCGTGCCGCGCGGCTACACGCGACACGAACTAGGTAGTTCGAACTAGGCTTCCTAGTTCGAACTACCGTTACTCCTCATTCCACGAGGAGTAACGGTAGTTCTAACTAGGAAACCTAGTTCGAACTACCTAGTTCGTGCCGCGTGTAGCCGCGCGGCACGGGGTTCGAACCAGCCGGGATTTAAAAATGGCGGCGCCCGGCTTATGCAAATGAAGACCGGGAAATTCAAATCCCGGGCTTCATTTGCAACTGCGGTATGCCTACATTACCCTCCTAGTTCGAATCAGGAGGGTAGTGTAGACATACCCTGTTATAGTTCTAGCCTTCACAGCCTCCTGCAGCAAGGAGTTCCACAGGTTGATTATTTGCTTTGTGAAGAAGAACTTTCTGTTGTTAGTTTGAAGCCTGCTACCCATTCATTTCATTTGGTGTCCTCTAGTCCTTCTATTATGGGAACTAATGAAGAACTTTTCTGTATGCACCCTCTCCACACCACTCATGTTTTTAGAGACCTCTATCATATCCCCCCTCAGTCTCCTCTTTTCTAAGCTGAAAAGTCCCAGTCTCTTTAGCCTCTCTTCATATGGGACCTGTTCCAAACCCCTGATCATTTTAGTTGCCCTCCCCTCTCCCACCCTCTCTCTTCCCCTCTCCCACCTCCTTTTCCCAGTCTCCCCAGAGGTTAATCCCCCCCTCCCAGTTTTGTTAAATAAAGAGTTTCTATTTTTGAACACATGTCCTTTATTTTGTACATCTGGAAGGGGGGCTAAAGAGGGGTAAGTGGAAGGAGGTGAGGGAGGAATGGGGTAAGAGCCCTCGATGAGGAGGACAGGGGTGGCTCTCCTGCAGCCCCCCGATTGACACACACCCCCCCGGATGGCAGCCTGCGGCAAGTGCAGCCGGGCTGATGGCCAAGTGCTGTGATGTGCCGAGTGTGGGCACTCAGGGCACTCCAAGCCAGGACTGCTTTGCAAGCAGGGAACCCCTGAGAACTGTCTGTCCGGGTGGGGGTAGGGTCCCTTTAAGCACATCCCTTGGCTAGCCTGAGACAGCAGCTCCACGCTCTAAGTACAGGCAGTCCCCAAGTTACGAACGGGGCTTTCTCGCCCTGGAGCTCGCAGGCAGCGGGACCGCCCAGAGCGCAGCGGTCCCACCACCTCAACCTCTGGGGCGAGAAAAGCTGCTCCGGGTGCCCCTGGTCTGCTGGAGATGGTCCCCAGCAGACCAGGGACACCTGGAGTAGGGGATACGAAAACTGGAAATAAATAGGAGCAGGAAAGAGAAAGGAAAAAAGAAGGAAGATAGAGTGGCGGAGGGGAAACAAGGCATCATTAAGTAGCTGGAGAATGGATACTTAAACCTAAGCAGATAAAGATCAAAGTCAATAGATAGATTGCTAAGACAAGAAGGATACCGCTCAGAAAGCTGTTAGCACTTTCAGTGGTAGAGTCCCCACCAGCCCGTATCTCGCTTGAGTCCACACATCTGTGATTTAGACAATGCTTTTTGCAAGCTTTAAAGCATTACAACAGTGGTCCCCAACCTTTTGGGGCTGCCGGGAGCCCAGGGATGTGGCCTTTCATGCGCCCGAGGGTGGGGCCACACATGTGCCCAGGGGCAGGGCTGCGCACACGCCATATGCCTGGTGCCAGCGCCACCCATGAGCCGCACTCCCAGGGCCGGCGCCACTCCTATGCCACACGCCCAGAAGCTGGCAGCACCCATGCGCCGCACTCCCGGGGCCGGTGCCACTCCTGTGCCGCACGCCCAGGAGCCAGCAGCACCCATGCGCCGTGCGCCTGGGGCCAGCACCGCTCCTGTGCCACGTACCCAGGGGCGGGGAAGCCCGTACGCTATGCTCCCAGGGCCAGCACAGCCCATGCGCACCTGGGGGCGGGGCTGCCCATGTGCTGTATGCCCAGGGCTGGCGCTGCCCCTGTGTTGCGCGCCCGGGGGCAGGGCCGGCCCTGATCAGTCGGTGGGCGCACAGAAATGGCCCGGCGGGCACAGAGCTCCTTCAGGAAGGCTGCTGCCTGGGAATGGAAGAAGAATGGTCCTGTGTCTGGGATGTTAATCTACTGCTGGGGAAACACATCAGTGTCCTGATCTGCTATACATTTTCTCTATGACCCTGGGAAACATCATTTCGTCTGTCTATGCCTCCGTTTCCCATCTGCAAAGTGGGCACTTCTTTACTTCTTAAGGTTCTTAAGGATTTGAATTTCCCGGGCTTCATTTGCATCTCGCCGGACGCCGCCATTTTTAAATGTCCGCTAGTGCGGACTCCGTGCCGCGCGGCTACACGCGACACAGACTAGGTAGTTCAGAGTAGGCTTCCTATTCCAAACTACTGTTACTCCTCGTTTCACTCCTAGTTCGAACTAGGGTGGTAGTGTAGACATACCCTTAGATACTACGGGGAATGGGGCCATATATGTAACTGACAGATAACTCAGACCGGCCCCCAGGGCTGTACAAGTAATGCCAGGGGTTCAGTAGCCAGGATCCAGAGGGTGCATCAAGGTTTAAAGCCAGAACAGTCTCAGAGGGTGGCACTAAACCTTCCCCTCCTCCCACATCAAAAGTCCTTGAAGCCTAGCTCAGTTCAGCAGTTGAGCAGACATTTCACGACACAGGTAATAGCTGCAGACAGACACACACCCCATTAGTATTTACGACTGGCATTTAAAAGTTTTAGCAAAATTTTGTATAAAAAAGTAAAACTGTTTTAAAATATCTGCAGACGTGTACTGTTCTTTTCACTCTGCTTTCTCAGAGCCTTTCCTGCCCACAACACACGCTATTTGACACTTCAAGGGCTGGTTTTGAGTTACCCCCTGGGACACATATGGGAACCGCTTTACATCCCTTCCTCTCCCAAGAGGATTAACTCTTGAATCCCCATCCTCTCATATCTCAGAGGTTTCACTTGTTCTCCACCCTTACTCCACTAAGCAGATACTAGCATATGGAAATGTGTAGCCCCACAGTTAGAAAAGAGTGAGTGTGAGAAAATGGAGATTGTCATAGGGGCTGCCTGAAGCCTCATCTTGGTCAGGACATCTAACTACAGGTTGAAACTCTCCAAACTGGGACTCTCTGGTTTGGCAACATCCGTGGTCCTACCTAGACCAGAAAGTCTCTGCAGCAGGAGGGCTGGCAGGTAGGAGCCTGGCTGGTGGTAGTGGGGCTGGGAGCCCTCTCAGGCTGGCAGCTGGCATCTGGAAGCCCTGTCAGGCCAGCAGGAACAGGGTGGCAGCCCTGCTGGGGCCGGGAGCCAAACTCCATTGTTCAGGACTGGTCAGGTCCCAAGGGTGCCAGACTAGGGAGGGCCAAATTGTATATTCTTAAGGAAATGCTAAACTTCAAATTCGTGGAGAGCAGAGCCCTACAGCAGGTGTAACCCCTGCACCTGCTATAAAGGCAAGAATGAGAATAATGCCGGCTACACCAGAAACCGACACTGACCTGTGCACTTGCTGCTGTACATGTTCTCATTAACCTGGGATTTTGCTTTGCGCTTCCCCGGTGGCCCGGGTGGACCTTGTGGCCCTGGGGGCCCTGGTGGCCCTGGAGATCCTGGCTCCCCCTTGGCACCTAGGGAGAAAACAGAAGAGGCTGATAACTGCTGCAAGTGAATGGGCCTCCCCGCAGCAAGGGAGATTGTATGCATTGGATCTCATCCACTGAGAGAGGCCCGCAGGAACGAAAACGGCCATTTACTCGTTGAGGTGTCCTCTGTGTTTCTACCCATGGGAGGCATCCCCAGCAGGGCATTCCAAGACCTCAGAGGATTATGAGGAATCAGGGCCTGATCACTGGGGCCCTACAACCTGTTGCAAACTACCACAAAGCCCCTTCGCTGCCTGGATATGACCCCAGCACAGATACCTGCTGTAGTTGGTACGGGGTGGTTTACGTTCCATACCGCCAGGGTATTCATGGCAGGAATAACAAGCTGAATGCTTGTCTATTCCCAGACACCTCTTCCCCATTTGTGTTTATAAGGGAGCAAATGGGAATGCAGCAAACCTTTTCAGCTATTTGTTATCAATAGTTCCCTGTTTGCTTGTGCTTTGCAGTGGCCTGTCCGTTCTTGACAGACACCGATTTTAATTGCACGCAGTTTTTTAAAGAAGCCTGGTGCTTCTTCTCCACTGTCACAAATAAATGGTGTTTCCAGGTCCTCTCTGTGTCTGAGGCACAGCAAGAATGGAGCGGACACGGGGCGTGACTTGAAGCAGTGCTGCCTTGCATAACTTTGTTTTCTGAGCACTCAGCAACAGAAGCTACAGTGCTATAATTTTAGGAGCATTTATTTGTAGCTGCCAATGCTCCTCCCCCATGCATTCCTGGGTGGAAATCTGTGTGTCATTTTCTAATAGGGAAAAAAAAAACAGCACTGGAAGAGAGTAGGAGGAAATTTGCCATGTGAAAATGCGCTGGGCAAGGATGAAATTCACACATCTCTCCACCCTAAGCCTGAGTAAAAAGGCTTTTGTGGGGAACCACACTAGACTAGAGAGCACAACCCCAAGAGTAGCTCTACCAGCTGGCTTCAAAACACCACAGCACTCGCAAAGGGTAGCCTGTTTTATTGTGTTGTATATTTCTGTGCTGCAGAAGTGCTTCCCCCTACCTTCAGACAGCACGTCATTGTTTGCATCCCCTTTGTCACCCTTTGCTCCTCTTGAACCTTTTACTCCTGGCATCCCGTCTTTGCCAGGTATGCCCAGTTCACCAGGGTCTCCTTTATCTCCTCTCTCTCCTGGATCACCTTTTAGTCCTGGTAAACCTAGGCATGAGAGGTCTGTTAGCCAGGATTGTAAATAAATACATCTATAAAACTCTCATTCCTAAGGTCAATGTACCTTTCCCTCTGTTGCTGGTTTTTGAAAAAACTTACATCATGTATTATTTATGCTGTATCAGCCCAGTTGTTTTCTCCACTCCACAGTTTCTTCAGTTTTGTGGCTTTGAGACATTTCTTTATCAGTTAACATAGCTGTGTAGTCAAATAACATGCACTACCCATAAAACATGTCAGATACAGAGTGTACGATGCATAAAGCCCCAAAGCTATATTTTGTTCCATGCCTTGAGATACTTATGTTCGGAGATGACACAGCACCTGCCTGAGCATTTCTGGGTGAGAAGGGAACGTTAGGTTAAAAAAAAGGAAGCATTATTTTATTGTGATGTCCAATATCTTAAGTTTCTTATCACTTGGGGGGAAAAGGAAGGAAACCCCACTGACAAGAGTTAATATATAGAACCTTTAGCTGAACCCCAAGTCCACAGTTCCTTTTTTCCTTATTTTTAGTACACAACATGTTCTATGTACAGTGCACACATGCATACTCCCACACAGCTTTGTTTTCAGTCTTCCATTTCTCTTCGCTAGTCTGGCAGTGAAGTGTTCCTGATTTCTATCTTTTCTCTACCATTTTGGGAAATAATTTCTCCTAATACTTATCTCAACGGAGCTAACAGGAAGGGGTGCGGGTGACGACAGCTCCATGCTACTTCAAGGGGCAGGCCACCAATGGAAGGGGTAGGGCTGAGGGCAGACAGCCCTCAGCACTGCCTGGAGTGTAGGACACTCCCCTCAGTCCTTAGCGCTGCCCAGAACATGCAGCACGGCGCTCTGGATGCGATTTAAAGGGGCTCAGGGATCCAGCCAGCACTGCTGCAACTTCAGCAGTGGCAGCAGCCAGAGCCCTGAGCACCTTTGAATCGCTGGGCCCTGAGGCAACTGCCACTTTTGTCCCCACCGTCGGCGGGCCTGCAAATCTCAAAGATGCTGACTGATTTGTAGAGCCTTTAACAGTCATCTACACAGCTCCACTTGCCTTTCTTGTAAGACAACACTGCACCCATTGTTGGTAATATAATTACGTGTGCCAACAAAAACAAAACCTCTCCCTTTCCAGTAACATTACCTTTATTGTGTTCTTCACATTTTATTTCTCTGACATCATGACAGAGCACGGCCTTCATTTCCTGCTAATGTCCTCATGCTGCCTCCTCATCCTGCCTCCACACTAGCTCCAAGCATGTTCAGTCCACATATTTTATGCAGCTGATGACCATTGAGTAAAATCGTCAACAACACATTATATTATGGAGTCTTATGACTCCCAGCAACCTCATCAGCACATTTTGCAGTAAGGAGGGGGAAAAAATGAACAAAACGGGTTTGTACAATTCAGAATATTGTCCCGTCTGCTACTCTTCCTCTTCTCCAAAGCATGAAGACGGCAGCATGCGCAGAAGAGCTAACAGCTGTGCTCGCAGTGGAGTTGTAAACGTATCTACACTGGCATAAAGTTGGAGATGGAATATGTGGGTTGACGGTGGCTACTGAGCATAGAGAACCTCAGGGGCTCTATATGTAACAGCTATTTAAATTTTTTCGGTGGCATGGGGACCATACATAGAGTTCCTGACTCCACTGGATAAAAAAAATGATCATTGGATTCAATGGGGCCCAGATTTCACACCTGGTTTCCAACTTGGACAATGTGTTGAAACATGCTAAAAAACTCAGCCCCGGAGATCGAAGCCTTCTGCTTCTCCATGGAACTGCCAAGGCAGTGGCACCCATGGTACTGCACAGAGAAGGAAGGCACTTCAGCTTCCATGCAATGAATGGCCCCTTTACAGAGACTGTGGAGAAGGAAGGCCCTGGGTGCCAGCCCCCATGGTGCTGTTGGTGTGTGACAGGTGATTGCTGAAATGTGCATCCCTGCCTGACGTCATAGGTTTTCACTTCCATCTCAAGGGTTGCCAGTCACATGCCCATGCTGCTAACTGAGGTTAAAAAACAAGATTTGTCCTTTTGACAGTAAACACTGCTGCACTGCGCGGGCAGGAGTGACTGAGAGCAGCCTCTTTCACACTCCCTCAGGTGTACGCAGCATGGTTTTCAGCCACCTTTGTCTCCCACCTTCCAGACTGGTACAAACCGTTCCTCGGCCATAACAGAGAATCCAGGCCAATCGGTCTAGTGGGCACAGAAGATGACGGGGACTCTTGGGCTCTATTCCCAGCTCTGCCGCAGACATGGGTGTGACTGTGAGCCACTCAGGGTTGGAGTCATAAAAGGACTTGGTGCCTAGCTGCTCTTTTAGAAGCCTAAACCCCAGAATCAGGCCTGCTGGGATTCACAATCCCTCCTGCACAACTGTTGCCAAACCCTGTAAATGCCTAAACTTGCCTGGCACCTAAATTTTTACACGGAAGTTCTCTAAATGCCCTATATTTGTTCCTCTGCACATACACACTGCTGCATTACTCTAGGTACCTGCATGCCTAGGCCCTAGCATGATGCACGGAACAGGGGAATATAGACATTTCTCTACCTAACTCATCTGCTCAGCCCAATCCGGTAAGCATGCTCACCTACTGGATTGGGCTCCCATTGGCAACCTCACAGAAAACAAGTGAGAAAAGAAGGACAGCACAGTCTCTCATAATTTTTACCCTGCTGGCTAGGGACCTCATCTGGGATGCGGGAGGCCCCTGGTTCAAGTCCCACAAGAGGGGGAGAAAGGGTTGAACCAAGATCCTAACCACAGGGGTATGGGATATTCAACTGTGTGGCTCTTTCAGATTCTCCAAGTTGAGCCTGGATTCTGGGACTCCCACCTGCCAAGAGAGTGCTCCAACCACCAGGCTACAGAGTGTGTGTCTCTCTGTCTCTGTCTGTCTGTCTGTCTCCCTCTCCTCTTCCTTTCGCTCTCACCATCCATGCACAGTCTCTCATGTTCCCCACCCATTGTACTAAAAGTTAGGAGGGAGTCATCCTCCTCCTCCTTGCCAGGATGGCCTTGGCACTGAACTTCCTGAGAAGGGGGAGGGCCTAAGATACACTCCTCTCCTCAGCAGGAAGCTGCCTAGTACACTGGGTTTTGTGAATCTCATTGTCAGGTGCCGGGGCTCCTTACACAATGAACAAGGAGAGATACAGGTGCCTGAGAATGACATTCACAAAGCCAGCATACTAAGCTGTGAATCCCAACAATTTCCTAAGCACCTAGAAGTCAGGTGCGGTGACACTGAGGCTGTGTCTAGACTACATGGCTCCATCGACGGAGCCATGTAGATTAGGGTTGTAGGCAAAGGGAAACGAAGTGGTGATTTAAATAATCGCTGCTTCATTTAAATTTAAATGGCTGCTGCGCTGAGCCAACAAACAGCAGATCAGCTGTTTGTTGGCTCAGCGTGCTAGTCTGGACGCTCCGCAGTCGACATCAAAGCCCTTTGTTGACCGCTCTGGTAAACCTCATCCCACAATAATGAGCCCTTTGTCGACTGCCTCATTATTCCTTGTGGGATGAGGTTTACCAGGGCGGTCAACAAAGGGCTTTGATGTCGACCGCGGAGCGTTCAGACTAGTACTGATCAGCTGTTTGTCGGCTCAGCGCGGCAGCCATTTAAATTTAAATGAAGCAGCGATTATTTAAATCGCCGCTTCATTTCTCTTTGCCCAATAAACAAATCTACATGGCTCTGTCGACAGAGCCATGTAGTCTAGACATACCCTGAGTGTTGCCACCGCTATATTCCTTTGCAATTCTAACTCCTATCCTGTGTCTTTATGTCCACATCTGGTTTTCGAGGCACTCTGGGATTCTACAAAGCAAAGTATTATTATTATGACCAGCTCTGAGTTTTCAAAGTGTTTGTCTTATTCATATTAAGGTCATGCCCAGACGCCACAACCAAGCTCTGGACCCCACTGTGTTAGGCACTGTACGAACACCTAGTAAGAGACAGTCACTGAACCAAAGAGCTAGCAATATAAATGGATAAGAAAGAGGATGGAAGTAAAGTAGCATTCTTGCTATCACTCCATTCCACCCACACATTACTGAATACACACCTGCCTGCTGTCACAGTGAAATATAAGAAAGACAGGGTCTCCCCAAAGAGCTTAAGCCTTTCCAAAGGCTAACTGGGGTCCCAGGGCCATAGATAGGTGTGGGAACAAGAAATTATTAGAATGACAGACCACAACTCCCATTAACAATAACCTGTGGAAAATGCTGAGATTTAAATAAACTGCATTAATTCTCTCTAATTAGGAGTGTGCAATACTCTCTCTAGAGTATATTTACTATCGCCAAATTCTTCTTCGGTATAGTACACCCACAGAAGTCAATGGAATGGCACTGGTCAAAAGCTGGTGAAGTCCACAGAAGTTATGCCTGTGGAAGAGAGAGCAGAACTTGGTTCTATATGTCTTATTAGTCTATAATATGTGTCAACTTTTTCTGGTTTCCTGACAAAATAGGGCTGGCAATAACAGAACATTTAAGGAAACTCATTTCCCCTGCTCAGTGTCTATAAGTAAGTGTACTTGTGTATAACATTAATGAAGACTTGCGTAAAATAGGATAGGTCTGGAAAGTACCTATTTTTCCTCTCCTTCCATTTACTCCTGGCTCCCCCTTTGGCCCTGGGAGACCAGGAATGCCATCTGATCCATTGTAGCCAGGTAAACCATCCAGTCCAGGAGGTCCTGAAGAAACCAATAGGAGTGTATAATGTACATTAACCAAATACCATTTACATTTCACCTTCAAATCTACTGCATTTTGTCGACAAAACCCTGTACATCAGCAATTCACAGAACCTGCCACTATTTGAGTTCAGTGGGTACGATGCCCTATATTCCCGTGCAATGATCTTTATTTTCTGATAACCAAGCGTAAGTCCTAGCTTAAAGGTAAAGGGCAATATTTCCCCCAGGATCTTTTGAACAAAACTGTGATTGACATCAGTTGGTGCTGCACCTTTTGCTTCCAGACTAGGACAGAGAAGCAGTTTGGGTTTTGGTCATGTATATTTAAAATGAGGGTCCTGAAGCTGCCCAGTGGGATCATGACCTTGCTCTCTTTCTCTATGGCTAGATGAGAGAAAAAAAAAACAAAATTATGGAAGGGGATCCCCCCAAGCCTTTTTTTATGTGCTTTTTCCTGGGGTCATATAATGAGAAAAGTGGAAAGTCACTAAGAAGGGACTAGAAGTTCTATTGTCATCTCTCCCCTGAGTGTATGATATTAGGCAAGTAACATGTTGGCTACTAGCCCCTTCTTAATGATTTTCAACCTTTCTCATGACATGACCACAGGAAAAAACACAGAAAAAAACTTCTTGATCAAAAACACCCATTATGGGATTAGTTTCCTGAATATTTTATGGGTCAGTTTGCTAGTAAAGTCTGAAAGACTCTCCCATGCAGATCCTATTCTGAAACTATGGGTACGTCTAGACTACAGGGTTTTGTCGACTGAAGTTTTGTCGACAGATACTGTCGACAAAGCTTCTGTCGACAAAGAGCATCTAGACTACATTCAGTTCTGTCGACAAAGCAAGCTGCTTTGTCGACAAAACCCTGTAGTCTAGACACAACCCTACATGCAATAACACCTTCTGTCGACTGAACTCTGTCTACAGAAGGCATTATGTCTCGTAAAATGAGGTTTACCAGCGTTGACAAAACTGCTGAGTTATGTTGACGTTATGTCGACAGAACTCAGCGGTAGTGTAGATGCAGGTATAGTTTTGTCGACAAAAGTCCACTTTTGTCGACAAAATTCTGTCGTCTAGACACACCCTAAGTCTACACAGCCGTGTTATTTCGGAATAACGTCAGTATCTATATATTTTCTTATTAATCTTTGGAAAATGTGGTTCATAGAATGTGGGACAGTCTTCAGGAAATGTATTTTTGATACACCTCTCTCCCTCACACTAACCGGTATATCACTTTGCCAAGGTGATGTCTTTACAAAAATATTTTTAAGCCAGTAAGTGAATCAACATCATACCTTCAGTAATTGAAAAGAATCTTACCTGGAGAGCCTGGAGGACCTAAAGGAAAACAAGCAAAAAAAGAAAAAAAAACCCAAACAAACAAAAAACAAAGAGAAAAAATGGTGAGTGTAACTTGGCAGTTCAAGTAAAACCAATACTAAACTCAACTGATTACCATTAGACCAAACCAAGACAGAAAAGAGGCATTTATGTTTAACAATTTTGTATTAAAAGTAACTAATGATGCTTTAGTGCAGATCCAGTCAGACTTGCTGAAAGATTATTCTCACAAGCAATTATACAAACACCCACCTGGTGTGCCAAGCCCAGTCATTTCTTACATTTCCCATGAAATCTGATTGACTAAGAATGGACTCTGCATTTTCACTGCTACTGAATTGATTAATCAGAAGACAGGTGTTTGTCCCTTTTCACTAATAGGCACCTAAGTTAGCCATTAATTATTATGTTTACACTACTTAGTGCCTCATAAGAAGTTCTATAAAGCCAGGGGTGGGCAAAGGGGCCTCCGCAGGCTGGATCTGGCCCGCAGCCACCCTGCCGTTCCCTGGCCAATCGAGACCTGCAGATGGGGGAGCGCACGAAGTTTCCTCTCCTCCCCCCCCCCTCAAGGGTGCGCAGCAGCTACAGAGAAATGCTGGATGTTTTGAAACAGCTGGTATTTCTCTCTAGATACCACATGCCCTTGGCAGGGCAGGGGGCGAGAGACTTTGCATGCTCCCCCCACTCGCAAGCCCTAATTGGCCTGGGGCAGGGGTTAGCACGCGAGACCTTCTCCCGCTGTGGCACCTAGAAGGAGCCGCCAGCTGTTTTAAAACAGCTGGTAATTCTCTCTGGGGTAGGGGTAGACTTCACACATTCCCCCACCTGCAGGCCAATCAGGGTCTGTGGGTAGGGGAGCACAGAAGCCTCCTTGTCCCGCCCGTTCTGCCCGAGGCCCATCTTCTTCAGGGGCAGCCCGAGGCCACTTCAGAAATTTGTGAAGTGGCCCCCTTTTAAAAATTATTGCCCACCCCTATCTAAAGCCCTACTTGCGGTAATGACAGAACAGCTGTACAGTTGCCCAGGTCAAATGTGGATGTTATGACAAAAAAAATGTAGAGAATATGCATTCCAAAGCACTCTCATTCCTGGATAATCATAGAAGTTTGAAATAGGAGGGTTAAATATTTTCTCTTTTTTAATCCACACTAGCTACGGCTAAATAACAAATAGGTTCCTTTACTTGCAATTGTTCTGTATTTGGAGTTGGGTTTGTTGCCTGTGGAAGTTCATTGTTTGGTAACAATAGAAACTGGATACATGCTAGTAATTCAGGGACATGTGCAAAACAGGATATTCCAATGGAAGCTATAAGTTTGTTTTGTCAGGCTATGGCTACACTGCTGTTTGGTTTTTTTGGAAGAAGATATGCAAATCTCACTCGCATTTGAATACCTTCTTCCGATTCTTTTTGTAAAGAAGGTTTTGCCGCTATTTGGCCCTGTGTAGAAGGGGCCAAATGTCAGGAAAAAAAAACCCTCTTTTGCAAGACCCTGTAAACCTCAATTTACGAGGAATAAAGGGTCTTGTGAAAGAGGGTTTATTTCTGACATTTGGCACCGTCTACACAGGGCCAAATAGCAGCAACACCTCTTCCACAAAAAGAATCAGAAGAAGATATGCAAATGTGAGTGCGATTTGCATATCGTCTTCTAAAAAAACCCCGGCAGTGTAGCCGTTGCCTCAGTGACTTGAACTACACTAAAAAGAAATCTCCAGTAGCTATATGCAAAATATTATCACTTTCCCTGGATAGTAGCATACTATTTACTATCACTTGAGAGCCCATAAATTAACAGAGCTTTTAAGAAGTATGCTAAGGCCTATTTGCCTTGACTGACCAAATAAAAGGCCTTACTGTACATTAGTTTCATGCCCCTAAGGCAGGAGTAAATAAAACAGGGCACAATAAGAAATGACAAATTATCTGTTCTATGTAACTTCTAGAGAAACAAATTTTAATCAAAAACTAGGAAAAGTTGGAAGAGATATTATGTCTATGATTAAAGAACCAAATTCTCTGAACTAACATTTTTACCAGGGCTATAATGATTTTTTTTAAGTATAAAACTCTACAAAAAAATTAAAGAAATAAACAGCCTCTGGCTCTCACCTGACAATCTTAAGGCATTCATTAAAAATCTTTATAGGAAATGGGAAGCAGTGTACAATCGCACTAAAGCTGCACTGACTTTATAGTAACACTGGTAGACGCCAGTTAATGCTGGTCTCAGGCAATTTTCCAATAAATGCCTGATTTTTTTCATTGTGGACAATTTTTTTCTTAGAACTCTCAATTACTTTGTCACCTTGAACTCACTGAAGATCCTAGATGTCCTTTTGTCACATACATGAAAAGGAAAAGTACTTGAAATGTAGCAAATGTAATGAAGACAGCTAATGTCTACCGTGTAGTGAGCTATTGTTAAAACCAATGTTAGAGTGGGGCTTAGCTGAAATGAAGATTCAGGGAGTGCACAGAAAGGGATTTAACAGGCATGGAGTAGTGTGAAGTCAGAATTCTAGAACTCAACACAAGACATATTTAAGACTTGTCAGGGGAGCTGTCTTTGTTCCAGTCAAATTTCACTTGCATTTTCAAAAGGAGTCCATTTTGTATTTTGTCTCCAGTATATCAAGGGGAAATTTTCCACAAAATTCTAACTCATTCTGAATTCAAATCAGTTAAACTGAAATTAAACCATAATGGATCTGTAGCTCATGCCAACTGCAAATGCCCTGAACTCTTTTACGTAACTGTTTCCCAAACCTAAAGGGTTTACTTATTTTCTCATTTTCAAGTATGTATATCAGCTCCAGCAGCTACTTACTTCAGCTAGCAATGTCAATTCAGAGCCCTTGAAGTAGCCAAAGCTTTATATTTTTTTTGGTTTGCCCAGACCACATGCAAACTTTTAATGATATTACTCTACCCCAGACACCAAGAATTTTGAAATTCCTTTGTATTTCTGAGAAACCAACCTCAGAGTCTCATGTAATGAGCATTTTCATCCTTCTGGCTATGTCTATACTGCAGGCTTTTTGTTCAAGAAGCTTTTTGTAGAAGAGATCTTTTGCAAAAACTTCTTGCACAACAGCGCGTCCACACTACAAAAGCACATTGCAAAAGCAGTGCGCTTTTGCGCAAGAGAGCGTCCACACTGCCTGGACGCGCTTGTGCAAGAAAGTGCTGATTGCCATTAACAGAATGGCCATCAGAACACCTGTGCTTTTTCCGATAGGCTCGTTTTGCGCAAGAAACCCCTGTTGAGCATCCACACACACCTTTTTGTGCAAAAACTCTAGCGCAAAAAGGAGTTATTCCTTGTAGAAAGCCCTGCACTGCAAAAAGCCCTCTGTTCTGCTGTTCTACTGTAAATTTTCTTGAGCAAAAACATGCTTGAGATGTAGACTCTCCGTGGGTTTTTGCACAAAAACCCTGTAGTGTAGACATAGCCTCAGAATCCACTACTAGGATAGCCAGGTGTCCGGTTTTGAACCAGACAGTCCAGAATTTAAGCTTTCTGTTTGGAAAACAAATTGAGAAAATATAAATGTCCGTTATTTTCTAAATAAGATGTAATGTAGATTGTGATGTAATGTCAAGTGTGTCCAGTATTTTTGTTGAAACCATGTGGCAACCCTATCCTCTGCCTCCACTCATAACTTAGCCATGGCAGTTGCCACAGTGTAAAAAGCCCTTCTGACCTCTGGGTTGTCTACCCCATGCTGATCTAGAATCAAGCAACTGACCTCATTAGTGGTTATAGCACCTCTCAGATGCCAAAAGATATTAAAAACTATTATAAAGATCTCAGTTCTGATAAAGATCTCAGTTCTATTATAAGCTCTGCAAGAGGGGACTCTTAGGTAGGAAAATTATCTGGAAAATAAACACCCCCCAAGTAGCAATGTTACTTTGGAGATTTTGTAAATGCTTGTATTTGCAATAACTCGGTATGACTGCTACTATACAGGATTGTTGATTTATGTTTTCAAAAGAACATAAACAAATGATACTGTAATTTTTTTAATCAGACCAATAGTATCACTCCTGTAATAATTACCATCCTAAAGCCTACAATTATCTCATGCCAATTTTTCCTCCTCAAAAAGTATTTAATCATCAAGCATGCAGCATTCAGCATAACATTACAGTAGTACTTGGAAAACATACCTGTTAAGCATATTCCTTTTGTGCTGTTACATAAATCCACCATCACACGGACCTAATATTACAAAAGAATGCAAAATTCACAACAATGGACTGATTTTCAGTTTCTACAGAAAGGGCTAACAAAAATGCTTTCTGATTTACTTCATTTTTCCCTGTGACTGCTGTGTAAAAATCAGTAGGGGAAATTATCTATTTTACAGCAACACCTTGTAGAATGTGAGAAAGCTATTTAGGCCTTAATTTTGGCCTTCTGAAAACCTGCACTTGTATCTGTAAATTAGATTGCTTTTAAGAATCTGTGCATTGTACCATTTTAATAGCATTAAAAAAATCTACATGGGCACATCTCTGGATGCAGTCAGGACAGAAAGACTTGCATCTTATTTCATTTAGGTTTTCATGGTGCTGTATCTGAGATAGGTTATCAAAGGTTATCGAAGCTGGCAGCAGCCAAATATGATCAGTATTTAACTGATACATATGTCCATTTGTGAGTCATTTTCCATTCTACAACTGAACTCAACTGGCTTACCAGCTATCTAAGGTGATCGCTACCAATTTTTTCACTTGACATAATACAGAGCAGCATATGAATTTGGAATTAGATTACAGGAAACTCATCCATTTGTGGCACTACAGTAATTGGGATCCTTTGTTCTGATACTTGTAAACAACAATTCACCATCTCAACGAGTACATATTTATAACAATGTTCTCATGCTGCAGGACGTATGCCTACTGAAAATTTGAGCATTGTATTTTTTGTTAAAATTTCTTTGTCAATCTTTTTTTTTACTTCCAAAGAGTGAACATTGTACAATACAGGGCTCGGTAATGAGAGATGAGGAGTACTCTCAATTCCCAGCAATTTAAATGGCAAGTGGCAATGTTCATTGCCTTGCAAAATCAAAGAGTCCTTATGTAAGTGCTAGCCAATATTTCTGATCTAAAATGTGCTTTATCTCATCATTCACTATACTTACATCTGTCTTCAGATGTCAGAAGTATCTTACCAGAGAATATAAAATCCATTCTCTTTTAAGTAGTATACATTGTACTGTTGAAGCTGAGTTGGTTTTTATCAACCAAAAGACATCGAGAGTCAAATTTTCAGCCTTCACCTGTGCTTAAGTAAAACTGTCTCCACTCAGAATACATGCTTGTTTGTTTAAAAAAAAAAAACGTGTGTGCACTTTAAATAATCTGAGTACATGTAATATTTATCATTTGCACCTGCAAACCCCATTGCCAGCCAACGGTCATTTTGTTTGTTTGAGGATCAGTAATAGGATCTAAACTGCAGGTTTTGTTCTGCAGCTTATTGTTTCAAATCCAGCCTTCAGGGGAAATTCCTAAAAGCTGTTGCTGCCGGGTGGCAATTCTGAGACCTGTGTGATTGGTGGCCTCCATGTAGCTCCTCTTAGACAGGTGTCCAGGTCATTAAACAAAATCCATAAATTTAGCATTGATTGACCACCTCATTGGTAAACTCCAACACAGAGACCAAAGAATTCAGAGGGTGCAGAGCAGGGGTGGGCAATAAAACAGTGGTGGTTCACCAGGGTTAGCCCCTGATGGGCCACCACCATTATATTAACCCGTACCTCTGCAGCTCCCGGCAATCACAGCTCCTGTTGGCCATGGATCACCGTTCCTGGCCAATGGGAGTGGCAGGAAGCAGCATAGTCCGAGACACTGCTTCTAATAGCTCCCATTGGCCAGGAACAGTGATCCATGACCAATGGGAGCTGTGATCACCTGTATCTGCAGAGACACAGGTAAATATAAAGGTGGTGGCCTGCCAGGGGCTAATCTGGTGAACTGGATCTGGCCCATGAGCCAGTATTTGCCCACCTCTGATATAGAGTAAACTATCTCCATACCACCAATAAGTCAGAATCCAGGCTTTTTAGTTAAGGAGCATAGGGAAGTTTAGAACATCTTCTCTGTTGTAGTTCTGCTATGGATGGAAAATTTCTGTCTCAAAAGATCCTTCTCAATATATGTGTTGTAATCATGCAAGTATTATATGATGGTTAATTTTAGTGTATTTAGCTACTCATAACAGATATGCAGCTTTGGAAATCTGTGCTTATTCTTTAAATAAGAGATCTTTTTGAGGGCCCAATCTTACAAGATTCTGAGTACTTCTGCAAGGGTCAAAACATCTTCAAATTCCACTAACATCAGTGGGTGCTCAACACATAACAAAATCAGGTCCTCTTCTTCTTCAAACCTACGTTGGCAATTAGCATATGTTGATATTTTTTCTGAAGTCTTTCTGTTTCAAGCTGCATTTCAGATCAGAGTAAAAATGTTCTTAATTGGAAAACATGCACAGTAGATTCATTAACTTACAGTATTTCTCTTTCATTTGTATATCACTAAGTAACAAAATAATATTTCCAAATGGTTTTAAGGCTACAGAAAATAAAATGTTCCAGTAAGAAAAAAAACGTATGATATTATTTAAAGGATTTCTTCTTTAATATAAAGAGTTTAAAGCAATTTATGCAAACCTGATCTTCCTAACATTTGTTCTGAAATATGAGAAAATGAAACATAAGCTGCTTAACTACCTAAGTCTTTGTGTTTTGTCCTTTTAACCAAAAACATGCCACACAACATTCTATGCAAAAGAAATATCAGAAGTACTTCTGTTAAAAATGTAAAGCCAATAAACTTCTATATTATCGTAATTACGTGAGTCACCTTATGCAAGTAGTCTCATTAAATTCAGTCATTACAGTGACAACATTTACATTAGGGCTGTCAATTGACCTGGGTTAACATCTGCGATTAACGTCGGACAGGATTAATGTGTTAATTTTTTAATGCATTAATTGCAGGCGTTAATGCTGTGCTGCCCCCTTGAAGTGCCTAATGCGCTGCCCCTTTAAAGTGCCAAAATGGCACTTCAAAGGGGCAGCACAAGCGGAGCCGGGGAGCAGTTGGAGTGCCCAGCTGATCCCCAGCTCCGCATTGCAAAGCCCCTTTGAAGTGCTGCTCCAGAGCTTCAAAGAGGCTTTGCAACGGCGGAGCCGGGGATCAGATGGAGTCCCCGATCCCAGGCTCCTAATGCGCTGACCCTTGGAAACGCCGCTGCCATGCTTCAAGGGGCAGTGCTCCATTCTGGGCTCCATGCAGCGTTGCCCCATTGAAACACCACTGCGGAATTTCGAAAGGGAGATGCATGTGATTAATTGTGCGATTAATCCCAATGAATTTTTAATGGTGCAATTAATCACGATTAAATGTTTTAATCGCTTGACAGACCTAATTTACATAAATATAAACACCAATAGTTTATTAATAGTGACCTCGCTTAGTGGGACAATACTTCCATGAGAAATCCTTAAAGTCACTGTGAGTATTTACATCAGTAAGGGCAGGTCTACATTAGGGAATTATTTCAAAATAACTAAATTTGAAATAATTACTCACAAAATAACAAAATCAAAATAGCGTATCCCCACTTTGGGGAACCTCAAAATTAGTCCAAGGCAGGCTCCATTATTGTGAATGAACTGCCTTGATTTAGAGCCCCAGGAAGCACTGGGGAATAATTACTTCGAATTACTCTGGGGAGTAGTTATTTCAAAATAGCAGCAGCAGAGCATCCACACTACCACTATTTCAAAATAACTATTTTGAAATAAGTGTTATTCTCTGAGTAAAGCAGGAGTACAGATTTTGAAATAACCAGCCCAATTATTTTGAAAAAAAAAACGCACTTGTTAGTATGAACACTCCACTTACTATTTCAAAAAAGGGGGGTTATCACTAGTGTAGACAAAGGCTAAGGGTTGAAGGGTCAGATTTGCCTTTTCATGTTATTTTTTTTACCAGGGCCTGCAATCCTTACTCAGGCAAAACTCATAATTAGTTTCCCACACCTTGATGGGATTTTTTACTGAGTAGATACAGTATAATCAGGTGCTAGGGACCCTGTCCTAGAAATACTCATGCACATGAGTGGAACCCCATATTCTGAAAAAAAATGTCCAGTAAAGTGTAAAAATTCAGTGCAGTTTTGCTTCAGAAAAGAGTTCAGAATCTGGCCCAGCTGTAACAAAGGACTAAATCGTGCTTTCCTTATTCATGCTACTAGTTCTACTGATTTTTTCCTCAGTGAATAAAGTTTTGAAGGAATGGGTTGCTAAAGGGAGGCCTAATATGCCTAATACAGGCTGAACCACTTTAAACCAGAACATCTGGCAGGACTATGGACGTTCCTGGACCAGAATGCTCTGGTGGCTGGGAGTCTGGCAGCAGGCAGGCCAGTGGCTGGAAGCCCTGCTGGGTCAGGGAGCCCTTCCGGGCCAGTGGAAGAGGGGCTGGTGGCTGGGAGCCCTGCTGGCACCAGCAGCCCTGCTGAGCTAAGGGTAGAGGAGCCAGAGTTGATCTCCCCTGGTCCAGCAAACTCCCTCGTTGACAGGTCTCAAGGATGCTGGACCAGGGAGGTCCAACCTATAGTGAAGAATTGGAAATATATGTGACTACAGTTAAGTGTTCTGAATGAAATAACGTCATTGAAACTAGTGATGTAATACAGGGGGATATTTAAAAATGTAAATTCCTAAAAATTGCAATGTTAATTGAATTTGTAAAGATTTGTTACCCACACCATAACTACTTTGAAAGCTTCCTGCAGTGTTTTAACCAAATCCAGAACTGCACTTTCAAAATAAATAACAATTAAATTAGCTGTCTCAGGGAAAAATGGGAAACCTTTGAGATCCTGTTAGGAGATGTTGCTCTGCACAATAGGCATGTTTCAAAACTTGCATTACAAGCTGTAAAACAATATAGTCTGTTTTATGGAGTTCTCTACCTTAATATTTGCAGGCTCTAACCAGTATTTAGTATTTATAAACTAGACTGAACAAAGCATTGGGAAATACCCTGCAGGGAACACAAATCCTGCAGAGGCTGGATCAACATCCAGATAGTCTTTTCTGATCTCTAACTTCTACAATAGGGGAAAACATATGAGATTTGCTTTGCTATTCTGTAAATTTCACTGCTTTTTCACATTTAGGAACAAAGATTAGGCAAATTTTAAAGGACTATCTAAGGGGCCTGAAAAAGCAAGCAGAATATGAGGGGGATCTTTATGGAAACAAGGAATGGACTGCTACAAAGGCTGTAGGTGCTCAAGGAGTGGTTGTTTGGAGCAGTGGCTCTCAACCTTTCCAGACAAAATCAGACATAAAAATACAAAAGCGTCCCAGACCACTATTATTGAAAAATAGCTTACATTAACTGGGTATAAACATTGACCTTGCATTTCAGGGTGTAGTACATAGAGCAGTATAAACAAGTCCTTGTATGCATGAAATTTTAGTTTGCACTGAGTTGGCTAGGGCTTTTTTGAGAGCCTGTTGTAAAAACGATGATAATATCTAGATGAGTTCATGTATTCCCTGGGAAACCTGTGTGTGTCCCTCGAGGCACACCTACCTCTGGCGGAGACCTACTGGCTTAGAGGTGGGCTGTGTGACAGAACACACACTCACTCTCTCTCTCTCACGCTCTCTCCATGGTAATATTCACTTTTTAAAACACTCTCCAATCAGCTGGTGACCTTCACGAAGTGAAGTTCTCAGGCCAGCGCCTGTGAGCCAGGTGCTGCTGACCCAGCCCTTCTGGGTGCGGGTGGGGAAGCGGCTATGCCCTTGGGGCGCCGGCTTGGGCACAGCCCCTAACTCCTGAGGGGGACCCCCGTGGGGATGCTGCTCCAGCCCCTGCCCCCAGGAGATGCTCTGCGGCCCTTTCCCCGGGCGCACCCTACCGGCACCATGGAGTAGGTCATCATCATGAGCAACTCCTCGTCCTCGGCTCGGATGTGGCCCCTGGCGCCCGCTCCGCGGTGGCTCCTCTTGTGCCGGGCGGCCCCTGAGGCCGCTGGTCCCGGGGCGGTGGGGCCCAGGAGGGCCCGCAGGGCGCTGTCCCCGCCCTGGGGCCGCGCAGCCTCCAGCTCCCGCAGCGCCGCGCTCAGCTCCCTCCACTGGCCCAGCAGGAAGAGCGTCCCGGCGGCGCTGAGCGCCGAGAGCAGCCCCACTGCGGCCAGCAGGCAGCGCAGCGCCCGGCCGCCCGCGGCGCCGTCCCCCTGCATCCCGGCCCGGGCAGGTCCTGAGCGGCCGAGCGGCGGCGGGTCCCGGGGTAGGCGGGGGCGCTGCGACCAGGGCTCGCTTTGGCTCCTGCTTCGGGACGGGCTTTATGGCCCCGGCCCCGCCAGCCGCAGAGGCGCGGGTGACGAGGCGGAATGAATGGGAGAGGCGGGCGCCGGCCGGGACGGGAACCAAGGGGCAGGGACGCAGGGGACCTGGCACCGGGGCAGGGCTGGGAACCGGGGGCAGGAGCACCGGGGACCTGGCGGTGGAGGGAGAGGGGAGGGGCAGGGAGACGGGGGTCTGCCATGTGGACAGGGCAGGGGACGAGGAGAGGGGCAGGTTTGGGGCTCCCAGGTCAGAAAGCCTAGTGAAAGCAGACAGGGGGCCACGGCCCACGGGGTAGGGTAAGGACGCACTCAGGAGTGGAGGCTGAGAAATGAGCAGCAGGGTCGGTCGAGGACAGTGGCAGGGACACAGCCGACAAGGGTCAGCGTCTCTGGCATAGGGCTGAGAGGAACAGAGAAGCACGAATGCCGTCTGATGCAAGGGAGATGAAGAACAGGTCCCAGGGCATGGGCAGGACAGGGGTATGGGGGGTACGTCTACACTGCCACCCTAGTTCGAACTAGGGTGGCAGTGTAGACATACCCTGGGACACGGTTGAGGGTGTAGGAATGATGGGAAAAGATGTGGAGGAGGAAAACAGTGCCAAGGGATAGGGAAAAGCAGACAGAGGATGCAGGTTGGGACACTCATTACAACCTTTGGTTGAAATATTCACATAGTAAGCATGTAAAATTATGAATAAAAAATCCCTATTTACCTACCTTGATTTGATTAGGTGTCTCAAGATAAAATATCTGCTTTGAAACTATTCATCTTGACCTTTGCCCCTGGAAATTGAAATTATGTCAAGATATTGTTATTGAAATTGCAAGACAGCCATGAGAGAGACTATCTTTACTCCTTATTGCTTCCAGCCATGATACACCTTTAGGTGCTTAAGTAAACATTGCTACTCTCACTGGCTGAGGTACTGTTGTGCTGCTCATCCTACAATCAGAAAAGCTGTCTTGCATCCCATTTTGCCGCTTCTTAAAATGATGCTTGTACATATACAATGGCATTTTGTAATTTAGAAAAGCAACTTTATGGTTTCAAGAAGATACCATGTAATTCACTAATAACCATGTAATGTTATGCCTGTGGAACTGTGCACATCTCCAAAAGCCTCATGTGAATTAACATTTTATGATCACTGATTAATTATTTTGCCCAATGTGCTGTTTGGGAGATATAACCAAAGTTTGCTCCCACCTGCTAATGTAAATCCAGAGCACGTCATAGAAATCATAGATCCAGACCTGGAATGTTTGGTTCAAAACCAAATTGTGGGCTAGAGTTTGATGGTGATGAGACCTATACGTTGTTCATGCAAACTTACTGCACCAAATGGTTGGGAATGTCTTTAAAACAATTGATCTTCAGAAATGTCCACTATTTTGAATGAAAGAAGCCTCAAAAGAGCGGTTTTATTTTTGGGGGCAAAAATCATATCAGAATGGCCATTCTCTGGAAATTTCAGCCACCTATCAACCACAACCAGAAAGCTGCAGCTTCCAATCTAACCTAGAATTTTTGGCTTCTCTCTATTAAAGGCAGTTCTGATCCAAAACATGTTAGATGTTATAAAGGAGCCAAGTTTGGGAAAAGGGAACAAAAATACAGCTCCACCATACTGAAACCTCAATATGTATATAAAGAGCCAACATGAAAAATAGTTTGACACTTCGAAAGTTCAAGTTTAAGAATCATAGAACTGGAAGAGACCTCAGAAGGTCATCAAGTCCAGCCCCCTGCTCTAGGCAGGACCAATTCCAACTAAATCAACCCGGCCAGGGCTTTGTCAAGCCGAGACTTAAACACCTCTAGGGATGGAGACTCCACTACTTCCCTAGGTAACCCATTCCAGTGCTTCACCACCCTCCTAGTGAAATAGTTTTTCCTAATATCCAACCTGGACCTCTCCCACCACAACTTGAGACCATTGCTCCTTGTTCTACCATCTGTCACTACTGAGAACAGCCTCTCTCCGTCCTCTTTGGAACCTCCCTTCAGGAAGTTGAAGGCTGCTATCAAATCCCCCCTCACTCTTCGCTTCTGCAGACTAAACAGACCCAAGTCCCTCAGCCTCTCCTCATAAGTCATATGCTCCAGCCCCCTAATCATTTTGGTTGCCCTCCGCTGGACCCTCTCCAATGCGTTCACATCCTTTTTGTAGTGGGGGCCCAGAACTGGACACAATACTCCAGATGTGGCCTCACCAAAGCCGAATAAAGGGGAATAATGACCTCTCTGGATCTGCTGGCAATGCTCCAATTAATGCAACCTAATATACCATTAGCCTTCTTGGCTACAAGGGCACACTGTTGACTCATATCCAGCTTCTCATCCACTGCAACGCCCAGGTCCTTTTCTGCAGAACTACTACTTAACCGGTTGGTCCCCAGCTTGTAACTATGCTTGGGATTCTTCCGTCCCAAGTGCAGGACTCTACACTTGTCTTTGTTGAACCTCATCAGATTTCTTGTGGCCCAATCCTCCAATTTGTCTAAGTCATTCTGGACCCTATCTCTGCCCTTAAGCGTATCTACCTTTCCCCCCAGCTTAGTGTCATTCGCAAACTTGCTGAGGGTGCAATCCATCCCCTCATCCAGATCATTAATAAAGATATTGAACAAAACTGGTCCTAGAACCGAACCTTGGGGCACTCCACTAGAAACCGACCGCCATCCTGATATCGAGCCGTTGATCACTACCCGCTGGGCCCGGCCTTCTAGCCATCTTTCTATCCATCTTACCGTCCATTTATCCAATCCACATTCCCTTAACTTGCTGGCAAGAATATTGTGGGAAACCGTATCAACAGCCTTGCTAAAGTCAAGGTATATCACATCCACTGACTTCCCCATGTCCACCGAGCCAGTTACCTCATCATAGAAGCTAATCAGATTGGTCAGGCATGACTTGCCCTTTGTGAATCCATGCTGACTATTCGTAATCACTTTCCTCTCATCCAAGTGCCTCAAAATGGATTCCTTAAGGATCCCTTCCATGATTTTTCCAGGAACCGAGGTAAGACTGACCGGCCTATAGTTCCCTGGATCATCCTTCTTCCCTTTTTTAAGATGGGCACTACATTTGCCTTTTTCCAATCATCCGGGATTTCTCCCGATCTCCACGACTTTTCAAAGATAATAGCCAAAGGCTCTTCAATGACATTTGCCAACTCCCTCAGCACCCTCGGATGCACTAAGTCCGGACCCATGGATTTATGTACGTTTAGCTTTTCTAAATAGTTCCTAACCTGTTCTTTACCCACCACGGGCTGTCCATCTTCATCCCATCTTGCATCACTTAGCGCAGAAGTCCAGGAGCCAACCTTGTCCGTGAATACAAAGGCAAAGAAAGCATTGAGTACTTCAGCTTTCCCCACATCATCTGTCACTAGGTTACCTCCTTCATCCATTAGGGGCTGCACACCCTCTATGATCACCTTCTTCTTGTTAACATGCCTGTAGAATCCTTTCTTGTTATCCTTCACATCCTTAGCCAGTCGCAATTCCATTTGCGCTTTCGCCTTCCTGATAACCCCCCGGCATTCTCGAGCTATACCTTTAAACTCCTCCCTGGTCATTTGTCCAAGTTTCCACTTTTTGTAAGCTTCCTTTTTGTCCTTAAGTTCCCCAAGGATTTCCCCTGTAAGCCAATCCAGTCTCCTACCATGTTTGCTTCTCTTGCTACGCGTCGGGATGGTTTCTTTCTGTGCCTTCAATAAGGCTTCTTTAAAATACTGCCAGCTGTCCTGGACTCCTTTCCCCTTCATGTTAACATCCCAGTGGATTCTGCCCATCAGATCTCTGAGGGTATGTCTACACTACTACCCTAGTTCGAACTAGGGTGGTTAATGTAGTCATACGGAGTTGCAAATGAAGCCCGGGATTGGAATTTCCCGGGCTTCATTTGCATATTGCCAGGCGCCGCCATTTTTAAATGTCCGCTAGTTCGGACTCCGTGCCCGCGGCTACACATGGCACAAACTAGGCAGTTCGGACTAGGCTTCCTATTCCGAACTACCGTTACTCCTCGTGGAACGAGGTGTACCGGTAGTTCGGAATAGGAAGCCTAATCCGAACTACCTAGTTCGTGTCGCGTGTAGCCGCGGGCACGGAGTCTGAACTAGTGGACATTTAAAAATGGCGGCGCCCGGCTTTATGCAAATGAAGCCCGGGAAATTCAAATCCCGGGCTTCATTTGCAACTCCGGTTGCCTACATTACCACCCTAGTTCGAACTAGGGTGGTAGTGTAAACATACCCAGAGTGATTAAAGTC
This sequence comes from Pelodiscus sinensis, assembly GCF_052426305.1. Taxonomy (NCBI): domain Eukaryota; kingdom Metazoa; phylum Chordata; order Testudines; family Trionychidae; genus Pelodiscus; species Pelodiscus sinensis. The sequence goes on along the minus strand of NC_143065.1, from coordinate 22,279,921 downwards.
CTCCACGAGAATCTGGGCCTGCGATCTGGAAGCTTCGCTCAGTTGTCTGAAGAAAGCCTCATCTACCTCATCCATCTGATTCGGTGGCCTGTAGCAGACACCAACCACAACATCACTGCTGTTATTTGCTCCTTTAAACTTAACCCATAGACTTTCAACAGGTTTTTCTCCCTCTTTATACTGGAGTTCAGAGCAATCGTAGTGTTCTCTTACATATAGTGCAACTCCTCCTCCTTTTCTCCCCTGCCTGTTGTTCCTCAACAGTCTATACCCTTCCATGACAGCGCTCCAGTCATGCGAGTCATCCCACCAAGTCTCTGTTATCCCAATTAAATCATATTTCTTGGTCTGGGCCAGGGCCTCCAGTTCTTCCTGTTTGTTGCCCAGGCTTCTTGCATTAGTGTACAAACACTTCAGGTAACCAGTTGATTATATGGGTAGGGTGTATGAATCTTGTAGGCAGGGCGGGACTAAAGGCACTTAATTGCGGTCCTGAATGATAAAATTCCCATAGGATTTGATGGGAGCAGGAATGGACCCTGGGACGTGAGTATATGGTCATTTACATGACTTTTTAATGTGGCTCTTATATATAGCTGTTGCTCCTTCGAAGTTAGCTACAGTAAACTAGTTTAGATTTTACATTAGAAATAGTGGCTCACTGTAGCTACCTACTTATCCACCTATCTGTTTATACCATGGTTATGTCCACAGTGTCTGTGCAACCTTCAAAAAAGTAGTTAAAATGAGGTGCTCTATTTCTCTTCCTCCCCTTTCCCAATTAGCAGGGGTTTGCCATAATCTCTCACCCTTCTCGTTCAATACCCATCTCTAAGGCTACGTCTTCACTGGCAGCTTCTTGCGCAAGAACAGCCGTTGTTGCGCAAAAACTTGCCTGCTGTCTGCACTGCATGCCCGTTCTTGCGCAAGTAAATTTTCAGTATAGTGTTGTAAAACAGGGCTTCTTCCAGAAGAATTATTTATCTCCCCACGAGGAATAAGCCCTCTTGTGCAAGAGCTCTTCCACAAAAGGGTGGTGTAGACAGGCAATATGAATTTTTTGCACAAGAAGCCCCTATGGTTAAAATGGCCATCAGAGATTTCTTGCTGAAGAGAGCGTCCACACTGCCATGGATGCTCTTGCACAAAAGCACATGCCAGTGTAGACGCCTTCTTGTGGAAGACTTTTTGCGTAAAAACTCTTCTGCAAAACAGTTCTTGCACAAGAAGCTGCCAGTGTAGACGTAGCCTGAGGGTACATCTAGACTACGTTCTTTTTTTGAAAGGAGATAAACAAATTCGGCACTAATTTGCATATCTTCTTCCAATGGCTTTTTCGAAAGCAGTTTTTTTCCGAAAGTGAAAGCAGTTTAGATGTGGAGGGGAGGTCGAAAGAACCCTGTACACCTCATTTTTTAAGGAAGACGGGTTAAGACAAAGAATGAGACTCACAAAAGGCAGAGAGATTCAGGATCATACTGCTTCTTTCAGATGTGAATTCCATAGTGGACGTTTGACAACTTTGTTGTTCCATGGAACACAGCTGTTGCAGGATGCTGGGATCATGGAGTGAGAGGCAGTCTTGCAATTAGCTTGGGCATATTTCTGGTGGCTTGAAAAATGCCTTTTAAGACTGTTTAGAAAGTAGATTGGAAAAATCTATTTCAGTATATTGTATAAATTCCTTCTGCTTTATGGTTGTGGACCAGTTACACCAGGGTTGGGGAACCTCAGGCCTAGGCGCCTGATTCGGCCGCTGGCTGGCCTGGATCCAGACCCTGAGGCTCAGGACTCCCTCCCCAGGAATGGGGAGCCTAAACTGGTGCTCCAGGTGCCCTGGTATCCCACCGCAAGGCTGAAGCACACAAAATCTACTAGGCTGGGCCCCCCAAGGCTCTGGTGTGGGAGGGGAACATGGGGCATATTTTTCTCCCTCTCAGTCGGGGACCACATCAGTGAGGGGTTAGTGGGGTTTTTTGTTTGTTTTTTTGCTTGTCACGTGTGTGTGGCCCTCAACTGATTTTTCTGTGGGTCAGTGGCCCCTGACCCAAAAAAGATTCCACACCCCGAGTTACACCATCGTAAATCCTTCAGTTGTGCTCATGTTGTGTCTGACAACCACATTCAATCTTTTTTTTTGAGCCTCTGACATCCCCCAAAATGTGTCGAGTTTCCACATATTATGTGATTTTATTTTTTAAGAGATCCCTCATGTATAATAAGTAATAAACTGTGCAAATGTCAGGATGGAAGGAAAAATGCAGCCAAAGATACCAAATTTCTTTATATCTCATTGAAGGGAAGACGTAAAAAAGTGAACAAAAGACATAATAATAAGCACAATCATAAAATTTAGATCACGTTATGATACAGTATTGTCTTAGCTCCCACAAGGCTGCTGTAGATAAACCATTAATGATGTCACTGTACAGATAATGTTAGCAGATATCTTTTTGAGGAATGAATGAATGAATGGAGTCTCAGAGTTTCTTCTGATGGCAGAATGTAAAACAGCAACATTCCTGGCAACCATGACAAAAAATACTAAGTGAACCCACCCAACTTGGATTAACTATATTGAAATTATCATACAATTTTATTTACATTTAAATAGTTTTTCATGATAATGAAGATAGCAAATAGACTTATTTACTCTTCAACTGATAGGCTAACCTATTATAAAACGTACAGCTGAGTTTTATTTTGATTATGGCATTAGCCTTGTGAAAAAGACAATACAACCATGAATAAAAATACATAAAACAGATCCTGTCCTAAACAAACATCATTTATAATTACATTCATGCAATAAAACCACTAAACTTCCATTATAACAGCAATCTAAAACTTATCTCTTTTTAAGGACACAAATGAACCCTACGTAGAACTGTACTCCAGAGACTGTCTAATGTAACATTCAATGATTCTTCATCTTTTATTCTCCTTTCCAGAGTACAATGGCTGACTAAAGAGCATAATAATCGGAAGCCGCTATTTGGAGAGTAGTTGAAATGATATAGCATTCTGTTTATCCATCTGTCCAATCTTGAAGTGGGATTTGGGTTTTATCTTTATTATGGTTAAACACTGGGGTACATCCTGTTCCATGTGAGGATCCCAAGTAAGGTTATGAATAAGGACATTTTTTGGTTGTCAGAATCTCCCTTTGAATCCCATGCCACAACACTGCACTGGATGTGTTCCACAGCTGCCAGTATAGCATGGAATTTGCACAGGCCTTAGTGATTGCTGTGTAGCTCACTTCATACTGTCATGGATACATTTGCTTCACCTTGCTTAGAAACCTACCCATCAGGTGGACTGTGAAGAACCCTTACGGAGCCCAAAGCTACAGTATCTAGATGAGTATGAAACCCCATTTATACAACCAGTGGCCTTTCTACCAAATAGTAAATAGTTATATTATGGGGCCCATTGTGCTGTGTGACGTTCAAACAGAATAAAAAAACAATCCTGGTCCTGAAGAGTTGATAGTCTAAGAAAGCTTGGGAAATATGGATAGAATTTGGCCCACGGTATCGTAACATCTCTACACAGCTTTTAAAAATATCACTAACTGAATCCATAATAGATTGATTGCAATGGAAAACTAAGTTATATTTACTCACTAAAGAGCAGAAAAAGTCCACAGTGGAAATTCAAGCATTCCCACACTTCCACATCAATGTGCCACATGTCTGACTGACGACTTCTAGATATCTCATCCTTTAGGGCTACGTCTATACTGCTTCCTTCTTGCGCAAAAGCCTATGCAAAAGAAGTGTGGATTTGCATATTGCCACACTTCATTTGCATAATTAATTAGGGGCTGTGTAGATGGCTCCTTTTTGTGCAAAACCCCCTCTTGTGCAAGAGCCGTTCTCCCTAAATGTCAGTCCATTCTACTCTCAAAGCCAGGCACTGGAAAATGGAGCAGGCTTTGTCTGACATGAACAATGCAGAACTGAGTTTGGAGACTATTGAAGATGAACTCTTCCTCTGGTGATGTTATTCAAGGGGAAATTGAACCTGATTTTTAAGCTAATCAAATTTTGCTTTCTTTACATGAATTCTTAGAAACAGGTGTCAGGGCTGTTCCCCAGTCTGGCGCACAAAGTGTAAAAGAGGGGACCTACAAGAGACCTTAAATACCTTGCCTCTATAGGCTCTTTTTCCAAAAACTCCCCAGAGTCACAGATTCACTGACTTGGGGCTGGGGAGGGGGGAGCTGCTGCCACCAAGTGAAACAAGAAAACCCCTTTCTTATTGAACCCAGGAAGAAAGCACTTGAACTTCTTCCAGAGGAGTGCCTCCAAGCTCCTTTACCACAAGAGAGCTTTAAAAAAGAGAGAGGAAACAAACTGCAGTCTCTGGCAGCTGACCTCTTAGCCTAAGGCATGCATACACATGCATAGTCCTCCTGTTTCCTTTGAGGACACAAGAATCAAATCAACACCTTAAAAAGGGTGATTTTATTAACAAAACTAAAAGATATACTTGATAAAGCATACTTGGTGGGTAGGTGTTACAGCGCAACTGAGTAAAACAAATTAAAGCACAGAACATCTCTGGGTGAAGCTCTTAGGCTACGTCTACACAGAAGTACTATTCTGAAATAATATAGTTCACATTTACACAGCAAGCAGTTATTTCGACATAATGTTGAAATAATGTTGAGTTGGAGGACTTCTTACTCCGACTCCTGTAACACTCATTTTACGAGGAATTAGGGAAGTCAGAGGAGTAGTGCTCTAACTCAGACTTCCCGCTGTGTAGAGAGCCCTGCTGTATAGATGTGGCCTTAGATAGTGAATGGGGGAGAGAAGACATAGATTCACACAGAGAAGTTGAACCAAACAACCAAAACAAAAATGCCCTGACTGCGACTAAATATACACTTTCCCTTTATTTACTCATAATCTCTTCCTGGTTCAGTCTACTTCCATGCCTTGAATTCCTTGGGTGCATGGTAGTCCTGTCTGGGTTTTAATCATGCTGTTTTCTGACTCCCGGTTTAACTCCCATACAAAGAAAGCAGGCAAGGTATCTTATACAGTCAAATTTCAGCATTGTATCCCATTGGTTCTTCTGGCTCTCTGCCAACCTGCCGCTCCCCACCTCCTCTAGCTACCTGAGTTTAACCCCTTAGTCACCAGGTGCTGGCCAGCACTCTTCCTATACACCACAGAAAGGTTTCCTTCATTTCACCATACTCATTAAGGAAAAGAAAAAGGTATATTATGTCCTTATCCCATTCAATGGAAATCAATAGATACAACTATATTATTCTCAGCCAAGATGGGGATTTAACACGTGGATTGAATGTACATATTTGAGGATTCTACTGCTGGCTAGCAGCTGTTTGACTGGGATGAAAAAGTTCATCCTTTGGATTCCGACTGATGGTGAAAAATAGATGAACTGTTCAGCAGGATGGATCAGTACCTCACCAAATGCGGCCTGAAGCAGGGTTTCTTGTACTTTTCTCTGGAGTGTCTGGTAGTGGATACTGCTGGTGACAGGACATTAGACCAGAATGGAAAACTGGTCTGATGCAGTTTGGTGATTCCTGTGAGAACCATCATTGTCTCATTGTGGCTGTTATTTTGTTTTAAAATGTTAAAAGACTCCTTTCACCATATGAGAAAGGGAGATGCCTGAGTTTTAAAATATTAGACCCTATAATATTCACCTTTAAAAGAATTGCTCAAGCACGTTTGAATTTTTTTTAATATTTATGGGAGAGCTCCAGTAATAAGCACACACATTGTATCAAATTCTGTACTCAGCTACACAAATGCAATGAAGTAATTCCATGCAGAGTTACTCCAGAGTTATATCAGTGAACAAAACTGATATAAGAGAATCTAACCAATTCCATTTTTGCTTAGTAGAAAACTGAGCTGTTTAGATTTGAGACAGACAGAAGTAGGTAGATATTGGTCTTGTTTATAGTCAGGATATATCAGTCTTTTCATGAGAAGAACCACACACAGCCATTTAAGCTATGGTAGCAAGAATCATAAGATTAGTATTTATAAATACATATCCCACTATGCAAGATCTTAGTGGGAAGATGCTTACTGAAGAGAGCAGTGAAATAAATATCCAGATATGTTAGCAAAAGGACCCAAACAATAAGAAATTCAATTCAAATGAAGCAACGAGCCCTGAAAGAATGTCAATGAAAACATAAGAAAGGCATACTTTTACCAAAACAGCAACCAATTGAAAACAAAGAAATTAGTGTTACAAACTGTACATTACTTATGACTGGAATAAGTGAATAAAGTACAGAAAGACATGGCAGGAACAAACATCTCAATGTTCCACTACATAGAATAACATCTAAAAAAGCAGCAAATCTACATAAATATAAACCTGCTGTTGGAAAAAATAAAATTTGCATACAGAACAATAAGTAATTTTTTAATTAAGCTAAAAAGAGGGGGGGCAGATCCTACTGCCTCTCTTAAGTTCCCTCTGCGCCGTTCCAAAGCATAAGGAGACTTTAAAGCTACCTTAAGGAATCAGCTAGGGATTCCCCTAATGTAATTCCACTCAAGTAAAGTGAGTACAACTTAATAAAAGGATTGCAAGAATATATTAATTCAGTCAGAGTAAAGGCACAGCCAGATGCTATTTGGGAAGAGCTGGTCTTAAATTAAGAACCAGAATGATAAAAAGCTTCTTCTAAACAAAAATGCTTAATGTATGTAAATAGCCACAAGTCAGACTGCACAAAATTACTCAACACCATCAGCATATTTTGCTGTCTTAGGCAATTCATTAAATGATGTTTGAATAGGATCTAGGCTAAGAGTCACTGTAAAGCAGAATCATTACACTGGCAGCTGAAAGATACTTTCCCAGAAGATTACACAGAATTCCCCCAAACAAACTCTTGTTAGTAAAAGCAAAGATGAATCAGAGAAGAAAGTTGACCCAAAGGGGATAATTAAAAACAGAACCAACTCAACCAGCATGACTGTAATAGCCAGTTATAATCTAGAGAATAAAAGCAATTGATAAAAGCTTTTGACAAGTGATCAGTCTACAAAGATTCACCTATCACATTACTATAATAGCATTGGCACCTGAAAAACAATGTCAAAGGTGTGAGTTTCATAGCAACTACAGTCGGTCCCCGAGTTGCGAACGGTCGACTTACAACCGTTCACAGTTACGACCAAAAATGTCGTAAATGGCGGACCCCGAGTTACGAATGCGATCCGCGCTTATGAACATTGTGTAACTCAATGGGGTCTGACTTACGAACAAACCGAGGTACGATCAATTGCTTGGTCCGTAACCGGTTCGTAAGTCAGAGACAGGCTGTATCAAGACCAATCACTGCTTCTTACAGTGTATCCTTACAAGTATGAGTTCAGAAGATGTCAGGAAACTCAGAATCTTATCAAAACCACAAGGCAGGAATAAATCTTTAATATTTTAATGAATACTGATCCATATTCTCTGATATGTTGAAGGTGGCATAAAGCAGCCTTAAAGTTCATTTTGACGGTGGAGGATTCCTGAAGCATAGAAAAAATCCTTACTGGTGTAAAACGACTGCAGCTATTCTTATGCCACCATCCTATTAGCCATCTTGTAAGAATATGTCCAAAGGAAAGGGGCTGTGGCCAGAACATCTGTAGGTTCCATCAGTCTCAGACTATATCAGGAGTGTTCTTTGCAGTGGTAGGCACATGAATACACCAATTCTAGGCATCTGTATTTCCCACTAAGTACCTTTTGAACTGCACAGAACCCACCTTGAATGCAGCCCAGGAGTTGGGCCTTATAATTATTAAATCCAGGAGGCACTATAAAAAACAACAAACAATTGATTATAGACAGTTTTAGTTCCTGAGATATGATTTGGCAACAATCAAGGTATGTCAGACAATCAGAAAATTGCTGTGTTCACATTTCCCGGACATTTGAGCAATAAAATTTTACTAGCACCAATGCTAGGAATACATTGAGTTTTAAGGATTTGCAAGTGAACTGATCACAAACAATACAGAATCTTACAAATTGCAAAAGTGCACTAATTAAATTAAGATAATATATAAATAAGTAGATATTGCAGTCTGATCACAAAATGGCCACAAAGAGAAAAAATAGTGTCATTAGGCAAATTATTCTATTGCTATAATACATGCCATGTAATTCATTCAGTTGAAGTTTGACCCAATTAGATATCATATGCAGTTATTTCTTAATAAAAGCACCATGCAAATAAAATAAAGGACAATGACGCAAAGGTATAATTGGAGGTCAGATAGACTATCATGCTGGTAATATTATTAAAGACAATAGTAATATCCTAAATTGAGAAGATCAATTTAAGAACAATGTAAAGAGCTTCTGATGAACCAGTGTTGTTTCTGTCTTCAATGTCTGTTATTAATGCCCTGGAAGTTGATCTTTTCATATACTCAGAAAAGTTTTAGTTCCCTTTGATAACCAGTCAAATAGTAGTTGACAGCTAATGTAGTTATATTCAGAGCAAAACTATCATAGACTTGTATGCTGAATGGTAAACTTGAGCTGGCACATCATTAGATGTATCCACAGGGCTTATGAGCAGATCCCTTCTAACATGCATCTTGGAATCACCAGGCCAGAAAATCATATCACCAGATTGCTAGTAATCCAATCCCTATTGAACTAGACACAGTACAGACATACACAATATAAAACAGTCTCAGCTCAAAAGTGCTTAATATCTTAGTTTATGATAAGATGTAACAAGTGGGCAAAGCAAATAGACAGGCATGAAAGAGTGAAAGGATGAGATAATGGTAATTTAAATATGCTTTTGTACCAGTTGTCTGAAAAATTTTGTAGGTTAACATGCTTCTTGGATTACCCCAGTAAAGAAGGCACATTCCTACATTATATTTAAAGAGCCAGGATTCTCTGCCAAATATTCCTGAAAAAGTCAAAACTTAGGTGCTGGTTTAAGAAAATGGTTTTTTGGGGTGGGGGTGGGGCAGGAGGAATTGTTTCTTATTTGGCTTCATTTTCAGTGGAGGAAAGCTGCACAGATGTGCCTACCTCAGAATGGCACATGGGTGGGACATAACATTCAAAATCTGGGAATACAGGATGTAGGCAGAATATTCAATTCCCATCCAGACACTATGGATACTGCCCACATCAACAGTGAGTAATTTGGCATACTCCAGTTCTGGGAAGAACCCTTTCAGAGCTACGTTGCCAGCATTTCTGATCCTTGTCTACATAAAAAAAAAGGTCAGAAGGAGCCCCCGGAAGGAAAAGAAATGTCATGAATCATGATTTGAATACTATTGGTTTTGTAAGCAAATTGATTTACTTTCACCAAAGTTTAAAAAGACTTACAAAGAGTTAGTGTGTATGACTGTGGAGAGAGTCATAAGAAGATGTACATGCCAGGGACCAGAAACTATAACACACAATGGATCTGTTTATCAAAAGTCCCAAGCACCCACGACTTTCACTGACTTCATTTGGAGATGCAGGTGCTCAGCATTTCTGAAAATTGAGCTGATCAGTTTTTGACAGCAGAAAAGATTAAGACATTTCTATACCAGTAACTTTGATGTTTGTACAACTGAGGTATTATCTTTAGTATAGAGCCTATACAAATCCCAAAAACCTAGAATGCTCCAATGGCTCAGTCTCTTATCACATGATAAGGAAAGCATTTGTTTTGAGTACTAGCAAGGGCGGGGGGAGTGGATTTTTAAAATACTACCATAAATAAATGTTAATGTGTAGATGCACATGCCAGAAGGCTTCCAGGTACTTTAACAAAATAGGCACCTCACCACCTCCCTCTCTTGCAGGGTGTAGTAAGGTTAAATTCATTCATGTTTGGAGATGCTCAGCTATTATGGTGCGATGTCCTATGGAAAGGTAAATAAACATTTTTGCAGCATTATTTTTTTATGTAAGAAAGCTTCACTCCTCAGTAGCCTCAATCTGTAAGTTTGCCCTGTGTCATAAATATTTTTTTTAAAAAGGCAGCATTAATGCTGTGTTGTGTTTTGGCTGCTATGAATGTTTTAAATGTATAATCTTTGGAAACAGAGGTGATTATCAAAACCACTCAGTAAACCATCTCAGAGTCATGAATCCTAATCCCCCTCCTCTTTCAGGCTATTATAGTAATATTGCCCTACAAACAATCTGTTATTTATTTTCTTTTACATTTTATTCCTTCTATATCTCCTCCATTTAGCAACCACCTCTTTTTTTATGCTTGGACACCTCTGTTATTCCTGCCTGACTTTCTGTAACATGGTGAACATACAACTCTGGCTTCCTGACTTGTGATACCTTCCTCTTTAGAAAATGGAGAGGTATGTATTAGCCTATCAATTTTGCAGCACCTGCCAGCAATAAAAGTAACTTAAAATGTTTTACAGATACTGTCCTATTGCAATTAGGGTCCCTGCCAGCTCTTTGAATAGCTCCCTGCTGGCTTTTGCCGCAGCTCAGCCAGTTCTTGCTGGAGCTGCACACAGGGCACACCCTCTTACTTTCACCTCTGCTGCCTGCACTCTTTACTCAGATAAAAAGGGACAATTCACAGTTTCCTTCCCATTATTATCCCCTAAGGAGGGAAGGATCTCTAACCTTGCAAGGCGGGGAGGAAAGCTGCTTGAAGGAGAGGCTATGACTCACAGACTCTGCAGAGATATTTGCCTTGAACCCATGAGACCCCATGGTTTAACTGGGTCCCTTCGCCACCCTCAGGAGTCCAGTCTTTGATTTTCCTCTCCTCTTGCTCCTAAACCCCCAATCTCTCCAAAAAGCACAGTGTAATGGGGAGTTGGGGTCACAAGGGAGTACGCCCACATGCAACTCTAGTGCCACCTCTCCTCACCTCGGCATGACCCTTCTGACCCACAAAGTCCTAGCTATTCCGTACAGAGACGGAATACCAGAAGGCTCTCGGGGAACAGGGAAAGCATTCCTATGAGCTGTGGATACCCACTTCCATGCCTCGCTGCCTTGTTCTGCTCGAGTTAGCTCTCTAGTTCCGCCAGTGTAAGTGGAGAAGGGCATCCAGTCACATGACATTCTGTTTTTGAAAGATATTGCACCCAATGATTTTGGCACAATTGTAATCACTTCTGATTGCTCCCTTTATTCTGCAGATATCTGGATACATGTTTAGACGTATTCTATGTCTATTCAATCAACTGCAAGTTTTCATAAAACTGCAAGGGTTGATCTGCACAGTTGCCAACTTCAGTCTAGTATCCCAGCAACCAAAATTTTAAATGGATACATTTAACATTTCATAAAGGTATAATCAAGAAGAACATCACAGGACATATATACACAGCTGGCACAGCAAGAGGATGAATTAAGATTTCTGCCTACCCACTGCTCTTCCTAACTGTTACATTTACCCAATCCTAATATTAACACATTCAAATCACATTTTTACCAAAGAAAATTGCTAAAGGCAAATTACTTGCATGATTCTCAGATGTATAAGGTATCATGCCTTTTTATTTTACAGATTTCTGTCTCTAATTACATGCAATTCTGCATTGTCAATGTTGTCTAATATGTGATTCTTGATTGGTTTTGTTTTTCCTTTTTTCCTTTTTTTGGTCTCAATTCTAAATAACTATTTAGTCCTGACAGCAGATTTTGTAATTTCCTCATCTGTCAATTGAAACTGGAGCTTTACAAGAAATAGCCACTATAAAATTTCTTTTGTGTATGGCATCAAGATATAATTTCTGGGTATTTAGCATCTTTATTCTTATTCAGCTTTCATTGTTTGCGATAATATGCTTTGGATGAAAGGAAGTTTTGTATGAAGCTAGCAGGCTTACCTGGCATTGTCCAGGTCTGGCCCAAGGGATGAGGGAGAGGGGTGCAGGCCTCCTGTTGGTGCTCCCCAGGCCAGCTTGGAGCTGGGTGGAGGAGGGGACCCCATGCTTGGGGGAGGCATGAGCCAGGGGCTTGGAGGAGGGGGGCTGTTGAGCAGGAGTGCGGTCCAGGGCCAGTGTTTGGGAGAGGGCTAGGGCGGTTGTGGTTGTGGGGATGGGAGACTCAAGGCTAGCCCAGGAATGGGAGAGGCACCCAGCCCAGGGCTGGGAATTCAGGCCGCATAGGCCTCTGCTGTCAGCACTCCCCAGGCCCAGCCTAGGGTGAGGGAGGCAGGGCCACATAGGCCTCCTGCAGTGGTGCTCCCTAGGCCTGGCCTGGGGAGCTGGGAGGAAGGTGGGATCTGCGCAAGCCTCCCCCACTGGCATTCCCCGGGACGGCCAGGCAGAGGAGAAGGAAGGGCCATGCAGGCTGGCCCATAGCAGCCATCATGCTGAGTGGCCTAGCGGTACAGGGAGGAGTTGGCTGCTGCTGGATCCTGTGGGAGGCAGCCAGGGCTGTGCTGCCCGGTCCCAGTGGTGTGCCTGGGAGGGGAGGGGGCAATGGCCACGGGGTTGCGGGTGGAGGGGGGTGTTCCCCACCTGGTCTGGCATTGGGGCCTAGGGCTGGGAGGAAGGAGTTTGAGGCAGAGGGGCCACTTACCTGGGAGGGTGGCAGGCAAGACAGCAAGCTCTAGCCCAAGCTGGCCACTCCGTTGGTGGTGCGGCTGCCCCCAGTGATGACTCTGCAGGATAGCTCTCCCCTGCACTCACTGCCCCCAGTGGTGACTGTGAGGATTGTGTCCCTCCTCTCTCTGGCCCCTCCATTTCCATGTTATGAAAAACAATACAAATCCAGGCACAACCTATTTTCCTGGCACAACCAAACCCTGACATTGTTTTAAGTTAGGATGAGATGAAGCTGCATATCAAATGTGCCGGTCCTAGCTTAGGAGGAGTTCTTAAACAAATGGACTTGCAGACAGACACAAAAATCTCTCTGGCTATGTCTACACTGGCCCCTTTTCCGAAAGGGGCATGCTAATTTTAAACTTCAGAATAGGGAAATCCGCGGGGGATTTAAATATCCCCCATGGGATTTAAATAAAGATGTCCGCCGCTTTTTTCCGGCTTGTAGATAAGCCAGAAAAGAGCATCTAGACTGGCCCGATACTCCGGAATAAAGCCCTATTCTGGAGGATATCTTATTCCTACTTCAAAGGGGAAAGGAGAGGAGGGAGAAAAAGAAAAAAAGGGAAAAAGGAAGGGGGTGTGAGAGACAGGGCATCATTAAGTATCTGGAGAATGGGTAGCTAGAATCCACTGAACATCCTACGTAAGAACATAAGAACGCCATACTGGGTCAGACCAAAGGTCCATCCAGCCCAGTACCCTGTCTGCCAACAGTGGCCAATGCCAAGTGTCCCAGAGGGAGTGAATCAAACAAGTAATGATCAAACAATTCCTTCAAAGTAGGAATAAGAGATCCTCCGGAATAGGGCTTTATTCCGGAGGATCGGGCCAGTCTAGACGCTCTTTTCTGGCTTATCTACAAGCCGGAAAAAAGCGGCGGACATCTTTATTTAAATCCCACGGGGGATATTTAAATCCCCCGCGGATTTCCCTATTCTGAAGTTTAAAATTAGCATGCCCCTTTCGGAAAAGGGGCCAGTGTAGACGTAGCCTCTATGTATATTCCTCCTTTCTGTTTATTTGCTTCTGTTCTCATTACAATAGATTTATTGCTCCTTTGATGTGATTTACTCTACTCACATGACCTGATTCAATCTCAGTTTTGAGAACACTCCTTTTTGGTGGATGAGTTCTAGTTACTTAGACATCAGCCATAAAATGTATATGTTGCTATACCAAAGTGCAGTTTTTGACACAGAGCATGTTCTTTGAGGTCCAAGCAGCATTAACTGAAACCTATGGATTGAAATTTTGGATTACACCTGGCATCATTTAGTTCAGTGCCCCGTTCCTGATGCAAGGAACAAAGAAGGGATAAGAAACACCACAGAAGAAAATTATACAATAACCTTTCCATATGGAAAGTTTATTCTTTACTCCCCTACAAATTGTTGTTGGCTTATACCCTGAAGTATAGGGATTTAATGACTGATCCAAAGCCAATTTAAGTTCTTCCCAATAAATTCAATAGGCTTTAGATCTGGCGCTTTTTTCTCTTCTAATTTTTTCAATGCTATATAATGTAGCTGTGGGTTAGTCTGGTTTCTCATATACTGCCCAGGTCTTCTGCCAAGTTCTCAGCTTCAATCATACGTTGTGACAATAAATACCTCAGCCTAACAACGCTCTATGTAAAAAGTATTTTTTAACCATTTTAATATATGCTGTCTGTGAGTCTGGGTGGTGGGTGAAGCTGATGCTTGGGAAGACTAGCTCCCCAGCTTCTGGCCCTTCCCATAATCCACACCTGCTCTGCCCAGGTTCCACCTCCTCCCCACTGTCTCCCTTTTATTTCCCTCCCCGTCTCTGCTCACCCCTTCCTGCGAAATCCCTAAACCCAAATGTAGCAAATTACATTTGAATAAAACACTCTTTTATTCTAAAGAAAATGGAGCAAGTTTTCCACTGCATGCCAGATTGTGAAGACTGGACATGCAGAAGGTACCTAATTAAAAGCATTATATCTGAGAATAAAAAAATGTCCGTCACAGGTAGGTATTTTGCTATACCCTGAAGTTTGTCAGATATTTATTTGCAAAAACTTTGTAGTAAGGGTAAGTCAGCTCTCCTGCTGAATACAACATTAAATATTACTGAATACACGCTGCAGCTTGTCTCTGTTTTACATTTTTGTAAACAGTATTTCTAACCTGATTTTATATTTAAAATGTACGTTTAACCCTTCATAATGTAATCACTCCCGATTACTACATATGTAACACACTAAAACAAAGACTTTAGTTTCAATTAATCAGCCAGAGTGGTTTAGTGTGTTCATAGCAAAGCTCATTGCTTTTAGAAAAAAAGAACACTAATATAGTTTGTGTGATCTTCACAATAATAGACATGTTTATGAAACCATGTTTTTGCATGGTTGATGGCTAAAGTAAAGGAAGCCAGTGCCTTCCCAAAATTGCCCCACTGCAGAGGAGTGGTTGGGGTTGCACCGCACAACAGCTCAGCTTCCCAGCAGCCAGAGAAGGCTGGGACTGTGTTGAACAGCAACCCAGCCCTCAGCGGGTGGGTAGGGTTTGGCTGGGGAGGGAGGGGAAGGTTGTGAATGGGCAGACGAGGATTTTGCGGGGTCCAGGGCAGCACAATTTCACAGGGCTTCCCCTTTGACATGGCGCATGCGTGGGGTTTCTTGAAGCACGGGGCCCGGGGCGGCTGCCCCGCTCGCCCTGCCCTATATCCACCCCTGTGAATGGGTATGGTCTTAGGGAAGGGGTGTGGCTTTGAGCAGAAGGGTCAGGCTTCAACTCCCTTCCTAAACTGGGCCTTCACCCATTGCCCAGGTGTTTTTGTTAAAAATGTTTCCAAATATTTTTGGTGTAACAAGGATTTTATATCTTAATAAGGTACTAATTTTGCTGGAGGGTTCTCTTAAAACTAGTTATCAAATTGTCAAAAGTAAAGAAAGGGAATTTCATTTGTCCAGCAATCTGAAAGAAAAGGCATGTTGTCCCTTTAAGGGCTCTCTTCAACAGGGGAGTGAAATGAAAGCAGGGATGGACAGAAAGACAGAAAGACTTTGGAAGCAAGTTTTTGTACTGTAGTATTTAGAATTAAAATACGTATTTTAGATAAGGGTGGTTTTTTGAATAATTTATTTTAAAAACTACCTGTCTGAAGATCTAATCGTTTAAGGCTAAACTTGACTACTCAAAAACAACTAGGAGTCCTGAAGTACTTAAAGACTAATACCACATTTATTTGGGCACAAACTTTGGTGGGTAAAAACCACTTTGTCAGATGCATTGGTGGTTTCTACCCACAAAAGTTTATGCCCAAATAAATTTGTTCATCTTTAAGAGTATGTCTAGACAGCGACATCCGGTATTCCAAAATAGCGTTTTCCATGTCTTGACAGTTATTTCGAAATAGCTTTTGACAGGCCCAAATTTCAAAATAAGCGATTTTGAAATTAACTCTAAATGAGCTATGCAATTTGTGTAGCTCAAATTTCATAGCTTGTGCAAAAGGACTCCTCGTTTTTGCAGATACAGGCTTACAAAGCTTCAGAGGGGTACCTGAGTTAGTCTGTAACTGAAAAAATTTTAAAAAAACAATGAATAGTCTAGCAGCACCTTAAAGAAGCTCATGATACCATCTACATGTTTTATAGTCTTTAAGGTGCTGCTAGACTATTTGTTATTTTTTAAGGGTAACAAAGATTAGGGTTACCCTTCTGAGACTATGTATTAAATTATGCATCTAAAAATCTATGCAAGGATTTTTAGAGATGTGATGTTATAATCTTCAGCAACAAACTAATGAAATATTTAATGCAAATTTTAAACTTAGGTCTTTTAGACGTATAACGCACAACTGTTTTTGTCATTAAATTCAGCAATTGGCAATATATACCTCATGGTTGGCACATGCCTGTTAAATGGCTTCATTACAACTTCACGGCTCTTTCACGGGTTCAGTGTTATGCTGGTAGGTCTGGCAAGCTAAAAGGCTTTTCACTTTTAAATTAATAGATCCACTTCAGGGGAAGATTCACCAGGCTCTCACAGCAACAACCTGCTGTGGGAACCTTCAAGAATGGCCAGAAGAGTGGAGAGGGTGAGCACTAAGACCCAGGGAAGGAATTGCCTCCCCTTCTTTCCTTACCCACCACGTATGCTTTTGAGTTTAATGGATTGGCCTCTTAACCTTGTGTAAGAGAAATGGAAAACAGAACTATATTATTTCCCTTCCTGACACCTTCATTTTGAATACCTCTTATGTCCTCTCCAATTTATCTCCCTTCTAAACAAAACAGATCCAATCTTTACAGTATTTCTTCCATGGAAATCTTTCCTTGCCTCTAATCATGTTGGGCACTTACCTCTGAGCCCTCAATTTGTCTTTGTACTTTTTGAAATAGATTGATTGGAACTGAACACAATATTCTAGATAAGCACATACCTTTGATTTCTATAGTGGCATTAGGACATTTGATATTTTTCTATAGTCATTTGACATATTTCCAGGGTAGCAAGTGTTCTCATTTATCTTTGACTTAATCTATATTTTTCCAAGTCACACCCCTTTTTTGAAGTCAGCAGTTCTTCTTAAAAACAAAGGCCGTGTAAGTAAATTGGTACATAGCAACAGACCAATTAGGAGGTTTTACATAGTATATGTCCTGCATGTTGTGTGCTAAATACTAAAAGAATTGTGCATCTAGAATCTCATCTAATTCCAAGCAATGCCAATGGGAAGTCTATTGACTCAGTCCCATAGGGCATGCATCTTTCTCCCTGCACCCCATTTCTTTGTTTGGCTATAGTTGCAGAAAATGGAGTTTTACCTGTCTTAGGTATATTGGGAAAATCAGTGACATGGAGCCATATGATGTTTTCTAGGCTCCTTTTTTATTCATTTTACTTACATCTTATTACTTCTTGCAACATGTTTCTCTTATGAATTTTTCTCTGAAAGTTCTTAATTCTGATGGAGTTTTTATCACCAGTAAGGCCTGGTCTACACTAGGACCTTAGTCCGAAATTAGCTCCCCAGGGTCAATTTTCTAAGCGATGTGTACACACTACCAAGCCCGTTATTGGAATAAGGGGCTGCGGAATTTGAACTCTGTAGCATTGTTTTTCACAAGAAGTAATGCTATTCCCAAACTGTAAGTCCAAAATAGTGTTAGTGTAGATGCTCCGGTGCCACTAATTTGAACTAATTGGCCTTCAGGAGGCCTCCTGCAGCTCCCCAGAGTGCTTCTAAGGGTTCTGAGAGGGTATGTCTACACTACCCCGCTAGTTCGAACTAGCGGGGTAATGTATGCATACCGCACTTGCTAATGAAGCCCGGGATTTGAATTTCCCGGGCTTCATTAGCATAAGCGGGGAGCCGCCATTTTTAAATCCCCGCTGCTTCGAACCCCGTGTAGCGCGGCTACACGGGGCTCGAACTAGGTAGTTCGGACTAGGGTCCTATTCCGAACTACCGTTACTCCTCGTGAAACGAGGTGTACCGGTAGTTCGGAATAGGCACCCTAGTCCGAACTACCTAGTTCGAGCCCCGTGTAGCCGCGCTACACGGGGTTCGAAGCAGCGGGGATTTAAAAATGGCGGCTCCCCGCTTATGCTAATGAAGCCCGGGAAATTCAAATCCCGGGCTTCATTAGCAAGTGCGGTATGCATACATTACCCTCCTAGTTCGAACTAGGAGGGTAGTGTAGACATACCCCGAGTGAAGTGGGCTCCATTAATATGGACACACGACCTTGGACTACATTCAATTCTTCCCAGTGGTGAGGACATAGAACTTCAAAGTTGTAAAATCAAGTGTCCAGAAGTAGAACTTAAATTTGAAATAATCACCTAATGTAGGCATGGCCAAAAAGAATCAGAACACAGTGATCACCACTAGGTTCTTCCCTCTTAGATACATGATTGCAACAATGTAGAACTGCTATGATGTTGAAATGGGTGTAAATTTTGATTTAGATTAGATTTATTGATTTCTTCAGGTGATTAAGGAAATGTATAATTTAATAAAAGGTGAGAAAAGTTAGGGTAGGTTAGTAGCACAGAAAAATTGTAGTGAAGCAAGCAAATAGGCTGTTTGGGAATCCTTGTTTGTTCTGCCCCGCTAGGCTTCTCGTAATAATACATAACCATCTGATTAAAGGTCTATTGTGGCCACTGACCTTAGGATATCTTTATAGTCCCTTAAATTACCCAGTTTTGAGGTTACCCACTTTAAAGAAAGACCCAGCAAATTGACTATCAGGAGCTATGTGCTTTACCTTTTCAGATACTCTTTTTAAATGGAATGCTCTTGTGTGCATGGGCAACTTCGTTTTTTATGCTTCAGGAATTAGATCAGGGTCTATTATAATTAAGCAAGGAGTCTGCTGCTGCTGCCAAGCCAAGAAGAAATATACTAAACTTTTTGATTTCACATGGAGCAAAAACAACAGAGACTATATACAATGACCAGAATCAATGATCATGTAATTGTTCATGAAAACAATTCATAAACTACAGCCATCAATAACCCCAATTCCGCTGTTCATCACTCCTACTTTCAATCAGTCATTTTCTTTTTTTACTAAGACTCTATAGAATTCTCAGATACAATTTAATGTGCAACATACATTTCAGAATTTAATAACGTATTCATTGCCTTGAACTATCAGCTGCTGCATTTACCATGGTATGCTTCGTACCATAGTGAGTTAAATAAGAAATGTGAAGGAAGATAGTAAAACCCATCTGGTAAATAGGCCTTATTGATTAAAAATAATGTTTGGCAAATTTTAGGCTCATACTCTCAGTAAACAAAATGTAATTTAAGTCAATGAAAGAAACCATTCAGGCACACTGATTTCATTTTTATTGCTCATACAAGCCTTTCATCTTGGAGTGTGAAGCCAGCAGTCACTTTATTTTTTGCCTTCTTATTAATCATAGTGGATAGTCTTCTGAAGTGGTGGTGATGGTAGTTGAAATACAAAAATATGAACCACTCTCCATTCAAGAATCATTCCAAATATCTCAATCCATGCATAGAGATCCAATTTATGTCAATGGGGGTATGTCTACACTACAGCGCTAGTTCGAACTAACTTAGTTCGAATTAGTTAATTCGAACTAAGCTAGTTCGAACTAACGCGTCTAGAACTAAAAACTAGTTCGAACTAGCGTTTTGCTAGTTCGAACTAGCAAGTCCACATTGAGTGGACTCTGAACAGGGCTTAAGGATGGCCGGAAGCAGTGCCGGCAGGGCATAAAAGGAGGACTTAGAGCATGGAGATGCTGTCTCAGGCTAGCCGAGGGCTGCGCTTAAAGGGTCCCGACCCCCACCCCGGACACACAGTTCTAAGGGGTGCCCCGCTTGCAAAGAAGTTCTGGCTTGGAGTGCCCTGAGTGCCCACACTGGGCACATCACACCACTCGGCCATCAGCCCAGCTGCACTTGCCGCAGGCTGCCATCTGCGGAGAGGGAGTAATTGGGGGGCTGCAGGAGAGCTTCCAGCCCCAGAAGCCCGCAGAGCCAGCCCAGTCCTCCCCATCGGGGGCTCGTACCCCATTCCTCCCTCACCTCCTTCCACTTACCCTTCCTTAGCCCCCCTTCTTATTGATGTACAAAATAAAGATAACGTTTCTTCCAACATTGACTCTGTCTTTATTGAAAAAAAACTGGGGGAGACTGGGAAAAGGAGGTGGGAGAGGGGAAGAGAAAGGCTGGGAGAGGGGAGGGCAACTAACATGATCAGGGGTTGGGAACAGGTCCCAGATGAAGAGAGGCTACAGAGACTGGGACTGTTCAACTTAGAAAAGAGGAGACGGAGGGGGACAGGATAGAGGTCTCTAAAAGCAGGGGTTGGGTGGAGAGGGTGCATTCAGAAAAGTTCTTCCTGAGTTCCCATAAAGAAGGACTAGAGGACACCAAAGGAAAGGAATGGGTAGCAGGCTTGAAACTAGTAAGAGAAAGTTGTTGTTGTTGTTGACAAAGCAAATAGTTAACCTGTGGAACTCCTTGCTGCAGGAGGCTGTGAAGGCTACAACTAGAACAGAGTTTAAAGGGAAGTGAGATCAAGTCATGGAGGTTGGGTCCATGGAGTGCTATTAGCCAGAGGGTAGGAGTGGTGTCCCTGCCCAAAGTTTGTGGAAGGCTGGAGAGGGATGGCACGAGACAAATGGCTTGGTCATTGTCTTCGGTCCATCCCCTCCAGGGTTCCTAGGGTTGGCCGCTGTTGGCAGACAGGCTACTGGGCTTGATGGACCTTTGGTCTGACCCAGGACGGCCATTGTAAGCTCAGGGCTCAGTGTCGGGGGTCTCAGTGGACCCCCCTGATTTTCATGCACACCTGGTCCTGGGTGGCCAGGCTGGCAGCTCTCCTGCCCTAGACGGCCACTTTCCTGTGCCTAGTGCGGAGATCGTGGACGAGGTCCACGATGTCCGCACTAGCCCAGGAAGGTGCCCGCCTCTTGCGGTCCAGGGCAAACTCCCGGGAGCCGCCAGCCTGGTCCCGGCAAGAGGGGGTGGGCTGGGGGGCATCGGGTGGGTGGCTCTGTGCCGTGCCAGGTGCAGGGTCTGCTAGCTGGGTGCTGGCAGGCTTGCACCTGGCACGGGCACCGTAGCCAGCCCGTGCCCCTTTAAGGGGTCCGGGGCCGGGAGGGGGGCATAGAGTTTCCCTGGTGTTGGCCAGAGTGGCCACCAGGGAAACCTGGGGAGGGCTAGCCTCCCACTAGTTCGAACTAAAGGGCTACACAGCCCTTAGTTCGAACTAGCTAGTTCGAACTAGGCGTTAGTCCTCGTAAAATGAGGTTTTCCTAGTTCGAACTAAGCGCTCCGCTAGTTCGATTCAAATTCGAACTAGCGGAGCGCTAGTGTAGCACCTATTAAAGTTAGTTCGAACTAACGTCCGTTAGTTCGAACTAACTTTGTAGTGTAGACATACCCTGGGAGTTCTGCTGGAAATTAACAACTTTATATAGTCATCAAATTTCTGATTCACATCCATTTAATCCTCAGGACAAAGCATTTTCCAGTGCCCTGTAGGCAGAGAGACGGAAGTACATGACAACAAGATACTATTAAAACATAGACCTGGGATCAGATTTTCAGCTGACATTAATTGGCATAGATCTACTAACATTATTTGAGCTATGCTGATTTATACCAGCTGAGAATTTGAGCCCTGATGCAGAAGCCTTGGGTATGTAGGAGATAACAAATGATTTCAAAGAATCGTAGAAATGTAGGTCTGGAAGGGATTAGTCCCTGCACTGAGGCAGGACCAAGTTAACCTAGACCAGAGATGGGCAATAATTTTTGATGATGGGACACTCCAATAATTTTTTAAGTGGTCAAGGGCCACACTCTTTTATGATATTATGAAGGAGGTGTGTGATCTGGAGGCTTGGTGCGGAAGGGAGGGGATTGGGATGCAGGAGAGAATGTAGAGTCTGAGAGGGAGTTTGGATGAAAGAGGGCAGAAGATTAGGAGGCAGGGGGTCTAGGAGAGGATATGAGTATGGGTGCAGGAAAGGATTCTGACCTAGAGAAAACTGACCAATGGGAGTTGCAAGATTGTGTTGGGGTAGGGGCAAGGTGCTTAGTGCAGAAATCTCATGACTCCTGCAGCTAGTCACTTTGAACAGCGTGCGGGGTGCAGAAGGCACAGATCCTGTCCCAGGCTCCCACTGGGCCACAGGCCAGATCCAAAGACTTGGTGGGCCACTTTGCCCACCCTATCTCTCACAGATGGTTGTCCAAACTGTTCTTAAAATCCTCCAGTGATGGTGGATTTTCCACAAGCTCCCCTTGAAGCTTACTCCAGTGCTTAAAGACACAGAACGTTTTTCCCAATATCTGACCCAAATCTCCCTTGTTTCAGATTAAACCCACTCTTTCTGTTCTAGCTTCAAGAGACCTGAAGAAAAATTGATCACATTCCTCTTTTAACAGCCCTTAACTGTCTATTATCAGGTCCATCCATCCTCCCTCCCCCTTTTCTCAAGACTAAACAAACACAGATTTTTTTTTTAGCCTTTCCTCCCGTGTCAGGTTTTCTAATTCTTTCATCTTTTTCTTACTTTCTTTCCTAAAATGTGGCACCCAGAATTGGACACAATACGTCAGAGGAGGCCTTTTCTCACAACTTCATCACATTATTGACTCATATTCAATTTGTGATCCCCTATAACCCTTGGACTCTTTTCAGCAGTACAATCATCAATCCAGTTATTCCCAATTTTGTAGCTGTGCATTTGATTTAACCTTATTCAGTGAAATATTTTACATTTTTATTTACTGAATTCCATCTTGTTGAATTCAGAACAATTCTCCAGTTTATCATGGTCCTTTTGAATTCTAATCCTTCCTTCACAGTACTGGCAACCCCTCCCAGCTTGTTTCATCTACAAAATTTCATAAACACATTAATCATTCCATTATCTAATCTTTTAATGAAAATATAGAATAGTACTGGACCTCTGTAGGATCCCATTCGATATGCCCTCCCAATATGACAGCAAATCACTGATAATTACTCTTTGGATATGATCTTTCAATCAGTTGTGCATTCACCTTATATTAATTTCAGCCTTGAAAGATTATGTCAAAAGTCATATTAAAAATCAAAATATATCATGTCTATTGCATCCTCCCTATCCACTAGGCCAGTAAACCTGTAAAAGACGTGAATCAAGTTGGCTTGGCATGATTTGGAATTGGATCCTGCAAGGTGTTGAGTACAATGGATGTTGAGAGTGTTCAGCACCTGGCTGAAGCACTCAGCACCTTGCAGACAGGGCCTTTTCTAAGTGATTGTTGATATGGATGCTAGGTCCAATCCTGTGCAAATCAGTATTAGCATTACCACAGAGAGATCACAACAGCACCATTCGGAATTCCACACAAATGTCCCTAAAGATTATAGATCTTAAAACTGCAATGATATAAATGGAGCTTTTGGAGACGTAAATTGTCATTAAAATTAACCAACAAGTTTTGATTATTCTGAGTTTTGGAATAGGACACAGTAGGAGAGACTTTCTAGAGATTATTGATTAGCCGGTGTTGTGAAAGCAGACTGAAATTTCAGCTCCACTTCTCAAATCTGGATTTAACTTCTCAAACCTGGCTTCTTGATCTTTTGACCACAAATGTGTCTGATTATGCTTGCAGGCAAACTGTCCGTTTCATTGCAAAAGCAAATGATAGACCTGCCTGCTTCTGACAGAGAAGTTCAACCTGTGTAGATTATGCCAAGATCTGATCCTTCGGTAGCTCATTCTCATGTGTGACCTTTTTGCGGTTCATTTCAAAGGACCCGGTTCTGTATGTGTTAAACTCAGTATTGCTGGCTACAGATCTCCTTATTTCATAGTTCATTGGTATGAAAAATACTTTTTTGCCAATTACAAAATTCAGAAGTGGATCTAGGTACAGATTCTGACTTCCCTCAAAGACTGGAGTTGTTCACACCGGGGATTTTGATTTGAACCCCTCAGCAAATGTGACTGTTAAATTTTGCTTCTGCCATTGGGTTCTGCTGCAGAAATGGTGAAGTCATAGAATGTGGTGCAATTGGAAATGGTGCCAACATTCCATTGAAAATACACATGGGAGGAATAATGAAATATATACCTAGTAAATTAGGTAACACTTACGAATGTATAGTCAAATCCTGACCTAAGTGAAGTTAATGAGAGTCCATCAACATCAGCTGGGGCTGAACTACACCCCTAGTAAATTGTAGGCAACATGAAATTGTTGGAGTGCAGAAGGGGAATGAATTTGTGGTGGTATTTCCACCTTAAATTGCAGACAATTAATCTAATTTAGATTTATTGTGGTTTATGTGTTGGTTAGTTTATTTATTTATTTATTTATGTTCTGTCTCAGGGAGTGGTTGTTCTTGTACTTGTCTGAATCATAAGAATACGGAATATATTTTTAACAGAAAACTGTTAAATAGCATAATCCTTTACAAACTTGACTGACACAAAGGCAAATTTTTATAATGGTAAATCAGACGTAATAAATAAGGTTATTTTGATTTTGAGGACAGAAAATGCTTTTATAGACCTGCTCTGCCTTTAGGCTTCCTTGTAGTAAGAAAGCAAATTTACAAAGGCTCTACTGAACTTTGACCCAATTCAGAGCTTCCACACCCAAGGCTGCTGTATTTTAGAGACAGGTAAATCACTGCTATTAGCATGGTAACTAGTAGTAAAGAAATTGGAAAAGGTTGTTTACATTTTATTTTGTGCCCATTTTCTCTGAGTTTGAGTTTTGCATAGTTTACTTATATTAGTAAGCATTGGCAACCCATTCAAAGTAACTACATTTCAACTTTGGGATTCATATGCATTGGAAACGCAGATTTACTTTTCTGTAGAAAAAAATTTCAACTACAGGTTTGACCTTTATGGTTGAGACTTCTATAGTCTGGCACCACATGCAATGTGGCACTCAGCAACTCTTCCCTGCCCTTCTAGAACTTTGGTGCGTTGTAAGGAGTGGGTGGAGGGGTGGAGAAGTGGGGCTGATGCACATTCAGGGGAAGAAGCAGAGTAGTTGTGGAGCCCTATGCCCGGGGACCAAGAGTGCAGCTGCGCAGGGGGGGCAGAGGCTGGGAGCACAGCCCGGCTGCCACAGGGCTGGGCGCACTCCCATGGGGCTGTGCTCTTGGGGCTCCATCTTGCATCATCCTCTAAGTGTCCACCGCGGCCCTGGTTAGTCAATGGCAGCCCCTCTGTTTCTGCCAGAGTGGAGCCCTGCAGCCTGTGGCAGCAGAGGGGTCGGCATTGGCTGAGCAGGAACCGTAGGGGGCACTCGGAGGAAGACACAAGATGGCTGCGGAGCCCTGCAGCAGGGGGCCAGGAGTGCAATGCCACAGCCAGCAGCAGGATCCAGGAATGCAGCCCGGCTGCTGCAGGGCTCAGTGCACTTCCGCGGGGCTGCACTCCTGGCCCCTGGCAGGGAGCACCACAGCCACCTTGCCTCTTGCCTGGTGTGCCCCATACCCAATCCCCACTTGGTCAATGCCAGCCCCTCTACTCCCATGAAAGCAGAACCTGGCAGCCAGCGAGCGGCAGCAGAGGGGCTGGCATTGGTCCGGGACTGGTCAGGTGTTGAGGGTGCTGGACCGGGGAAGTTCAACCTGTAGCTCTACCTTTCTGTTTACATACGTCGTGTGAAACCATCACACAGGCAGATAGAAACGTAGTCAAATCCTGATCTTACAAGCAAAGACTAAACAAATGAGCTCTGTCCATGGGAATGAGGTAGGGCATGGAGGCACCTGCACAGCTTGGTTCTGGCCACTATTACAATAGCTATTTGGCCCAATAGTAACAAATCAGATATTCAGATCCAAGTCTTTGCTACTGTTTTGGGAAAATGACAAAGATTGCAACAATGGATAAAGCAAAGTTTTATTCTCTTCCAGGTCAAGACAGGCTAATGACTACAAAATCTCCCATTTTTCCTATTGTGACCCTTACAAGAGCGGTTCTTAACCAGAAGTCCAGAGACCCCTGCAGGGCCACAAGCAGGTTTCAGGAGGACCACCAAAACAAACCAGAGAGTAAGTCCAGCATTGTACTCTCTGGGAATCAGGGCAGAAAGCTGAAGATCAAACCCCACCGTACCAAGCTGAAGCCAAAGCCTGAGTATCAAAACTTCATGGACACCCAGCAGTGTGGAGTCAAGGGCAGTTACCCAGCTTCCTAACTCCTAATGCCTGGCTTTTAAACTGCTGAATATTCAGAAAAACATGTAGTGGTGGAGGCAGACTGAGGGATTTTTGTAGCAGATTGAAGGGGTCTCAGGAAGAAAAAGATCGAGGATGCCTGCCTCCCAACACATCACATAATCATGTCTAACACTTGTAAGCCTTGTCTTTACTACTGAACAAGTACATTTTTTACTTTGTAGTATCTAGCACACAAGCTATCCTAAGATTAAAAAAGAAGCGAAGATAAGGGCTTGTAGTACTGGGACATAAACTATGTGAGGTCAACTAGGTGAGGTCAGCACTGCACCGCAGCATGGTGTTGACCTTGACACGGTACAGTAAGCTAGACATCACTGAGCATTACTTCAGAACAGCTCATTTGTTGATTATCCCAAGGAAAGATGCATCTCTTTTAGTAGTGAAAACAAGGCCTCAATCCGGAAGCATCATCAACCACCTTCCTGCTATGATCAAGACAAGTAATGTTCTTTAGCTGATGGGAATTATCTCTTCTTTTTGAGACATTCTGAATTGCATTGGTGGTTGTCACCAGTGCTGCTAATACACTTATCAATTACTTCACATTTGTTCTATAGTGGGAGAAGATTAGAAAGGATTCCAAATACCTGCCAGTCCATACAATTAAGCAGTTAGTCATTTATATGGGAGTAGCACTGGCTCTGTTAAAAACTGCATCTCTGAAAGGCATTTCTGATGTGGAGTAAACACAGCCCACTTTTGGTTAATAAAGTGTTATAGCTGATTCAGTTTGGACAAAATACAATTGAGTATGGTCCATGTTTTTCCACTATGGTCCCTTCAATCACCAACATTTGTGTGCCTAAGTAGCATACATATGCAATTGCTAATGCAGGTGAGCAAATAATTGGATGTATGTGTGTGTGCAGTTTTCAAAACCTTGCCCTGTATGACTTTATTCACATATTATTGGATGAACAAACATAGTTTGACATTTCAAGCACAACAGTAATGGGAACACTTGATCAACACACAGATGAGTACCTATGTACATATATGAAATGGAATGGGAACAACTGCCACTAGAAAAGTGAATAAATCAGGGAAAAAGTGGATGAAGCTGAGTTGTGAATGGGGTATGCATTTTCTAGTGCAAAAGATCTTAATGTTTTGCAAATGAGAGGTGGATAATTCAAAGCATAAATATGAAAATATATCCATGAAATGAATCACCCTGCTTTCAGGAGATGCACTACATTGCATAGAAAAAAACATTACTATTAATTATTATTAGTAGTAGTATTACTTGAGAAAAAGAGTCACAGAAAACCTTGAAAGCAATAAGCAGAGATTCTGAACAAGGTTGCATTTTGCGTCTGTACGCATAAAATCCATACAACCTTTGTAACACAGCAACATGAGCTTAAAAGATTTCTGTGCTCCATGAAAAATTAATTGGGTTAGTTGTTTAGGAAAAAATGGAGTAAAGTGCTCACACTCTTGCTATAGCTGTCCTGAAAAATAAGCAAATTGAACCCTGACTCAATGGGATGGAATATTTAATACATTCGCTTCTTTTGAATAACATAAAATACAATGCTTGTGGAGTGCATGCATTAATTGGAGAGAATGAAAATTACTTCGTGAGTTTGACTCAATGAAGTGTAGCTTCACTGTCAGAATGCATGTTTTCTCTTCCTAATTGCAATCAATGGGTAAGATAAAATTGTGCAAGATTGCAAGTTGTTTTGTAGAATGGACAGAGATATCTTAGTGGGTAATACAGGCAGTCCCCGGGTTACGTACAAGATAGGGACTGTAGGTTTGTTCTTAAGTTGAATCTGTATGTAAGTCGGAACTGGCATCCAGATTCAGCCGCTGCTGAAACTGACCAGCGGCTGACTACAGGAAGCCCGAGGCAGAGTTGCTCTGCCCCGGGCTTCCTGGAATCAGCCGCTGATCAGTTTCAACAGGCTGAATCTGGATGCCAGTTCTTACATACAGATTCAACTTAAGAACCCCAGGCGTCCCCAAGTCAGCTGCTGCTGAAACTAATCAGCGGCTGATTCCAGGAAGCCCGGGGCAGAGCAACTCTGCCTCGGGCTTCCTGTAGTCAGCGCTGGTCAGTTTCAGCAGCGGCTGACTTGGGGACACCTGGGGCAGAGCAGCTTGGGTGCTGCTGGGTTGATCCAGTAGCGCCGCTCCTCCGCGCTACTGGACCAACCCAGCAGCACCCAAGCTGCTCTGCCCCAGGCGTCCTGATTCAGCCGCTGCTGAAACTGACCAGCAGTGGCTGAATCAGGACGCCTGGGGCAGAGCAGCTGGGGTGCTGCCGGGTTGGTTCATTAGCGCCCAGAGAGGCGCTACGGGACCAACCGGCAGCGCCCCAGCTGCTGTACCACAGGAGTCCAGAGCAAAGCCGCGGAGCACGGGGGCAGCGGGACAGCCCAGATGCGCCGCGGCTGTCCTGCTGCCCGCGTGCTCCGCGGCTTTGATCCCCGTCTCCCTGGTCTGCTGGTCTCCAGCAGACCAGGGAGACGCGGAGCAAACCCCGTTCGTAACTGCGGATCCGACATAAGTCGGATCCGCGTAACTCGGGGACTGCCTGTATTCTTCACTTCTGCTAGATAATAATTAACAATGCAGCAACCACCCAGAGTAACCTGGAGATCTTTAGAGGGGCAATTGAGAGATGATTGCTCTCTCAAAACCACACCAAAAGGTTTCTTTTTATTGATAGCTCTAGTGAAATGCAAATCTTTTACAGGGTAGTCTTGAGAGAGTAGGCAAGAGGGCCAGTAGGTGAAATATGAAATGTGTAACTTGGGTAGAAATATATTGTAAGACATTTAATTAAAGAGGCTCAGGTGGTCTGAATACTTCCTATGAAACTAGGTAAGGACAGAGTCAAGACTGCTCCAGATTTTTTTCCCTTTTATGACTTGTTGCAATACAATGAGTCCCTTTTGTATATTAACAGTTTCTTTCATTTACCAGTTCAGCCTCACAAAACCAACATTGCATAGGCAGGTATTTCAGCTGGAATTTGTTTTGTATGATATACATGGACTGTCCCCTTTGTGCAGTGTACATGTAATTCAGCTCTCCACAAGAACATGCTGTCCTCATCTCTGAAATAAACACTGCTCTTGAGTTGTTGTATGTAGTCTGTGGAAATGGTCTGAAACACTAAACTTATGCAAGCAGCCTAGCAGGCCAAAAAATATCCACATTGCCTGTTCCAGATGCTGCTTTTGGATT
This sequence comes from Pelodiscus sinensis, assembly GCF_052426305.1. NCBI lineage: Eukaryota > Metazoa > Chordata > Testudines > Trionychidae > Pelodiscus > Pelodiscus sinensis. Next base: position 22,250,407 of record NC_143065.1, on the reverse strand, counting down.
TCATTGTTTGTATTTATGAAAAATCACCATTTTTTCTACTCTGACATGCACAATCATCAAATTGTGCTTTATTTTATAACCCCTGACTCTTGACATTATTCTTCATAGGCAACTTTCTTGCATAACACTAGTTAATATGTTAATTTCTAAAGATGTAATAAGTACATTAATAACAAAATACAGAGTTTTGGCTTTGCTTTAAGAACTTCAAAAGAACACTGTAAGCATTGATTAATCTCACAACACAAAGCCACATTTTGGATTAGTACATTTATAGAGGTTGAACCTCTCTAGTCCGGCATGCTCTGGTCTGGCAACATCCATGGTCCATCATGATGATAGTTAGCCAGATATCCACTTATCATGGATGTGGCCAAGTTTCCCGTGGTCCCATAAAATTTGATTACAGCCCCCCAGTCCTGGCTCTCAGTGCTCTGTGCTATTATTGAGCTCTAATTTACCCTTATTTGTCTTCTAAGGCTTCATCTACGTAAATTACATAGCTGGAGTTGATGTATCTTAAATCCCTGTCCACACAACGGGAGGTCGATGGGTGCAAATGGTCCTGGCAGCTTCCCTTACTCCTCACGAGGAGTAGAACTATGAGAGCCGATGGAGGTGCCCTTTGAGTTCAATTTAGTGGGTCTATACTACACCCGCTAAATCGAACCCCAGAAGATCGACCATGGCGGTGTCAATCTTCCAGGTAATGCAGATGTGCCCTAGGAGCCCAATGAACATTGGAAATGTTGGTAACACTGCTAGAAAATATTGAATTCCCGTGGTCTGGCAAATTCTCTGGTTCAGCACTGGTCTGAGGATGCTAGACTAGAGAGGTTCAACCTGTATTAGATACATTTCAGTAAGGGGCATAAAGAGGTGTAGTGATTTCTCAAGGTCAAATGGAAAGTCAGGGGCAGTGACAAGGGTAAAACTTTTTAAAACAGAGAATGAACTCTCTCCATATTTTGTGAGAGACTCCTTACTGGGGGACTAGGGAGGCAGAGTTCCCAATCTTTAATAAACATTAGATGCCTTGAGGGATTTTTAAAATGCCTATATATCTAGCTCCCTTCGGGGTGCTTACTCCCTTTATTAGGCACCTATGCATAAGCAATAAATACCGTTTAAAATATGGCCTACAGTGCTGCTGTGAACAAATAATGGCCCTACTTACAAAAGTAAGCACTTTGCATGTGATTTACTTTTTCAGGACTGGATCCTAAACTGGTAATCATCTGATTCCCCAAAAGGGGAACCTGCAGCTGAGAACCAGCAGCAGAGAAGAAGTTACTATACAGCTGGATAGGATGACCTGATACTCATCCACTCAAAGAACCTTACTTTTCTGTGTCCATGGAGCTAAATGATACCTTTCTTTTCTCTTTGGACTGGCAAGCTGAAGTAGACTTTTTTGTTTGAAAAAAGACATCGTGATGGCTAATTAACCTAATTCTGCATTTCTCATACCCGTTACAATTAGCAGCTATTTTGAACTGCTTGTCTTGCTAGGCTTAAATATATAACTGGATATAAAATCCATTTGAAAACCCTTTTTCTTTTGAATCATGTTTCAACACATTGGCACATCTTACACTTCTAAAAACGATTTGTTTCATTCAGAACAGATATATGTTGAACCAATCCAAGAGTAATTTGAAATTAACAATTTCTCATGAGTCAGTTTAGTCACACACACTCACATCTTGTTTCACTCAGCAAATTTTATCTGCCAAAGTTTGTAACAGTGGCAAATTAAATCTACACAATAAGAAAGGCTCCTTCATTCACAGCAAGAAATGTGTTTAAAGAAATAGAGCATGAAGAGTCAAACTCTGATAGATGTACATAGCCCATGTGTGAAAGATCTAAAATAAATGCTTGTTATTTTTCACAAGAGAATATGATGCTATTAGGTCATTTAAATTCCAGTTAGCTAGTGACTTACACAACATGTAGCTTTCCCCCAAGAGAACTATAGAAACCTACTAAGCCATATGTTTATATTCCTAATGCATGCAAGTCACTCTGGAAAAAAAAGAACTTCATGCACTATACTTGTAGGTTTTGTTATGAGGAGCCAAAAGCTCACCTCTGCCAATGAGCTAATTCAGAGTTGTGTTGCCCCAGGAAGGATCTTGATTCAGAGTGTCACAATTCTTCCCTTGCACCTCTCTTGCTCTGGAGCAGGAGCAGGAGCAGGATGCAGTTTATTACAGCCCTGAAAAGGGAGCAGTCTCTTTCCCACTTGGGTTTGGTGGCTGATGAAGATGGGAAGGCAGAGTCGTAGCTCCATTCTCTCACCTCTTATCGAGAAGAAAACAAGGTTTGCACTCGACAGGGGCACTCGTGTGGTATTTTGTACTCTGGAAGCTGGACACAGCCTTATGACAGTTATTTCCAACAAGGTGATGCTTGAAGAAGACAAAAATTCTGAGTTTACGTTTCCTGAGAGTCAATTCTATAAAGTAATTCCGGAGTGAAAATGCCCCTAATCATGTTAGATTAGCCTGGCCTGGGATTAAACGCAATAGTTTCTAATTTTGCACCATGTTCTCTTCTATAAAAGTACATGATGCCCTGATCATATTTCCCAGAGAGACACTAATACACTCGAGTGCCAGCTGTTGATAGCTATAAGTAATGAAATTGCTGTTAAAATGAAACACGACTCTTGGTTTCAGTATGGATGGTTTCAGTAAGGATGACAGTTCTTCCACTGCTCAGAGAGAACAAATCAACCTTTTTCAGGTAGCGCATTTATACAACTGGCTAAATGCTGAACAGACTTCCCATGAAGATTTAACTCCAATTTTAAACAAAATATAAGGATACTTGTAATGAATGTTAGTCATAAAAGTTGCAGATATGATTGCATAAGGCATTGTTAATCACAAAATTTAAAAATCATAATTCCTTTTAATTGTGACCCTTATACGGTGTTACAAATTATGACTTTTTTACTTATATATTCACTCAGATTTTGACATGAATTTGCATTGTCTATTCATTCCTTTTGTCTTGACTTCAGGAAACATTTTTCTTATAGAGTATGTCTGAACTAGAGCTTTTAACCAGTGTTTTAATATGAATTAGTTGACTACCAGTTAACATGAGCTAGCTAACACTTTGGTAAATGCTGGTTTATAGATTTCAAGGCCAGAAGAGAGCACTGTCTTCTAGTCTGACCTGGCATAGGACACAGGCCAGAGACCTTCTTCAAAATAATTCCTAGAGCAGACCTTTTAGAAAGACATCCAGTCTTGAGTTAAAAATTGCCAGTGACAAAGAAACCAGCATGACACACAGTACATTGTTTCAATGTCTAATGATTCTCACCATTAAAATTTACATCTTGTTTCCAGTCTGATTTTGTCTAGATTGAATTTACAGCCAAGGCATAGTGTTATAGCTTTATCTGCTAGATTGAAGAGCCCACTCCTAAGTATTTTTTCCCTGTGTAGATATCTATGCACTATAATCAAGTCACTACTTAACCTTCTCTTTGTTAAGCTAAATAGTTTGAACTCTTTTAATCTATCATGATAAGGTATGTTTTTCTTGTGGCTGTTCTCTGAAACATCTCCAAATTATCAATATCTTTCTTGAACAGTGGACACTAAAACTGGACACACCAGTGAAATAAGCTCTCTAATCCAACTCAAGTTTCCTTTGCTTGCACATCCCAGGATCCCATCATCTCTTTCGGCTACAGCATCACAGTGGGTGCTCATATTCAGCTAGTGTCCACCATGCCCTCCAATCTTATTCAGAGTCACTGTTTTCTAGGACAGAGTTCCCATACTAGTAAGGAAGACCTATGTTCTCCATTCCAGTCTAAGGCTTGTCTTCATTATACTGTTAGCTCAAGGTATAAGCTGAGTATGGCCCCTCAGACCTGCCCATTACACTAAAATGTCAACCTCAAATAAAGTGGTGCTTTAAGCTCAAGCTAGCTGGCCTACTAGGGGATATGGACTGTAGCCCGAGAACTGCTGATTATAAGATAATCATGTAGTGGGGCTGTAATTTCAGACTTAAATTTGAATCAGCACAACTCATCAGCTACTTGGCCAATCCCTTTGCCCATCCAATCCCTGTGTGTAGCTGGAAGGCTTCACAGTGTGGTCATTCATGCTTGAGAAAGCTGTTGCAACAAAAACAAGTCACCAGGCACTCCACAAACATTTGTTCTAAGGTGAGCTGTAGGAAAAAACCCGAACTTGTGTGCCTTGGAATAAAAGAATGTAGAGTGTCTAATGTCACATTTATAAACCTATTCACTAGCTCAAGTTAAACAGCAATTAAGTAACTTGAATTACAATAGGAGCAAAACCTCTAAGTTAGACATACCCTTAATTTCAATTTCAATTTGGAGTGATCGAGCTAACATTGCAGCAGGACTTAATCTTGCACTTTCTGACTTTTTCTTTTTGAAATGTGCACCATTTCTGTTTCATTAACTTTGTTTGCATTCCATTTCTCTTTTGTTTAGAAAAAAGAAAAGGGACTGCCTGGACATACTTAATAACTAGACTTGAAGTTGCATTGAAGTGGCTAGAATGAAATTCTATCCACAAGTCAGTTAAGTAGTGAGGAGACAAAAGCAGAAGATGAAAAATCAAAATGTTAGGACTCCTGGATAAGAAGAGAACTAGATGATGGTTCAGGGGCTGACAATGGGATATGGAACCTCTCACTCCTAGGTCACGACTACAGATCTGGTGCAGTTTCAATTGAGGCCAAAAGTCCTTACAGCCTAACATCTGTTCAGCAGCCTATGTGCAATGAGGTGACAGTTGCAGTCAGTTCCCAATAGACAGTTGTCCTCATAACAAAACCCACCACTGTAACCGGCACAGATCAACATCTCTATTGACAGTGCCACAAGGAATACATGTCCACGGAGTCAGTTCTGCCTTCTCAGCCCTGCAGGTTGTCTTTCCACATCAGAATTGAGGTAGATCAGAAGGGTGGTGCAGGCAAATTCTTCCTGCTGTTTCCTATGTCATTGTTTTAAGGATGGGAGGAGTCTCCGCATTTTCTTTTCTATTTACGAAAGCGGGTTGCTCTATTTACGAAGCGGTTTGAATAAAAATCAAGAAGATATCTAATCTGGAAGTGATCTATAGTTCGTTTGGAAATACTGAGAAGCACACTAGTGACAGGGCATATAAAGCATAGATTTACGGTGGCAAGATTCAATAACAACAACTAGAACCAGAAATTAATTTGTTCTAATTATTTGTGAATTAGAACAAATAATCTGACAGACATGTTGCCCTGTTTTTGTTCTCAAAGTGTCTGCAAACTAAGCAGTTTTCTCCTTGAAAAAGGGGGAGGGAGGTTGTGATGCCAGAGTGCAATGCACTCCAGCCAATCCTCGCTGGCATTATAATCCTTAGGGGCCATTACAGACTGACATAGGCCTAAAACTGCTCTAACTTCTATTCATGGACAACTTGGCTCCTACCAAACTCCAAGACTGCAAAGGCAGAAAAGTGTCTCGCTTCTTCAGCCAAGAACTAACCTTTAGGAGTTTCAGACCCAATGTTTAGACCTGTGTCTTAGCAACTACCATCTTGGACAAGCCACGAAAGAAAAGTCCACCAAAATTCTCAGATACAATATCAGAAGTAAACAGACTTTTACAAATTCCTTTTCTGGAGCATAAATGCCTGACACTGAATGCACATACTAATCATTTAAAAAAGAGGTGGGTGTATAAAGAGTCATTGAAACATGGAAAGAGGAAAACATGTAGGTTGAAGAGCTCAGTGGATATTGAATTAAATAGTTGTTCAGAGCTAGCACTTAGGAACCTGAAAGGCTGATTTTATGCAAAATCAAAGCCATATGAAAGATATCAGTCTCAAGATGAGAGGAGATGGGTACGAGTGGAGTTTCTGCAAGCACTAAACTGGATTTATTGTGTATGGCTTGGCATCAGAAGAGGACAGCTTCACACAAGTAGTGCTCTTAGAATAACTGCAAGAAAATTGCATTTGCTACAGATTGCAACAATGGAACTTTTGGCTGAGTGTTGTGCCTCATCACTGGATAAATAGAGAACTTTATTTCCAAGTGTTGGCATTTTCCATGAGCAATATAAATTCACGGTTAAATTACAATGCAGACATTATTTATGTATACAGGTACTTTCGTTTTTTCTAATGCTATCTGACATCTGCTAATTTTAGAGTAGCAGTAAAACATTGCTCCTAGATATCTGAGATTGAAGTTGATAATGGCATAATTTATTCACTTTACTGCTGAAAGTAATTTAAAGGAAATATGTGATTTTGATATATGGGAAAAGTTACCTAGAAGGCCAATTTCACTGAATTCATTTCCACAGCTCTTAGCACTGAGGAGCTACAATCATATTTTTATGACGTCCAGGCTAGTCTTTTGATTGAATGATACATGAATAAAATCTCCTTTTTGAATAAGTTATGTAAGTTTCATTGCTAATTCCATCTCTTACTTATACTATATATTATAGATGGGTTCTATCTCACTTAAAACAGGATGGCAGTGGGGTTTATTTTATAAACACAGATGGCTCCATCTGGATATAGATTTCATAAACTTGTATTAGACTTCTGAACTTGAGCGATTTATGTATTTCACACCAGGGTGGCAAAGTTTGTGTCTTTTTCTACAATAATATATTTTGATGGATTCTGCTTTCCACTTAATGTCCTCTTCCCTACACATACACAACCTTCTTAGAAGCTCCTTCCTGTTCTCACTGGATATGTCTACACTACAGAGTTAATTCAAAATAAAAGCCCTTATTTCAAATTAACTGTAATAACTGTCTACACATACAACCTGCTATTTCGAAATTAATTTATTTAGAATTAGGTAAACCTCATTCTACGAGGAATAACGCCTAATTTGAAAAAGCTAATTCGAAATAAGTGCTGTGTAGACACTTATTTCGAATTAGCTGGCCTCCACCCCTTCCCAGGGAGCCCTGGTGGCCACTCTGGGCACAACCAGGAAAACTTGTCTGCTCGCCCCTCTCCCAGCCCTGGAGCCCTTAAAGGGGCAGACTCTGGCCACAGTGCCTGTGCCAGTTGCCAGCCTGCCAGCACCCAGCGAGCAGGCTGGCACCTTGCACAGGATGAGGCAGCCACCCACCGCCGCCTATCCGTCCACCGCTCCCCAGGACCAGGCTGGTGGCTCCCAGGAGCCTGCCAGGGGCTGCAAAAGGCAGGCGCCTTCCTGGTCAGGTGCGGAGATCGTGGACCTCATTGAGATTTGGGAGGAGGCCTCCAATGCCCATGATCTCCTCACTAGGCACAGGAATGTGGCTGTCTACAACCACATGGCTGCCAGCCTGGCCACCAGAGGCCACATGCAGACCCAAGAGCAGGTGCAGAGCAAAATTAAAGAGCTGTGACAGGCCTATACCAGGGCCTCCCAACCAGGGGCTGACCCAGAGGCCTGCCCTCACTTTGAGGCCCTGGACCACATCCTGGGGGGTCAGACAGTCCGTGCCCCCCCGGTCATCGTTGACCCCAGGGCAGAGTGCCCTGCCCCTGACACAGGGGAAGAGGAGGAGGAGGAGGACGATGACAGCCAGGAGCCTGCAGGGAACCTGCCCTGCATCCAGGAACCCCTAGCCATCCCAGAGAGCCCGTCAGCAGCCTCATCCGAGGCCAGGGAGGCCTCCACATGTGAGTGACATCACAGTCCCCTTATGTGGGGTCGGGGGGAGGAGAGCCATGGGACCTTACCCCGGGAAGAGACACTGCACACTGCCCTCCCTCCAAACGCCCCCTCTACACAGAGGCAGGGCACAGCTCTTCCCTCTTCTTCCAAAAAAACTCCCTCTTCCCCGTCCACACATGCCTTTTTGCAAAAGAGCTCTTTAGCAAAATGGCATTCTTCCTCGTAAAATGAGGATTACCAATTGTGGAAAAAGCCTTCTGTTGTTTCGATTTACTTGCTAAAGAATGCAATTGCAGTGTAGATATAACTCAAGTTTTGTCAGAAAAACGGCCATTTTTCTGACAAAACTCAGTAGTCTAGACACACCCTCAGGGCTTAGGTCACCGTCCCCCAGTCAAAGGAAAGTGAAAAAAAGTCAAAGGAAAAAGACTCTCAGAAACATTGTATTAGATCCTCCATGAGTAACTGGACTCCATTGATACAAGATGGAGTGCTGTCAAGAGAACAAGAAACTTGATTGTCCTCTAAAGCTCAGAGATGCATCCTGGCAGAAGCGTCCAGAGGAACTCCCTTGGAATAATAGAGAGCCAGCTATTGAGCTGAGTCATTCAAGGTACTTTTTTCCTGACACAAGAAATAGTGGATGAAATCCTGACATACTGAAGTTTTGTCATTGTCTTCAGTAAGTTTGGGATTTCACCCAATACTTTCACAGAAAGTAACTTCAGTTTTTTCCTGCCTGGCTACCTCTAATTTTATGTTTTCCTCAAATAAACTTCCTTTGTATTAAAGATACTTTCCCTGGAGTTCTGTCACATACACTAATAGGCAGAGCTCGCCGAGCGGCGGCGAGCCCTGCTCGCCAGCTGCACGGTTCTGCACTCTGCGCATGCGCAGATCGCTCTGCGCCTGCTCTTCTGGGGTGTAATCTACTCGCCACGGGCAAGTAGATTACATTGTTTGTTGTAGGCCCTGATTTGCAAAACCTTCCTCACAAAAGAAATGACAAATTGATGCCAATGTGACTACGATTTTGCGGAATCACTCAGGCTACATCTAGACTGAAGGCTTCTTTTGAAAGAAGCTTTTTTTGGAAGAGATATTCCAAAAAAACCTCTTCTGAAAGACAGTGTCCACACTGCAAAAGTGCATTGAAAAAGCGATCGCTTTTTCGAAAGAGAGTGTCCAGACTGAATGGACACTCTTTTGCATGTAAGCTGTGATTGCTATAGAGGGAATGGCCATCAGGGCACCTGTGTTTTTTCCTCTTTCCTCTTCTTCTGAAAGAACTCCCTCTTCCCCTTCCACATATGCCTTTTTGCAAAAGAGCTCTTTTGCAAAAAGGCTTCTTCCTCGTAGAAGGGGGATTACCAATGCCGGAAAACCCTCTCTGTTCTTTCGATTTTCTTGCAGAAGAACACACTCGCAGTGTGGATGTTCCTCAAGTTTTGTGGGAAAACTCTGTAGTGTAAATATAACCTTAGTGAGGAACTATCACAGGAAGACAGATCCCTTCGAGAGAAAGATGCAGAAGTGAAATGATTGAACACCTGGGCAAAGACATAATAATGTTTCTTCCCAAGAGGTGCATGAAGGAAACAAGTTAAAGTCAGTGTAGATATGAGGAAGAGGAACAGGAGTTGTGTCAAGCAATGGTTACCACAATATAGAGCTATTTGAACTCCAGAATATTCTACTCTAGAAAAGCCTGGGTCAGAGAGGGCAATACATCAAAATAAAGACTCCGATTGACCTCAGTGAGCCTTGGCTCAGGTCCATAAAACATCAGATCTGGCTTCTAATCTCACACTAATGAGTCTAACTTCAGTTGTTTTAACTCCACTTACTTCATCCAAGTTACTCCTGATTTACACTGGAGTGAGATGAGAACTAGAGTACTGCTATTAAAACCAACCCCGTGAGTATCAAAAGTAAGATTTCTATTTTATCATTAATTTGATGCATGCTATCGGAGAGGAAAATGTCCTCCTGTTACAATTATAGAAAACATTTTGCATCTTATTTTCACAAAAGTCTATTGTAAAATATTTAGAAGTGATCTGCATTATTTTTAATGTGATAAAAAAGAACTTTGTTAATTCACTGAATGCCTACTCAGACACTGAAGAATTTTAAGTGTTTAGCTCAAGAGTTCTGTAGTGAACAACAACTCTAATTATTCTGGTCGCATTATACAAAGTTCCAGGAATTCTTTGGCATGAAAGGACTACAATACATTTTGGCACATCATAACAATATTAGATTTCAAGATATATCCCACACAAGCAGCTCTTGCCTAAATGTAGTTTTATTGAGAAACAAGAGTTTTCATATTATTTAACCTCTTCTGTGCTGACCTTTTACAACTAATTCATCAGGATTCTTGTTCCATGAGTCATCACAGTTCATGAATACTTTTCATCAATTAGCAAATACATGGTTCAGTCAAAAGAGAAAGACCAATATTATTTGTCACCAAAATGTTCTATTTCCTGTTTTAAAGACCGTACATTTTTAGAAAACAATTTGACATGAGTGACACTATCATTTCAATCAAGCAATTCTCAGTAAATAAATATGGATATGCATTTACTCAAGATCACAGTAACGTGTTCGTAGCAGTATTCATGGATTCTGTCACAGCATGAAAGACACTGCCATTTTTACCAGTCTGTTTCAAACATAGGTCCAAAGGGAGCACATGAAGATAACAGATTAGGTCATGCTGGAGTTCTGCATCCAGAGCAGTTGCAGAGTTCAACTTTATGAGTACGTTTAGGAAGAAATATGGCCATAGAGAATTTAAAAACCAGGTAGGTCTCCATGTACTTCCCTAATGCTGACACAACTGTATACTTGCTTGTCCTGTTCCCTATGCATAACTTTGCTTTTCCTATTTCTTACACCCTTTTACTTCTGGTCCCTTGACATATGATTACCAAGGGAAAGTCCTTTAGATTCAGTGGGGAAAAGTGAGGTAAGTGTTAAGAGGTTTCATTTACACTCATACCCACTTGATGACATGTAACTGTATTACAGAGTCTCTGGAACTCACTGGGGGTATGTCTACACTAGAAAGTTAGTTCGAACTAACGGACGTTAGTTCGAACTAACTTTAATAGGTGCTACACTAGCGCTCCGCTAGTTCGAATTTGAATCGAACTAGCGGAGCGCTTAGTTCGAACTAGGTAAACCTCATTTTACGAGGACTAACGCCTAGTTCGAACTAGCTAGTTCGAACTAAGGGCTGTGTAGCCCTTTAGTTCGAACTAGTGGGAGGCTAGCCCTCCCCAGGTTTCCCTGGTGGCCACTCTGGCCAACACCAGGGAAACTCTATGCCCCCCTCCCGGCCCCGGACCCCTTAAAGGGGCACGGGCTGGCTACGGTGCCCGTGCCAGGTGCAAGCCTGCCAGCACCCAGCTAGCAGACCCTGCACCTGGCACGGCACAGAGCCACCCACCCGATGCCCCCCAGCCCACCCCCTCTTGCCGGGACCAGGCTGGCGGCTCCCGGGAGCTTGCCCTGGACCGCAAGAGGCGGGCACCTTCCTGGGCTAGTGCGGACATCGTGGACCTCGTCCACGATCTCCGCACTAGGCACAGGAAAGTGGCCGTCTAGGGCAGGAGAGCTGCCAGCCTGGCCACCCAGGACCAGGTGTGAATGAAAATCAAGGGGGTCCACTGAGACCCCCGACACTGAGCCCTGAGCTTACAATGGCCGTCCTGGGTCAGACCAAAGGTCCATCTAGCCCAGTAGCCTGTCTGCCCACAGCGGCCAACCCTAGGGACCCTGGAGGGGATGGACCGAAGACAATGACCAAGCCATTTGTCTCGTGCCATCCCTCTCCAGCCTTCCACAAACTTTGGGCAGGGACACCACTCCTACCCTCTGGCTAATAGGACTCCATGGACCCAACCTCCATGACTTGATCTCACTTCCCTTTAAACTCTGTTCTAGTTGTAGCCTTCACAGCCTCCTGCAGCAAGGAGTTCCACAGGTTAACTATTTGCTTTGTCAAGAACAACAACTTTCTCTTACTAGTTTCAAGCCTGCTACACATTCCTTTCCTTTGGTGTCCTCTAGTCCTTCTTGATGGGAACTCAGGAAGAACTTTTATGAATGCACCCTCTCCACCCAACCCCTGCTTTTAGAGACCTCTATCCTGTCCCCCCTCCGTCTCCTCTTTTCTAAGCTGAACAGTCCCAGTCTCTGTAGCCTTTCTTCATCTGGGACCTGTTCCCAACCCCTGATCATGTTAGTTGCCCTCCCCTCTCCCAGCCTTTCTCTTCCCCTCTCCCACCTCCTTTTCCCAGTCTCCCCCAGTTTTGTTCAATAAAGACAGAGTCAATGTTGGAAGAAACGTTATCTTTATTTTGTACATCAATAAGAAGGGGGGCTAGGGAAGGGTAAGTGGAAGGAGGTGAGGGAGGTATGGGGTACGAGCCCCCGATGGCGAGGACTGGGCTGGCTCTGCGGGCTTCTGGGGGTGGAAGCTCTCCTGCTGCCCCCCAATTACCCCCTCTCCCCAGATGGCAGCCTGCGGCAAGTGCAGCCGGGGTGATGGCCGAGTGGTGTGATGTGCTCAGTGTGGGCACTCAGGGCACTCCAAGCCAGAACTTCTTTGCAAGCGGGGCACCCCTGAGAACTGTGTGTCCGGGGTGGGGGTCGGGACCCTTTAAGCGCAGCCCTCGGCTAGCCTGAGACAGCATCTCCATGCTCTAAGTCCTCCTTTTATGCCCTGCCGGCACTGCTTCCGGCCAGCCTTAAGCCCTGTTCAGAGTCCACTCAATGTGGACTTACTAGTTCGAACTAGCAAAACGCTAGTTCGAACTAGTTTTTAGTTCTAGATGCGTTAGTTCGAACTAGCTTAGTTCGAATTAACTAATTCGAACTAAGTTAGTTCGAACTAGCGCTGTAGTGTAGACGTACCCTGGGGGATTTGACTTACGGTATATGTTGAGAACAAAACAAGAAAGGAACTACACCAGTTTAGTGCAATATCTTATCATTTTGATACTATTTATATAGCAAGAATAGCTAAGTACCTTATTCCCAAGGTTTACCATTCTGGTAGATTAGAAATTAAAACCTCAGCTATTCTTACTATTTCTATATTTGCTTATATGTTAAGACAGCCATGGTGTCTTTTAAGATTCAACAATAGAGAAGCTGATGCTCTGTTGATATTATATTTTTCGTTAGTCTCTAAGGTGCCACAGGATTGCTCATTGATAATAAATGAGTGTTATCTATAAGCACATTATGACATTTTAATGGTGATTATGACATATGGGACATTCAGAGAAGGGGATGGGGGGAGAAGAAAACAGGAAAAAAGAGAAAATCAACAGCTGGCAAAGGCCAAGATAAAATATACGAAAACTGTATTCAGTGTGTCTATGTTCTTTTTAGTCATTAGTAAGAACAAACATTGAACACACTGAAACAATACCATTGTATCAGTTACATATTTGTTCCATCCTGTGTGTGCGTGTGTGTGCGTGTGTGTAGATAGATATAGATATAGATATAGATATAGATATAGATATAGATATAGATATAGAGAGAGTTTGGCACACATGCAATGAAAAACTAGTCAGCTCAGAGGTGATATTCCCATTATATGTTCACATTGTGAGAATTTATTTGGAGTGTACAAAATCATTGGAAATGAAGGTCATTGATTTTTCCAGAATCCTAACCTCAGCCCTGAGTGGGTCCTGTTCAACCTGTATAAGGAACATAGTTCTACCCTTATTTTTAGAAGCTGGTTTATAGCTGTAATGATATTCTGCATTTATATGCCCACTTCTTTCCAAAAATCTGAAGCAGGAACTCTGCCAACCAGGCAGTGAGGCCACTAGATGACAAATGTGTTAAAGGAGAACTCAAGAAAGCCAAAGCCACCGCAGAGGAATATTAATTATTTGTATCAGTCTTCACTGCAGGAGATGTGGGGGAGATGCCCAAAAAAGATAGCTCTGATGCAGGTAACAGATCTGAAGTGCTGTACCACAATAATGTGTCAATTAAAATGTTTTAGAAAAAAATGATAAATTAAACAGTAATAAGTCACCAGGACCAGATGGTATTCATCCAAGAGTTCTGAAAGAGATTCAAATAAGATATTGCAGAACTACTAACTGTAGTATGTATCTGTTGCAGAAACAAGTCTCTGTACCAAATGACTAAATTAGCCTTCTCCCCACTTCTTTGATTCGAATATGAAATGTATTTTTTACTAAGGTACATTTTCCAATCTCAGTATACCACTGTGCTGATGACGCACTTACAGCTCAAGTATGTTTTCATCCTCATCTATCTCTGGACTTTTCAATTGACCTCTGTTCCTCTCTGCATGTGCACGTGTGATAATTTCAGTGTGAAAAGCTATCCTTCAATGCACACAAAAATTGCATGCCTCTCCCTGGAGACACTACATACCCTCTCCCTCCCAGTGATAGGAAAACTACCTATTACAATTTTGACTCGGCAGCAACACTTTCCTACCCCTTCTCTCTCAAGACTTCCATACTTGGCACCTAGAAGCACACTCCCCAACTCACATCTCCCGTGCCTCTTGCTGCCCAGGGCCTTCTCTTCTGCCTTGATCCCCCTTCCCCATATACACCCTCCCTTGCCTCCCTCTGTCCCAGGGCTCTCTCTCTCTGCTCTGGAGCCATACCTGAAGGGAAGCAAATGTAGCCCCTCAGCCCTGAAACGCTCTCACACAGCTCTGAATAGTGTGAGTTTGAAGGAGCTTCTTGTATCATCACAACAGCCCCCACTGAAGACATCAAACTCAAATGACCCATGATCAGCTTAGTAATAGAAATATAGCCGTGTTAGTCTAGTGTAGCTGACGCAAAATACAGGAGTATGTAGCACTTTAAACATCTTGTTAGTCTTTAAAGTGCTACATAGTCCTGTATTTTGCTCCATGATCAGCTTGTGAGAGCTGGCAACACTGTGATACTATCTTCCTGTGGCTGTTTAGTGGTGACCCACCTTGCCCACCACTAGCTCCAGGCTGAGGTAGCTGCACTGCTATTCTATCCCCTCCACATCCCACACCCATAACCGTACCCCTCAGCCTCCTGCCACATCCCACACCCATAACTGTCCTCTGCACCTTCCCACAGCCTGCCTCCACATCCCACACCCATAACTGTCCTCTGCACCCCCCCCCTCAGCCTGCCTCCTGCCCACACATCTCCAGCACCCCCTTTAACCTTACTCCCATTTCTCCCTGCACTCCCCCCGTCTTCTTCTTACCCCTCAGCCTCCTCTGCTCCCATTAACCCCCTGCAATCTCTAACTCTGACTCCTGCTCTCACAGTCTTAATGCCTCCCTCCTTCCTCAGCCTCTCCAAGTCCTCCTCCATACCTTCAATCTGTTTTCCCCACTGTCTGCTCCCCTCACTCTTCCACCTTTCACAATGTCTCTGCTTCCTACCCCAGTGTCTTTCTTATCCGTCAGCCTCCTCTGCTCCCATTACTCACCCGCAACGAGAACATCAAGTCCCTGTGTGCTGTCTAGGTCACTGAACCATGGCGGGGAAGCCTCTGCTCTTGTGGGCATGGCTTCAGTATTAGTGAAAACAGTCGGAGGTGGCAGCCAAGTTCATCAAAAGCAGCCTTACTTCTACATGGAGATAGACTCTAGGGCAATGGCTGCCATCTTGCTGGCTTCTGTCCCATTGTCAGAATTAGGGAAAGTTGCTGAGTTGAAAAATGGCTCACAGCAATGATTGGACCATCACAGAGCACAAATCCCAGTGATGAGTGAGTCTGGTGATATTTTGAAGAACAAGAATCATGCTTGCAATTGTTTCCATCACTTCACGTGGACTATACCAACAGTGTAGGCTTCCTAGTGACATGTCACACAGTGACAGTCCTGAAGTTATCCTAGATGATTACTGACAGGAGCAACTAACTGACTAAGGATTTGCAATTCATATAAAGCCTCAGTAGAAGTTGTGAGGATAATCTCTGTGTTGGATTCAAGACATTAAATAATTGCCATAGGTATATTATCCTTAGATATTGTTATTATTAATCTTACTCTCTAGCAAAACTGCAGTCTATTTCCAAAGTAAATTGGGCATTATGTATGTCTTGTGGAACTGTCTTATACAAATGCAAAATAACTCATTCGTATTTCCATAGGATAAATTACAGTTACAAAAGTTGCCAAGGCTATACAAGTAACCAAAAGCGCTATAAAACAGTAGTTTAAAGAAACAAGCAAAAGGAACAATGCAATTCCTCAGAAGAGTCATTATGACAGTATAAACTGTATGTCATTATGTGTACTGTATCTGTGTACAATCATAAAGTCAAACAGGATATTTAAGACCAATTAATCATCCAGCTGCCATTTCAGGATTGCTCCATACAACACATTTTATATTGGTTTGTCCATTCCACTTCTGTGCATTTATGCTGAAAATAATTTGATTGCTTATTACATTTCAGTGTAGGGAAACTTTATTTCTTAAACTCTCATGTTTTCACAGAATTAACGTCATCCCATGATTCCTCATTATGCTATCCTTTTTAACACCCTTCCTTTCCCAACCTATTGCAAACACACACAAAAACCAAAAAACCATCATCTCTAAGCAACTGATCTCTTAGCAACAAGATGTACCTTCATAAGAGATATCACAGAGTGGTCATCAGAAAACCTGTTCTGATCTTTAAAAGGAGCACACCCGTTAACACAGGTAGCTCTCGGCAGCAACTGAATGAAGTAATAACAAAAGGACACAGGTAACTTATTTAACATTCATATTTTAGCCATTTTTCTTTTAAAATTAAGCTAGAACAATTGTGAAAGAAAAACAAATTGTTTTTGATGAATTTTAGAGTTACTTTAATCTTAGTTTTTTCTGGCTAACTTTCTGTACATTATATAATGTCTGAATAGCTCTTTACATGTTTTCTGACTGACAGCACAAAGCTTTGTTACTCAAACGTGTCTTGCAATTTAAAACAAAATTTTGTAAGTATTTATAATTTTGTAAGTGTTTCACTTTTTTTAAAAAAAAGGAGTACATTTTGGAAGAACTATTGCATTATGAAATTGTTCATTTAATTTAACTTTTCAGACCACTTAGATGGTATGAAAAGAAGCTAATTACAAACTTCTTGCATTTTTGGAGCAAATTCCATGGGCTCTGTCTAATGTTTTAGTAACTTCTGGGTTCCTCCTAGACAGAGTAATATTTTCTGTAGCCATATGCACTGCTCAAGATACAGATTTGCTCCATAACTAGAAACAGGAGAGAA
Source organism: Pelodiscus sinensis (assembly GCF_052426305.1). Lineage (NCBI taxonomy): Eukaryota > Metazoa > Chordata > Testudines > Trionychidae > Pelodiscus > Pelodiscus sinensis. Next base: position 22,233,427 of record NC_143065.1, on the reverse strand, counting down.
TGAATATTGTCAACTTTTAGCTGGACTCTCAAAGTAAAGCTAAACAGGAAATGACTGAAGTTGGGCACACTACAGTTTCCAAGTAACACAGCCATAACAGAGAGAGAGAAATAAACTCTCAACATTATGAAGATTGAGGTGAAAAAGAAGACATTGGGTAGAACACCACATATCTGAAACTGATCTTGAGGAGAGCTGGTTAACTGTCTGATGGCCACTGGTGTTGTCTGTGGTAAGGATCTGTCTTTACATAAACTACTATAATTTCCTCCTTGTCCACTTCTGATGCATACAGTTATCTAAACAGAACCTTGTTTGGAAAAAACTGTATTCTAAATGAGTTATTTTGATTTTCACACCAAAGTTGGTTTTGCGTTTCTAAATTTTATTAAGATACTACTGGAATATATGCAGCAGTCTTCAAATTTTAGGTAACATTTCGTGAGATTACAGACAAAAAACTCAGTATGTGATAAGTGATGATACTGAACAAAATAGTTCTCCATACGTGTAAATCATATGTGTTTACCAACCAAAACAGGTTTCTACTACTATTAGGGCAGAGATATAATCATGGCAAAAACAGCTGGATTCTATTCTCTCTATATATGATAAATTAAATTGTCTGTTTAAGTATAATTGTAGAATCTATATTACTAGAGATGCTGTAAGAGGTAAAAAGAACTCAGCTGAATTTCAGATAACAGGCTGATGTTTGCAGGGCTGCAAGCAGTTAAGAAAAACTGTTGATGTGTAAACTGAGAAAATTTGATATAGAAATTAGAGAAATAAATAGTGACCTTTCACACCCTCCACTAATTTTCCTGTCACTTTTGAAAGTATAATTGCACTTTAAATAGTTCTAAAAGTTTCTTTTGGAGAACACATAGGAATAATGTGATATACAACTCTCTGAATCCAGGAATACAAAAACCTCTACAGTAGCAACGCAATTGTCCCTAAGAACTAGGACATTGATAGTATATATGTCTGAATGTGCTTTTGATGGCTTGCGTGAATTGATATAGTCTCATTCTGCATCAGCAAATGTTTTGGATTAAAAGGTTCAACACAAAATCATCATCTATCTTCTACTGGGGCTGCTACTTTTCATGGCTAAGACTTTGGTCTCTAAGAACAATGAGTCCTTTTGTAAAAGTGACACACTTGGCAAAGTATTTTTCAAATCATACATGAGAATGCCATTACAATTGCAGAAAGGGACATTGTCCAAATTCTAATTTCAGAACCTTCTGATTTTTCATGGAAATTGTAATATCATCTATCGCAAATCATTGTGGAAGTGAAGAGCCCTATTGTGCAGTCACTAGGGCTGCATGTAGTGTACCTTCCCTTGTATTTCCTTCTAACATAAAGAACAGGCTCTTCTAAGGCATACTGGTAATTGGCGCGAGGGAAAGTGGATGTGCCGCTCACTATAAAGTAGCATAAAGCAGGCAGTATTTTTAGTCTCATTTTACTAAGGGGAACTAACATCGTTCTATAACTTGACAGGTCTATTAACCCACTAAGGAAAAATTTGCAGAAGTTACTTGTGATTTTGAGTCCCTCCATTTTTTAGTGCCAAACTCCGGTCTTGATTTTCAGAAACCACTGAGCAACCACTCTCATAAAAATTAAATTAGCCACCCAAGAACTGAGGCATCCAAAATCACTGGTGACTTTTGAAAGTCTTGGCTTATGTACATACTTGTATAACACTGAGACTGCCATTTCACAGCACTACAACTAAACAAGGTATCCCCATGGTTTTGGTCATATTTTAGATTGTGTCCTCTATAGCACAGTGAGGTTGTGTCTACATTGGCAAGATTTTGCACAAAAGCAGCTGCTTTTGCGCAAAATCTTGCTGCCTGTCTACACTGGCCACGAGTATTTATGCAAGAACACTTACATTGTAATGTACAAAATCAGTGCTTCTTGCGCAAATACTTCTGGGTGCATTTAGTGGTGTGGATTTTGATCTTGAAGAATGGTAAGTAGCTTGAGGACTCTGTGTGACACATGCGGCAATACTTCAAGCAGTTTTGTTGATCACAGCCACATTGTATAACAGGAAAGGGCTGGACTCAGCCATTTTTCCTAAGAGGTCCTCAGTTATAGAACTTCCTCTGTGTTCCTATCCCTTTCATGTATCAGAGACCTAGTGCCGATCTCCAGGTCACATTCCAATGCATAGCAAATTTTTCTCAGATTTGCACTGATGTAGGACTAGAGGGGTTGATTGTGCAGACCAGGTTTAAGGTTTCATTTTTCTTTAGGTATTTTTATATAGATCCAGGAATATATTCATATTATAATTACCTAGAGTTTTAGATGGGCACCATTCAGAAACCTAAACTAAAAATGCACATTTGATGTATAGCTACAAATCAACAAGATGTAGCATCAAAGTAGCAGTCCCAATGATGCAGGAAGAACTGATCATCTTTAATAGGCTGCTCATGACCCCTGTAACCATTTGTGGAGACCAGGATGGGATACTAGCTGTAAGTAAAGTTTTATATTATTTCAAGTATGATAATAAGTATTTTGCTTGATCATTAGTTGCTAAGGTGTGCTATGGTAGAATTTGCCTGCAAACCATTTCTGTATTGTAGGTAGGCTTTTTATCTAGCTATTTTCTATGGTGCAACTCCCTTATTTTATGAACAATAAAATAACCATAAATGTCAATGTTCAAGTGTCACACCAGAATGGCATGACCTTCCCTTCTCTTCCAGATTTGAAGTGTTCCCATGCATGCTAATGTTGCAAAGACAGAAGAAGGAAGATCTATAGGGCAGCAGGCAAGCTGAAGTTCTGGACCAAGGTATTACTACATAATTTCAAGAATAGAAAGGGATGCTGCTTCCCAGTCCAACAGACCTGCATACTGGAGTGTGTTTGAAATCTAGGAAATGGGGGATACTGCATGCTGGAGGGAGAAAGAGAAGTTTGGAATAAGACTAGAGACAGGGCTGCCGACAGCAAGGGCAGGGGAGGAGCTGCTGGCCAGAGCGTGGTTATTTAAAAGACCCCAAGGTTCAAGGTCACTGCAACCCAGCCGCAGTAGCGGACTATGCTCCAGGTCCTCTTAAATCGCTGCCAGAGTCCTAAGTTGCACAGTCGGGGCAGCACAGAAGGGTGGACAGGGTGGGGACCCCCAATCCGCACCGCCTGTCTGAGTCAAGCCCCACCCCTTCCGGGAGGACTAAGAGACAACCCCCTCCCCAGCTTTCCCCTCCGCCCCAGAATTTCTGTCCTCAGCCCTGACTGTAGAACACAGAAAGTAGTGGGTCAAATTCTCTACAGGAAACAGAGAGTGGACCCCTTTAGTTTCCTTGTGCTGATTGTTTATTGAGTTTTCCATTCTGATAGTATTTCATAGCGCTCTTTTCCTTGTGTGTCCAGTGTTTATTGGTGGTTGATGATAGAGATTTTGAATGCATAACTTCTTTAAACAAAGGGTTTCAAAATGCTCATACGAATAAATTAAAATTAGCAGATGGCTTTTGGTTTGTTTGTGTATTTATTCCTATGGGTTTTGGAAGAGTGCTTCTATCCCTATGTCTGTGGCCTATAGGCAAGATACTGATGATAAACTTAATTATATGGTGAAATTAAGGCCGGACCTCTTATCTTTTGTTTTCTAGAAATCTTTTGAAAAAAAAAAAAAGATTTACTACTAATAGTACTGTATCAGGTATATATTTATAAGTCCTTGACTCTATCACTTCAGCTGATGAAATATTTTAATAGACTTCTATTGTTCATTTATAATTCTCTGCATGCATGAGCAATAAGACTTTTAAAAATATCCACTGTAATGAAAATGAACATAACATCAGAAAAAAAAAGATACTTCCCAATCCCCTACTCAGAAATGGCCTGAGTCAATTGAGAAGACTTGTTGACCACTTGGAAAGTCAATAAACTTGAGCTCCAAAGGGCATAGGAGGGAAATGACTTCACAGGAAAGACCTAAAACCAAACCTTTGATGTCTAAAGTTAGGGATCATTAGACATTAGGGGTGATAATTGGGGAAGCTATCATTATCACCCCTAATGTCATTACCTCACGGAAACTTCCCCTATTATCACCCCTATGTCATTACCTCACAAACACTAACCTTCCCCCCTCATCCCCACTCTGTTCTAAAATTTGATTTGTCAATTTCACATGTGTTCACTTTTTTTGATTGTATCACTTTGGTATATATGGTTGTGTCAATTTTCTTCCACATATTGATCTAAGGAAGTAGGTCTCTATCACTATTCTAGATATGCCACAGGCTCCCTGTGAGACCTTGCCCAACTCACTTAAACCTACCCTATCTGTCTACTCCTATGAGTAAAGTAGGGATAATCTTTTTCTTTTAACACATTTTCTTCAAGGGAGATCTTTGCTAGATATTTGTGCAATGCTTGGCACAGTGGGGCTCTGATCTCAGCTGGGGCTTCTAGGTTCTACTGCAGGGGTGGGCAATAATATGGAGCCTAAACAGGATGGGGTGGGGCCTACCACGAACGGGTGTGGCTCCCCAGACCACGATTGGGAGCCTCTTTACCCCCCCTTCCCACTAGGCACCTATGCCCCGAAAGAGGCTTGGCACGCTCCCCCACCCCCAGGTGCCGTGGCTCCTCACAAGTCTGAGGCAAGGTGAAGGAAGCTTCACACAGCTGCCCCATCCCCACATCCTGATTGGCCTGGGGGCAGCGGAGCACACAAAACCTTTGCTCTCCCCCACACCCTGTGAGCAGCATGCAGAGCTTCAAAGTGCCATGTGCTCTTGGAAGGGCGGGAGGAGGCTTCGCACACTCCTCTGCCCCCAGGCCAATTAAGGCCTTGGGGCAGGGAAGCATCAGGGCCTCTGCAAGCCAGATTCACCCGCTTGGTGGGCCGGATCCGGCCCGCGAAGGCCCTTTTGCCCACACCTGTTCCACTGTCTATGTTGACACCCCCCCACACACACATTCTACCTCACTTGCCCCTAAACAAAATACATTGCCAAACTCCTTTCCCTTTCATGATTAATTAAGATTCATGCTGAATCTTTGTCCCTACTCCCTCCAAAAATCTTTTCACAGAACAAAATGAAGTGTAAAGGAATTGCTGGGGTACCTTGGTGAGCTCATATTCTGCAAAATGCTGCAGAATTAACTACAGAACACCAAACCTGCAACATTTTTAAAATGTAGGAATATAACCTAATGATTTTATGTAAAATTAATTAAAAAGTCAGATCTAAGTGACTGACCTAGTTTTAGATGTGCTGACTAAGGCTCTAGAAATCATTGGGGGAGAGCTAACTGTAGGCATTGGGTATTAATTATGGTAAAATGTGCAGATTAGGGAATTGTGTTTGTTTTTCTCGCGTAGAACGAAACCTTTAAAAACACGACATGGACCAAAATAATTTTTTCTGCAGTAGAAAAATGTAAACAAGTAACTCTTAGAATGCAGAACTTTGTTTCCTACTGCGGAATGCAAGCACAGCTTTATCTATAGCAAAGTGTATGCTTTATCATAATGAAGTGTCAATTAAGCAAGTAAAAAGGGAAGTAAGAAATCATAGAACTCCTGAAAACAAACAAACAAACAAAAAAATCAGGAAGTAGTAATGCGCAGATATCAGGTGCATGGTACATCCTGAAGGAACTCTTTTAGTGCCACTCCTTAACATCTTGTAGGAATGAGAGCATTACAGAAAAACCATGCATGTAGCACCAAGGGAATTTCTTTGGCCACATCCAATATCCTTCTGAAATCACTTACTGAGGGGAAAACTATAGGACTTGCTCATGCAAGGTGCTGGGTATTCTGCCAATCTAAAAAAACACTAAAGAATATGCTTAACTTTGACCATGTGAAGAGTCCCGTGGATTACAGTGGAATAATGCATGTGCTTGGTTTTCAGCATATTATTTTTCTAGATTGGCTATAACGCTCAGCACCTGGCAAGCACATGCCTATAGTGAAATAGGTTGTGCCTACACTTAAAAGTTTAAACTGAAAGTGTGGCCATGGCACGAGCACTAGGAGAGAGCTCTCCCAGCAATCTACGTAAACCACCTCGAGGAGGGGAATAGCTAACAGCGCAAGGAGCACGACTTCCAGTGCTGTAGCCTTGTTCACCCTTGTGCTTTACAGCACTATAACTTTCTGCACTAGGGGGAGGGATGTGTGTTTTTTCACACCTCTGAGCAAGAAAGTTATAGTGCTGCAAAGTGCTAGTGTAGACTTAGCTATAAATTATAATCATATTGGTCATATCAGAGCACTACTGATGGAGAAGTTCTAGACAAGTCTTGCAGAAAAATTATAATCTATGTAAATATTTTCTTCAAGTTATGGATTTCATTGCCAGAAAAACACAATTGCAGCCTTCTTATTTAAAAAAGTATGTTTAGAATATTTATAGAGTTCATTGCAACTGTGTGGAACCTGTCACTACAGCCATTAAAAAAAAAATCCTCTTTGTGTGAAATCCTTATGAAGACCCAGTACTGGAATATTGAGTTGGAAACAGTTCAGCAATGAAAGCAGGTAGCATTTACCATAGAATAAGGAAAGGAAGTAATGTACAGCTAACATCTGGCAGACCCCTCACTTACACCAAGTGATCAGAGTGTACAATCCAATAAATATATCCAAATTTGTTTTCCCCTTCTGTTCAGAGAAAATATTCTGTCCTGAGCTAAGCTAGTGTCATTTTTGAGGATGATGTTCCTTTGCAAAACACTTGATGATTTATAATTCTGACCAGGTAACTATACTTCCTCTAGGAAGGTTAAAAACTCGTCCTGGAGTAAAGGATGGAACTTTCCTCTCTCCTGAAGCTTATTAGTTATTAGGAGTGGAGGAAAATTCCTACAGGCATAATTGATTCTATAAAGAATTTTCTGGAATCAGTTGACCTATCTCTCAGTGGGGAATCATAAACTCCTCTTTACTCAGTGTATCACACTGAGTTCTGACCTCACAGCCTATGCCATCATACAATCTGTGAGGCAGGTGAGAAGGATTATTGCTAACTACTTTTAATATAAAAATTCGACAGTTACAAAGTTGGTAACCTGACAGAAAAAAATCATTAAAATTTGGATGTTCTTATGCTTATAGCAACATCTATTTTAAGGAATTCAGCTCAGTTTGGAAGTTTTCTAAATGCAGACCTTTGAGACTTCTAATCAGCAGCGACCTCTTGTGGCAAATATTTTATCACCAGCTGAAACTTGCAGCAAATACGTATAGCTCTGCATTGATAGAAACATTCCATCTCACAAAACCTTCTATCTTGAATAGAGATGGGTTTCCCTCCCATGCACTCCAGCATTTGACGGATACAATTTTTTTTTACAGCTTTCTTTTAGTCAAAAGATAGGCATCGTGAATTAACATATTTGAAGTATCTTCTACTCAAACTGCAAATCAATATAGGAAAGTGATAACTTTTTTTTCTGATTTTACCATTGCTTCCTCTTATACTTCATTAATTATTTGAACTACAATGTACCATATGCCTCCCTGAAAATATGAAATCTATTCATTTTCCTCCTTAAAGTGAGGTCCATAGATATAGTCCATTAACAAAAATCGAACCAAATTCACATATCAGCCTGTCTTATTCGTGAAATGAATAATACACACGAGTTACATTACAGGAAGAAATTACCAAGCATAGCTAAGCCTCTATAACTAATGTGGTTGTCATTCCTGGTTTGGTTCAGTTTCTAAGTCTTTCATCAAAACATTCAAAGGATACATAATAGAAGTTAAAGAAAATAAGAGTCTTGGCAGCAAGATCCATTAGCTAGAAAAGTCTGTGTGTCAATAAACTCTTGTGCATCAGATCCATACTATTTCCTAGAATAATACCACAATGGGGCCACATATAGCGGTCATCAGCAGAGGCAGATGCAGAAAGGAGGATACACAGTTTAGTAGGCAGGATGGTTTAGCAGAAGTGATTCCTTGTGGATAAGTGTCTTCCCACCCTCTCCTCACATCAAACCTTTCTTCTTCTTTAAAGTAAACAGGCATTAAAAAAATAGAAACCCTGCAAATGTGGGCACTTAACACTCACTGAAGCCAAGACCAACATTTTTCTGTGCAAGAGAAAATACATTTAAAAAATGTAAGTGAAAGCTGTTCACTTTATGAAAGAGTTTGAGGTCTGATTGTTAAGATACACTGAGGATATGTCTTCCCTACAAAGAACAGGTGTGTTTTTAACTCAGGCTAGCTAATTGAACAGTGAAGACAAAGCAACTTGGATTTTAACTCAGGTTAGTTTCTTGTGTTCAACCCAAAGGCTCCCTTGTAAACTATAGCCCAAGCTTTGGAAGGGTAGCTGTGTTAGTCTGTAACTTTAAAAACAACTTTCAAAAAAATGAGTAGTCCTGTAGTACCTTTGCATATGTCTACACTGTACAGTTATTTTGAAATGTGGTTGCTTCATCTCAAAAAAGATATATTGGTATTGGAAAAGGTTCAGAAATGGGCAACAAAAATGATTAGGGCTTTGGAATGGGTGGCATATGATGAGAGAGTAAAAAGACTTGGACTTTTCATCTTAAAAAAGAGAAGACTATGGGGGGATATGATAGAGGTCTATAAAATCATGACTGGTGTGGAAAAAGTGAATAAGGAAAAGTTATTTACTTATTCCCACAATATAAGAACTAGGGGTCACCAAATGAAATTCGTAGGCAGCTGGTTTAAAACAAACAAAAGGAAGTTTTTCTTCACTCAGCGCACAGTCAACCTATTGAACTCCTTGCCAGAGAATGTGGTGAAGACTAGGACTTCAACAGGGTTCAAAAAAAGAGCTAGATAGATTCATGGAGGTTAGGTCCATTGATGGCCATTAGCCAGGATGTGCAGGAATGGTGTCCCTAGCCTCTGTTTGTCTGTAAAAGGGCGACAGGAAAGGGATTACCTGATGATTACCTGTTGTGTTCCCTCCCTCTGGGGCATCAGGTATTAGCTACTGTCGGAAGACAGGATACTGGGCTAGCTGGACCTGTGGTCTGACCCTATATGGCCATTCTTATGTTCTTATGTTCTTATTGTCTAGACTAGGTGACAAATGGGAGGAACTCATCCATTTGTACACTGTACATTCAAGCATGGTTGGATCCAGATATTGCAACAAACACAACAAAGCACACAAACTTGATTTTAATTAATCTCTCAATTTCAGATAATGTTGTTTCCATTTATTTTTAGTTTGCAATAATGTACTATCCGCATTAATGTAAGTGCCAGTTCACAGTGAAAACAATTGCATATTTAAAAAATTTGTTCAATTACTTACCACTTCCTCCATTCAAGTCTTTCAACACCCATACAACTTCAGTCACTATCTACATTTCACAAATTGTGATAGCCCCATTCTCTGCAACACACAAACCTCCAAAAGTCAACTGTCAACAGTGTTGTTAGGGTTTGAAACCAATGGAGACCACTCTAAAAATGTGCCTTCATTAAGCCTTGGTTTTCCCTTTTTTCTACCATCTCCTCCTCTTCCCACTGTCCATACTGCCACTCACTTTGCCAACTCTTTGACTCAACCATGGGAATCACAAGCCTATATCACCATCTGGGAGATGAACTCCTCATCTTCATTGTGTACTAGACCAACAGCTTGAAAAAGCAAGCCTAGGGCAGGTATCTTGCTTGGTAGTGCAAAGAAGTGCTTCTTCGGCATTGAATTGGCCCCATGTTATGTTTTCTAAGCAGTAGATGCACTATAAAGAAAGATTTTGATATTTGTTATCTGATCTCACTGTCTGGATGGTGGCTGGGGGCGATGGTATTTCTGGGACTTAGTACTTGGTTGGGTAAACATGAATCTATGGATTCAGAAACTGAACAACGTTGCTCTCCTATATAGGGGACTTAGTACTTGAAAGTACTAAAGATCATACAATTGAGTACACCATAGAGCTGCACATTATTGAAGCACCTAACACATTCTATGGTGCTCCGGGAAGTAACTTGAATAGAACTCCAGCAATGGTAGCTCAATGGATTTACACCTTCTGTGATTTCTGAATGGGAAATGAGGGAAAGAAACATCATTGAGGCAAAGAACGCCACACGGCAGACTCTCTTATGGCTTAATGCCCAAACCTTTACTTACACCATGCAGAAGGCGTTAGTCTAGTTACATGCAAGGGTGAGTCAGGACTGTTAAATGGGATCTTTAACAGCAACAGCACTGCCTACCTACCATGGCTTCAGATTCCCTTCACACCAGCTGGGTTTCTCAAACTTCCCACATGGTTTGGGTGCTGCAGTAACTTGGCCCTCCCACTAAGCTACAAAAGAAAAAGTTAACCCCTTCTAGGATATCAAACTCCAAACCAGCACAAAATCTAAGAAGGTCTTGCATCCCACTCTCAAGTCCTTCCTGAGAGTCTATCACCTCTTTGAAAAGGGTCTGCTGCCCTTGCTGGGCTCTACTCAGTCTTCTCACACTTTTATAGAACCCAGACTCTAAAGGCAACTGTTCCCAGAGTCCTTCCTCAGTCTGGCTCTCCACAGACCCTTTGGTATATATGGTTGTGCCAATTTTCTTCCACAATTTGATCTGAGGAAGTGAGTCTGGACCACGAAAGCTCATCACCTAATAAACCATCTTGTTAGTCTTTAAAGTGCTGCATAGTCCTGTCTTTTGTTTCAGCAAGACCAGACTAACACAGGTACATCTCTATTATTATTCTACATCCATTACATGTACTGGACGCATACTGGAGACTGAATTTCTTATGCTGTAGGCGTTGGATTTTAGTAGATGAAGGTTCCATGAGAGGAATCAGAAAGGATACTGGGGGGCTACTTTGGACCCTCATTCTGTTTCTGAATCTCCATTGCCCTCTTAAACTTCAGTTTCTGACTTCGTCTTCTGCAGCAGATAAATGGGTATGTCAATGAACAAATTTTTAACCACAGTCCATTACATTTATCAGAGAGCAAAGATACACAGCAATGAAGTAAAAGAGTGTTCTCTGTTCTCAGTGCATGTTTTCTTGAAAAGTAGAGAAAGCAAACTCTTCCATAGGCAGCACTTTCTGTGCTTATCTTTTACTGTCGTAGAAAAGCAGATATCCCCATTACTATATACAGTACAAAATTCTTATACTTTAGGGCAGTTACCTTCATTTTACTGTGGGGCAACATATTGTGAATGACAGAATCATTGCTGAAGTTGGAACAACAATGATTATACTACAATTTCTATGGAGGATCTGAAAACACTGTACAGGCATTCATGAATTAGGCTTCATAGTACCTTGTGGATAACTATAGCATAATACTTGCATTTTGCAGAGATCAAATGACTTGGCCAGACTCACCTAGTAAGGCTGTGACAAAGCAGCAAATAGAGAGCTAATCTTCTGTGCTTTTTATCTACAAAGCCTTCCCAACATACAAGAGAATACAATAGCAAAGCAACGTAAAATACAGGAGCATCCAGAGATAGAAAAGGCCTCCAGAGATCCAGCTACCTATCAGTGCAGTACACATTTCCAAAGGGTCATTTGGCATTTTGTTTTACAGTAAGACATTTCCTTTAAAAAAAGGGCTATAAACATTTCACAGTAATGATCTGAAACACTGTGGCAACACTTGAATTAATAAGGTTCTGAATCACCACTACCCCTTCCCATTCTTTATTAGTATTCTGTACATCTTCTACTTAGACTGTAAGCTCATCTTCTTGTTTTCCAGAAAGCACCTAGCACATTTATTACTGCTGAGAATGGGAATACATTCTTCTAAAGTATGAGGCAAAAAAACCACAATAAACAAAACAACAATATGAGAGAAAGTTTCAAGATAAACATTTTGAAAACACAAAGTGCTGGGGAGAAATAGCTGGACATGCTGAGTTTCTATACTCTTATAGGTGCTGGAACTATGGGTGCAGGGAGTCATGCAGCACCCCCTCACTTGAAATGGTTTCTAGCATATACTGAGTTTACAGTTTGGTTCAGTGGCTCTCACCACCCCCACTATAAAAATTGTCTCAACGTCCCTGTATACTTTAAAATTTAGATATTAAAAGTGACCAGGGAACAACACAAATAGACATTTAGTTATTGTAGGAGCAGAGTTAAAAGGGTGTTTTACTCATCTATTGCACAGTATTATGCTGTGAAACATCTCGTGTCTGGCAATACCAAAAGGACAGGAGACCCCTGAAGTGGTTTTAATCAGGTCACAATTGTATTATTAGATATCTGGGCACACCCGGCAGGTAAAGTGCACAGTGCAGGTAACTCCAAGTTCACGCAATAACTACCCGGCAAGCTTCCACCCCCTGCTTTTTCCATCCAGATCTCCCAGCCCAACCCATTGCTGGGAACATGACCCCTGAAACAAGTGTAGGGGGGCTATAAAAAAGAGGAACTGGCTTTTTATACCATACCAGTTATAGAAACCCTGAATCACCTCATTCCATTCCTTTAACTAACGCCTCCTTTGTAAGTCCTTTACCAAGCCATTTATCAGGTCGCCATATCCCTTCCTCGCACTGCACATCCACCCCCAATTACATAATGAGTTGTGATGTCATAGACTAAATCCCTTCCCTACTCACCATAACAAAGCCCTCCCAGAACCCATTGTGGGGAAGGTAGGAAACCCCCCTCCACACACACATTCCACTTACGACAATCTGATGAGGAGGGAAACATTATTTTCCATCCCCTGCCCTAAGAAAGGAGTGGTTAGTGTGATGCCTATAACTGGTCCTTACAAAACCTAGCATTTTGTCATCTCAAGGGGAAGGAGAGTGGTGCTGCTTCACGCGGTCCAAGGAAAAAGAGGCTTCTCTCAATCTGTTTGCCCCTTTTCAACTCCCCAGTCCTTCTGGTTTCTGGGGATGAGTCAGCATCACTATACTGACTCCCTCCTCCCCTGCCTTCACAGGGACAATCAAATCCCATACTTTATGGTGTAAACTTAACATCTGCAGGAACCAGCAAGGAACCCCTCTTCTCCCTCTTTTACAGTATAGTTGTCTGTTATGCTTTTGCCTTCCTTTGAAGAGCCAAGCATTGGTCACTGTCAACTTTAAAATATGGCACAAATCTATGGTCTGGTCTGCTTTGCTAAGAGTACTATGCTCTTCTGCTAAATATTTTGAAAAACGTAAAAAAAGGCAAAGCATTACATGACACAGGGCCAGATAAAAATAAAGAACAATATAATTTTCCTCCAGCTGCCTGAGGCAAGTTACAATTGTATACTAGGAAATACATCTGGTTATTTTGGAAATCAAAGGGCATTCACAAATGCTAGTGACATGGAGGGGGAAAAAGGGTAGGTATTTTTGATAAAAGACTACGAGTGAGTTCATTCAACCCCTCCACATGTGTTGAGAGTTTAATTTCTTTTATTATGGTTAGAAATTTGGCACTCTATCTGGAGTTAACGTCATTGTTTGGCCAGCCAAGGGCAACATCAAAGATAAAAGGTTTATTGGCCAACGCATCCAAAGGAACCTGAGCTTCAATACCAAGGTCAGAAATGCTTTGTTAATTCTGAGCAAAAAAATAAATCTGCTGCATGTCTGTTTTGACTTGTGGTTTAGCTTGTCTTGTCTAAGCAGCCAGAGTCATTATAAAACAAAGCTTCTCCTGGTGCAAATTTGCTCAATTACAGAACCTGCAAAGGGGTTGCAAGGTACCGATTAAAATCGTCTTAGCACTCTCAAACTTTCTGCCTCTTTCCCTATTTTTCCCTCTAAAGGCAAAGTAAAATCTCTTAGAAAAGATGATACTGGAAACCCTGGATCTGATGCATGACAAAATCACCAGTGTGGTGCCAGAAGTGATGCCAGCTGCCACCGTACCCATACTCCTCCTCATGTGCTTTCTTTTCCTAATATGGAATTATGAAGAAACATCGTCAATACCAGGTAAACTGATTTTAGACATGGTATCCCCCCAAAATCTACAAGTTTCTTTTGTTGGTCACATTATGGGAAAATGGGAGTGATTGGTAATAAGTACTTAACAAGAAAACACAGAAGGAATATTTGGTATAAAATATAGGAGGGGTTAAATGATAGGAAGAACAAAAATCGGAAGTGCCCTATTTGCCCCCAAACTTTGTGCATTAAAGTTTGTTTGGGCAGCTAAAAGTATCACTTTATTTACTTTCTTCAGAACATCTCTCTCCTTACTGTGCACATGATAGAATGATAGTCTGTAATTTTAATTATGGAATCTAGATATTTATCATCTGGATGATTTTCATGGATGTTTTAGACCTCCAAATTTTGTTACTATTGTAAACAGCTTTGGAAGATGCATTCTGCTTAAAATGAGGGGATGGGGTCATTTTGGACCTTTTCCCATGTATCCAACACTAAAAAAACTACCCCCATGGGCCATCATCAAATGGTGTCCCATTCAGATGACCCCTTTTGCTAGGTTTGTTCCATTTATTCCTCATTAGGTACCGGATAATTACATCTCCATAAACTAGAACATAGTGCACATCTCATGCTGATGTAAATAAGGAATAGCTATTTAGATTAATGGGGTTACACCTGAGTATAACTAATTGAGAGGAGAGTCAGGCAAGCTGCTATTGAATAACTCTTATTGGTGGAGATTTCAGAGAATACTGAAAAGGCATTTGCAGAAGGTTATGCTGTCCACCCTGAAAGTTTTTTGAGGTTACCCAGGATAGATAACAGCATTAAACTGCCATAAATTTACAATTAAATAACCCTGGTTTATGATTCTCTTCATAAAGGCTAGTGTCTTGAACTATTTGTACATCTTGTGAACACAATGTGTAAAACTTTTCTGTAAGTACTTTACTTGCTTTCTTTCATGTCTCTGAACAAATTCTAAGACATTACAGCAGGCAAGCCACAGAGACCACCTAGAACAGAGGGGTTTCCTTTAGAGCAGGGTCCTTTAGCCATTCTAAGACTCTTCCCCTCGCCCACAAGGGAACAAATGTTTGCTCTTAGTTACACTAGTGCATCTCTGGAATCAATCTACCTAAGTCAGCTGAGTTCTTCTAGATTTATACTGGTGGTATTCATTTCAGAATCTTCACCATTAACTAAATTGAGATGATTCCATTCTGAGTTCATTAGAATGATACTTTCCATACGCTCATTGATTAGAATGCTCTTATACAAACCCATCTTTTACAACTGCACTTTCCTCCTTTGTAATTTTTATATTAAAAGAAAGCTACAAAGTTGATTTTTGTATGTGATGTTACAGTCTAATAAAGGCCCTTGTCACTAAAACAATTTGCTAAATTTGCAAGTGGATAAAGAATAGTATGATGTCATTATTCTTTAAACTATTTCTTACTCCTTCAACCTTGATCCTTAGCCGGTATAAGTCTAAGGGAAACTACCAGTCATTTACTTAAAGTATCAGAAAAAGGTTCAGAGTCTAGTTTATTACATGCACATAGAATGTACATCAAGCTCAAGCTTGAGTTGCTGTGGATATAGAGCTATCAACTCTGCAGATACAGGTGTTCCTATGTCAAGTTTGCATAAGCCAATTTTATGTGAAATCAAGGGTCCAGTGCACTCTGTGACTTGACTATTAAAGATATTTACAAGAGAGTGCTACTGGTATTTTCAAATCAACTGCTAAGATTCATATTTTTATTTAACTTTTTCCTTAGGGCCCAGTTTCTGTATGGGAATTGGTCCTCTCATTTCACATGGGAGGTTCCTTTGGATGGGAATGGGCAATGCCTGCAACTACTACAATAAGCTGTATGGAGAATTTGTGCGAGTCTGGATCAGCGGAGAGGAAACATTCATTATTAGCAAGTAAATCTTTGTTCTTTCTCTATAAAGAGTATGTTGCAATTTTTTGCCAGGCACTTTGCTATATTAGAATTATGTCATAGTTTTCAAAATTATTTCTCACTAACAGAAATCTTATGCCTTCTGCTACTTACTGACCCCACTTTTTGGGTGCACTTCTGAATATCAATACTCACATACTAGAGGCTTGACCTGGCACCTTTGCTGGGAGTTTTGCCATTTATTTCAGTGAACCAAGGATCAAACGCTGAGGCCCAATCGGCAAGCACTTATTCTCACTTATACTGCATTTACTCCAATATGAATACTGAGTATAAAGGCACTACAAGTTGCAGTTTTATACAGTGGAATCCTCTGATCTAGCAACATCCTTGGTCCAGCAGGACCATGGATGTTTCAGGACCAGAGAGTCTTCGTGCAGGGGAGGAAGAAACACATAGCCCAGCTGGGCTGCAGGAAGGACAAAGCTGGGAGGCCCAGTGTGCAACTCAGCTGGGCTGCGTTGGGGGGCATGAGCCAGGCAGCCCTGTGGGGGGAAGGGCAGGCAGCAACAGGGGGCAAAAATGACCTCCCCAGATCAGAAAAATCCCTCATCTGTGACCAGTCAGGTCCTGAGGGTGCCAGACCACTGATGTTCAACCTGTATTTAAGAACATTAACTGATTGATAGCTTGCAGGTTCGAGCCAAAATTTAGTTTCATATAATCTCATGGAGATCTTTCTCAAAATGGGACTGAAAGCTCAAGATCACGGCCCCAATTCAGCTAGGTACTTAAGCACATGCACAGTTTCAGGAATATGAGTTATCCTGTTGGAATCAGTGGGACTACTCATGTGCTTAAATTACACATGCCTAAACACATTGCTGAATTGGAGCATATAGTTTTATTAGCTGCAACAGAGGGAGGCTTTTTGCTGTTTTGTTTATTGGGGTGTGATTTTTTTATTGGACATCCTGGGCACTTGTGATAAGGAGGATTTTTTTCCATAAATGAAACTCATAAAGACCACACATAAAGAACAACGGAAAGCAACTGCTGAATTAGCCCTTCTAACTACTCTGAATTCAGATATGTCTCCCAGCCTGTTGAAAGACACTATAATCCAGGGAAATGGACTCCAGTTCTGGTGCTACCACTGATTTTGTACAGATGTGGGCAAGTCACCTTTCTGTCTTGGTTTCTGCCTAACTAGTAATGACAATGGGAACACTACCTGATCAGAAATTACTGAATGCCTACACTGTGCTTAAAGCATGTCCGATGCATAATACTCTTACTGCGCTCTTATACTGTTTGATTCAGGTCTATAAATAATAATCAGATTCATAAATCAATGAATCAGATGAATCAGAGTGTGAGGCCATTACCTTAGCTTTGGTCAGGATTGCATCTCACCTAAAAACTTAGACAGCACATGGAAAACTATTATTTAAAAATCCTTTGCAATGTCAATAGAGCATTCACAGTGGTCCATAGGGCCTGTCACAGTTAAACAGCAAGGTCTGAGCTCTATAAACATGCAAGGACAGCCCTGTTCTCATTTAAGTCAATTGGACTTTTGCCATCAACTCCACTTCGATTAAGAGCAGATGCACAGAGGGACATGCGGAGTCTGCTCTGCAGTATAATGTACATTGTCTTCTCCAGGCCCTGTCGGTGTAACAAAATATGACTATTTTATAGCCTTCATCAGCAAAATCTAGCCCCATTTTAATAGCTACCTTTATTCTATCTCTCTGTGCATACAGGGGCAAATCTTGAATTCTTCACTTAAAGCCACTCTGTGATTGGTCCTTGGGTGGGTGTACAGATAGGATAAGAGCATAAGGAGTCTCTTCTTGTCATTGCACATCTGCGGTGGGCCTGTCATCACTTCACTTCCTGTGAGAAGTACAAAGACTGTTCCTTCCCTGCACAATCCACCCCAATGGTAGCCCAGGAGTGGTGGAGAGGAAGGGAAAGAGAGCAGGGCAGTAAGAACAAGGGGGAATATGCTGCACACCTTGAAAGGTTGCAGCTCTGAGCACAGTCTCCTGGCAGAATCCTTGAGGCAGGATCCCTCCCTGATTATGTGTGTCTGCACAACCCTGTACTTCTAAGCCTTAGCGTTGGCTCAATCTTTGCCTGAGTACAGATCTTTTCATTCAGGGTGAAATCCTGCCCCTATTAAAGGCAATAGCAAAACCCTACTGACTTCACTCAGGTGAGGGTTTTCAATGAGAGTTTTGTCTCAGTTAACACGGAGTGAGGATTTCAAGATTTGGTCTCTGAAATGTGCGGGGCATATAAAGTAGCTGACTGTTGATCTCTCCCAGTCTCTTTCTTTCTTTGGTGTTTTTGATCTTATTATTTTGTGCTACTGGAGCAGCATTTCTAAGCAGCTAGCTCCCTCTAAAGGAAATTAGGTTCTAAAGTAGGAATGTGAATCCAGGCCCGTTTGCTAGTGTGTGCTGGTAATTGAATAAGCATGGTTAACAGAAAAAGAGTAGGCCATGTTATCCTGTGGTTTTAATTTAAGGTTATTCTTCCAACATACCTTTTGGTAATATTTCTTCTTTGATTTTCTACATATGAATAATTCTAATTTCTGATAATTAATTAGTAATAATATAAGCATTACAAAGTCAACATATGAAAGCAAAGAATTGTAATGTAACAAGCTACGTAAAGCAAGGCCCTTGTTATATTGTGCATTCACCATGTATACCCAGGTAGGCCAGGCACTGAATCAAGCAGGGCATCTTGTGCACTGTCAGCTGGATATTGCAAAGCAATGAGCACTTTAGTTCTCATCCAACAAAGCTGCTAAAGGTCCAAAGGGCTCAGAACCTTGAAGGCTTGAGCCCTATGAAACTGGAAGACTGAGGGTGTGTTTACTGATCTCTAAGAAGCATCTTTGTGAGAGATGTCCTTATTCTCCAATGGGTCGTTTTTGTGTTTAGGTAGCATAATTGTATTACATGATTTGTATTTTCATAATAGATTTGCCAGTTATCCAATATGTATAAGAGGTGTAGGTGGCAGCATACGAGCTGACTCAGTGGGTGCTTTGGGGCTAGTGTGACCACAGGGAAAAGCTAGTTGGGGCAGAGCACCCACTGCCAAGCTGTCCCTCTGCCTCTCTCTCCCTTGTGCCACTTGCTTACTGGTGGCCCCATTGATCAACTCTTCCCCACCCTCCCAGCAGTTCCAAAGCGCTGCAAACAGCCGATTCACTGTGTTCAGGAAGCCCAGGAGGGCAGGGGAGGAGTGGGGCACCTTCAGGGGAGAGGGCAGGGCGGGGTCTTATCGGAAGCGGTGGAATGGGGGCAGGGTGGGGATGGAGCAGAAGAGGGGCTTGGGAGAAATGGGTGGAATGAGAAGCAGTGGAGGAAAAGCAGGGGTGGAAAGTGGAGGGGGAGGAGCTTGGGGGAAGAGGTTGAATAGGTGTGGTGCAGGGGGAGGCTTGGGGCAAGGAGTAGAATGGTGGCACAGCCTGGTAAATGTGGGGGGCTCCAGCCCCCCACAGCAGGAAGTTGTCACGTATAGGTGGCAGTATATCCTGCTACGATTGATGTTATCTAACAGTTGCGCATTTTAATCCCTCAAAGGCAGGCTGTGCACTATTGCAGTCCCATAGCTCGAGCATACTAAAACAATCAGAACTTTACTGTGACCCCAAGTGTAGCTGAAGAAAAGCAGAAAAAAAGTTCAGAACTATTATGCTAAATTCCAAATCACAGTAAAATATGGCCACATACATATCCTGTATAAAAGCAAACTTTGGTTTGGACAATCAGTTGTGACAAGTCAGTAGCTCACAGGGTCAGTAGTTAAAAACTAATTTTGTGTTGACTGTAATGATTTTGGTCACAAGTGTCCATTAATTTTGGATGGAAGCAGTAGCAGTTAATAAAGGATGGAGCGTCTACTCTGAAAACAGATAAATACCATGTGATTTACGTGACCAGAGATTCCCTAGAAATACTCACTGCTTTTGTTTGTTCCTAACGCTCATTAATGGAGATTGGCTTATGCTCTGAAGAATGAGAATTTATATCCCTTCCAAACCTTTTGAGTATGTTTGTTTTGGTTATGTTTAATCTTTTCTACTGCTAATTAGTGCTAATAGTGCTGGTAGTTTTTAAAATGTGAAAGCCTGTCCTTTATGGAACACCAGCTCATTTCATTTAGATGACCAAGAAGCTGTTAGACTGAAACAATTTCTGAATATTTGGACTGGATTTCAATGGATGACTTAGAAAAATCTCATTCTCTGAATGTGTTTAGGGCTAGTGAATAGAAGCAGAAGGTTATATTAGCAGTATCGGACTCAACCTTCCCAGACACAATGCTCTTTATGAATAAAACATCACCACATTCCAAAAGTAATTGGTAAATATAAGGTTTCCAATTCTGGACTCCCATGCAATCCTATGTGGAACTCACTGCCATAAGAGATTATTGAGAAACAGGTCTTAACAGAAATCATTGAAGAAGAGCTGGGCAAGAGCCTGTCAGCAGGCCGAATCCGGCCTGCCTAGCTCTTTTATCTAGTCAGTGCGGCAGTTCCCAGCACCACCCCTTAACACGTTGCATGGAAGCCGGACACGTGAACCCTTTCAACTGCTTCTATTTAAAGGACTTGTGCCTTCCCTGTGGCTCCCAGGCAATGCGTTAGGGGGGCTGGGAGCTGCGAGCCCTTTCAACTGCTTCTATTTAAAGGGCTCGCTCCTTCCCAGTGGCTGCTAAGGCCCGAGCCCTTTAAATAGAAGCAATTGAAAGAGGGAGCTGCAGGGGAGGCACAACCCCTTTCACTTGTTTCTGTTTAAAGGTCATGCCCCTTCTGCCTGCATCCCTGCCCCTTCCATCCAGGGTGGCCTGTGACCACTTCAAAATTTTTTGAAGTGGCCTCCCTTCAGAAATTATTACCCACCCTTGCATTGTACGGTGGCTCATAGGAAGCCATCAGCTCATAGGAAGAGTAAGAACATCATTCTCAATTACACTAACCAATAGCAAAATTTAAAGTGTACAAATGTTATCAATCCTCATGGTTCAATATGAAAGGCAACGACAAGCTATCTAAAATGAAGAAGGAAATTTTCCCATAGACATGTTATTGTATAACTGGCATCCAGTGTTGTACATCTACTTCTGAAGCATCTGCTATTGGCCATTGTCAGAAATAGTCTAGCAAAGTCTATGTTCTTATAGATTTCTATACACCTCTACTCTTTGCTCAGGTTGAATTTCTCTGGCAGTCAACTGCCATTTTACTGAGAAAACAGTGTATGCCTAGCTCCATGTAGAAATAAAATTACACTTAGAACACCATGCCTCATATTGTCAGTCACATCGTTGGCTTTTAAAAAACTGCATGTATATGAAATAACATCAACGTTACATGTGCAGGATTTGTGAGTTGAAAGTGCTCTGGCTCACAAGTGATCAACCCCTTGTGAGGTTGATTGGGCCTGAAATAGAATGTCAAATTAAAGATTCTTATTTACAAAAATGATCTGTTTTCCTTTCCCAGATCTTCCAGTGTCTTCCATGTAATGAAACATGGGAAATATATCTCTAGATTTGGAAGCAAACTTGGATTACAGTGTATTGGCATGCATGAAAATGGTATTATATTTAATAATAATCCAGCACTATGGAAAGAAATTCGACCTTTTTTCACTAAAGGTAAATTATTATGTATTACTATAGTGTACCATATGTTTTGGGCTTCTGAAATGGTGGGACTGGTATTTTGTGAAAGTATAAGGAGTTGAGTTTCCTTTCTCTGACCCTCTGCCCAAAATATTGCAGTCATCCTTCCTGGCTCAACCTGACTCTCCTAACACTAGAAAAAGATTTGCAATAACTTTAAAAATTCCTAAATTCCTCTAAGCAAATCCTAATTACATCCCACAAGCCACATACCTGAATATTTTTACTTCTGTGGCCCAGTGTTAATCTTAATGTAAGTGGCAATTTTGTAAGAATATTTATTTAATTAAAAGGTTCTGCATCCCAGCTTCAATTGATTTAAAAGAAAACAATTATCCTACCCTGAATTAAAGCGTGTTCATCATTTCAAAATGAATTTAAGAGCTCAATGCAGCAGGAATCTTTATTAATTGGTTTAGAACATTGAAAATCAGGGAAGTAATAGGGCCATCTGAGATCAAGATAATTACTCCGTGACATAGCCCAAACTCAAATAGGAAATCTGAGCTATTATGACAATACTAAATGCTGGGCCCCAGATCTACAGCAGTATTTAGATGCTTAACATCCATTGAGTTCAATGGGAGTTAAATGCCTAAGGGTATGTCTACACTACAAAGTTAATTCGAACTAACGGACGTTAGTTTGAATTAACTTTGATAGGCGCTACACTAGCGCTCCGCTAGTTCGAACTTAATTCGAACTAGCGGAGCGCTTAGTTCGAACTAGGTAAACCTCATTCCACGAAGACTAAACCTAGTTCGAACTTAATAGTTTGAATTAAGGGGTGTGTAGCCCCTTAATTCGAACTAGTGGGAGGCTAGTCCTCCTCAGCTTTCCCTGGTGGCCACTCTAGCCAACACCAGGGAAACTCTACTGCCCCCCTCCCGGCCCCGGACTCCTTAAAGGGGCACGGGCTGGCTACGATGCCCGTGCCAGGTGCAAGCCTGCCAGCACCCAGCCAGCAGACCCTGCACCTGGCACAGCTCGAGCCAGCCACCTGATGCCCCCCAACCCTCCCCCTCTTCCCGGGACCAGGCTGGCGGCTCCTGAGAGCTCGTCCAGGACCGCAAGAGGCGGGCACCCGCCTGGTCCAGTGCAGACATCGTGGACCTTGTCCACGAACTCCGCACTAGGCACAGGAAAGCGGCTGTCTAGGGCAGGAGAGCTGCCAGCCTGGCCACCCAGGAGCAGGTTTGCATGAAAATCAAGGTGGTCCACTGAGACCCCCGACCCTGAGCCCTGAGCTTAGAATGGCCGTACTGGGTCAGACCAAAGGTCCATCTAGCCCAGTAGCCTGTCTACCGACAGTGGCCCACACTAGGGACCCTGGAGGGGATGGATCAAAGACAGTGACCAAGCCATTTGTCTCGTGCCATCCCTCTCCAGCCTTCCACAAACTTCGGGCAGGGACACCACTCCTACCCCCTGGCTAATACCACTCCATGGACCAAACCTCCATCACTTTATCTCACTTCTCTTTAAACTCTGTTCTAGTTGTAGCCTTCACAGCCTCCTGCAGCAAGGAGTTCCACAGGTTGACTCTTTGCTTTGTGAAGAACAACTTTCTGTTACTAGTTTGAAGCCTGCTTCCCATTCCTTTCCTTTGGTGTCCTCTAGTCCTTCTATTATGGGAACTAATGAAGAACTTTTCTATATGCACCCTCTCCACCCCACTCATGCTTTTATAGACCTCTATCATATCCCCCCTCCTTCTCCTTTTTTCTAAGCTGAAAAGTCCCAGTCTCTTTAGCCTCTCTTCATATGGGACCTGTTCCAAACCCCTCATCATTGTAGTTGCCCTCCCCTCTCCCAGCCTCTCTTCCCCTCTCCCACCTCCTTTTCCCAGTCTCCCCCAGTTTTGTTCAATAAAGAGAGATTCTATTTTTGAACACAATTGTCCTTTATTTTGTACATCAGGAAGGGGGGCTAGGGAGGGGTAAGTGGAAGGAGGTGAGGGAGGAATGGGGTACGAGCCCCCAATGGGGAGGACTGGGCTGGCTCTGTGGGCTTCTGGGGGTGGAAGCTCTCCTGCAGCCCCCCAGTTGTCCCCTCTCCCCAGATGGCAGCCTGTGGCAAGTGCAGCCGGTCTGATGGCCGAGTGCTGTGATGTGCCCAGTGTGGGTACTCCGGGCAATCCAAGCTAGGACTGCTTTGCAAGCGGGGCACCCCTGAGAACTGTCTGTCCGGGGTGGGGGTCGGGTCCCTTTAAGCACAGCCCTCGGCTAGCCTGAGACAGCAGCTCCACGCTCTAAGTCCTCATCTGATGCCCTGCCGGCACTGCTTCCGGCCATCCTTAACCCCAGTTCAGGGTCCACTCTGTGTGGACATGCTAGTTCGAATTAGCAAAACGCTAATTCGAACTAGTTTTTTAGTCTGGATGCGTTAGTTCGAATTAGCTTAGTTCAAATTAACTAATTCGAACTAAGCTAGTTCAAATTAGCGCTGCAGTATAGACATACCCTAAGTTCCTTTGAGAATCTGGGCCTGAAGTTGTTTTTGTTTTGTTTTTTGTTTTGTTTAAAGGGCTGTGCAGCCCTTGTAATTAGAGGCTTACATAGTTTCAACAAAGATAACCTGGAAGTTTTTGATTATGGACATTTTTGTAACATTTTGGGTCATTTGAACCTAATAACTTTAATGATTCCAACAAACTTGCAGGTTTCACAAGACAGCCAGAGTTTCAATGACTCCCTCACCATTGTGTTAAATATTTTAATAGTACTGCCAGGGAAATGGGAGCACATATATTTGCTTTGAGTTTATATTTTGCTATTTTAATCAATATGTCCAAAGTGTGTGTTTTTTTAAATCAGAGGTAGGTTATGAAACTAAAAATTATAAAAAAATGTCTATCCAGTTATTTTGATTACATCATCATCTGTTACAACTTTACTGCCAGTAGTTGGATAATACATGTAACATGGAAGTTAATCTTCTGACTATTTTATATGTACATTTCAGCTTTGTCTGGACCAGGACTCGTGAGTATGATAGCAATTTGTGTTGAATCAACGAAAGTCCATCTGGACAGATTGGATGATGTTACTGCTGGACTGGAAAACATCAATGTCCTGAATTTTATGAGACAGATCACACTGGACACTTCTAACAAACTCTTTCTAGGGATCCCTTTAGATGGTACAGATAATATTCTTATATCTCATAATGGGTCCACTTTTCAGGTTCATATTCATGCAAAATTTCCCAGTGCTATGAATAGGGAGCTGTGTCTGAGCAAGCACAAGAGGGACTAGCTCTAATGTTCAGTTTTTAATAACAGTCAGATCTGATTGCAATTAATTCAAATCATGAAAGAGATTAAAATGGTGTTTACAAACCTGTATTCTGTTTGTAAGCCTGACAAGACCCCTGGATTGAGAAGTAGGATCTGCATCTTGATAGGCTAGTTTTCCAGTGTTCCTAGCAATCACAGTACAGTAAAGTCAAAGAAGTAATCCACTCTTTGGCTGTGTCTACACTGGCATGAATTTCCAGAACTGCTTAAAACTGAATACTATTCCGTTTTCAGTTTTTCCTGGAAAAGGACCGTCTACATTGGCAGGCTGCTTTTCCGGAAAAACCCTTTTTCCGGAAAAGCGTCTGTGGCCAATGTAGACGCGCTTTTCTGGAAAAGACTACTGGACTGTCTACACTGGCCCTTTTTCGGAACAGTGTTCCGGAATAAGAACTTATGCCCGAGCGGGAGCAGAATAGTTTTTCCGGAATAGCGGCTGATTTTGTACAGTAGAGCATCGTTGCTTTTCCGGAAATTCAAGGGCCAGTGTAGACAGCTCGCAGCTTATTCTGGAAAAGCAGCTGATTTTCCGGAATAAGTGGCCCAGTGTAGACACAGCCCCTATGTCTTCAGCATGCCCACAATAGAGAAAATACCAAATTGCCAGCTGCAGAATATTTGTTGGCAGAAAAAAGTTTTATGAAATCTGCAAATAAAAGTTTTCTATTTACCTGGAAGTAGGGCCATCCTTACAATGTGTGCAGCCCTGTGCGAGTTACCTAAGGCTGTTCCTTCCCCATGGCTTCTGCCAGGGTTCCAGGCTTCCCTCATGCCCCCACGTGTATAGCTTCTGCTGGGGGTTGGCTTCCCTCTGGCCGCACCCCATCCCAGTGTGGCTTCTGTCAGAGCTTGGGGATTCCCTTGGTGTGGGCATGGAGCTGCAGAGACGGAGGGATCCTCCCCATCCCCAGCATGGCAGTAAGGAACATTGGCTGGCTGACCAAGAGAAGCACATGGGTGGGGAAGAGGAAGAAGGCAGGGAGAAAGCAATCTTGCTGATGATAGCTGAGAGAGGGCTGGGCCAGACAGAAATCAACAGATGCCGATCAGGGTTCTCCATAGGCACATGATCACATGTAGCTGCATGTGGGCACCCAAAAATTTGGTGCTCCAAATTTTCAGGTGCCCTATGCAGCTACATATGCTATATATGCCTACGGATGGCCCTACATAAAAGACTCCTATCCCAAGATTATATGCACTTAAGAGTCAGAATAAACTTTCCACTGAGCAAAACTGTTGCTTGCCCGTTTTCCACTCATTTGTAATCCCCCACTTACCATCACTCCGCTTGTGTGGGAGATGAGCTGGCATTGCTTATCACATTGCAGCATCTTTCAGCTGAAGAGCCTTGGTTTTTACAACATACTGCACAATCTGACAGGATTCTAAATATATTTCATGCCGCTATTGTCAAATATTAAAATAAAATATTAGAATGTCTGTGATGACAATGCCATGGCAGTGGGAGAGAGGTATGATAATATTGAAATCCTACTTGGAATGCCTGATCTAGATCCTCCTAACTTCAGCAGGAGCAGGCCTTTCTTGTGTAGGTTTGGGTGACATTTCTGTGAAGGAGCTATTGAAGTGTACATTTTACACTGCTGTTTGTTTTTAATTTTCAGAAAATGCCCTGGTGCTTAAAATTCAGAACTACTTTGATGCTTGGCAAGCACTCTTATTGAAACCTGACATCTTCTTTAAGATTTCGTGGCTGTACAAGAAATACGAAAAGTCAGCGTAAGTATCAATGGTTTTACAAATAATCTGAGTAAGATAAATCCGTCCTTCCTGCAGTCACTCTTGCATGTCAGTTAGATCTCTACATTTTAAAAATGAATGAAGCGTTTCTGAAATGGATGGGCTGAGAGCCCTAGAGACCAAACTCACCTATATTCTGTGGCTAGTAATGTGCAGGAGGTCAGACTAAATGATCAAGACAGTGCCTTCTAGATTTAAAGTCTCTGTGCTTCAGGCCTGTTGTGTGGTGCCTGGTCACTCATCTAGAAGGTCATTCTGACTGTTTGCCAATTCAGTCCTGGTTTCTCTGCTGAGACACTCTAGTGCTAATTGACCGAGGTATACAACTGAAAATCACCAGTTCACTTCACACAGGCAATGAAATGCCATCTTACGGTATCCACTTCCACTTAGTGGCCAACCAACCAGCACTCCAGTAGTAATCTAGGAGACGGGTAATTCCTTGAGTCAGTAAGTCCTTTTTATACTCGTGGAAATATAAATATAAAATGACAAGCAGTCCTGTGGCACTTTAGAGACTAACACATTTATTAGGTCATGAGCTTTTGTGGGTAAAGCTCATGACCTAATACATTTGTTACAGGTTGGACCTCCCTGGTCCAGCACCCTTGGGACTTGATCAGTCCCAGATGAGGGATTTTACTGGACCATGGAAGATCATATCTGCCTTCCCTCCCCCTCCTTGCTCCTCCACCCCCCGCTACCATCCCTCCCAGCCCTGGGCCTGCCACAGGCCCTGCTGGTCCCCATTCCTCCTTGCCTGCCACACTGAGCAACCTCACTGGAGTGCTCTGGGCCTCGTCGAGGCTCCTGGCTCTGCCCGGCATGCCTGCTGAGCAGCCCTGATGCTGCGCACCAGGCTCACAGGCCCCAGGCAGCTCAGCAGGGGCATGCTGCTGTGGTCTCTTGGCCCTGCTGAGCAGTCCCGCTGTGGTGCCCTCGGCAGCCTAGCTGTGGGGAGCTGGGCTCATGGCCTCACTGGCAGCTTGCTGTCACCAGCCTGCAGTCCTGCCGGCCCGCACAGCTTCTAAATACCAGTACTCCACAGGGACTCTCTGGTCCTGGATCATCCATGGTCATCCTGGACCACAGATATTGCCAGACAAGGGAGTACTCATTTACGGAGGTTCAACCTGTAGTCTCTAAGGTGCCACAGGACTGCTCATTGTGTTCTAAGTTACAGACTTACACAGCTAACTCTTTGAGACCTTTTTTCCATGGAACTATAGTGAATGTTGTTAGCATGTCAGTATAATCCTGCTTGTTGGTGCTTGTATCTTTGCCAAAACTCTTCAATTCAGGTTTAAACAAAGCATTTATCATGCTGTTTCTCATCTCGGATGGATCAAACACTAAAAACAACCAAAATATTTTCCACTGAGTTTTCTTGCTTTCCTTTGTTTTCTCTACTAAAAGATGATGGATTATAAAACAAACTTCATCCTTATCTGTACTGGTGTCCTTGACTAGTCTAATAAAACACTTATTTTCAAGCATGCATAATAAGAACTTTTCATACTATTATGTCACAAAGTACTTATGGGATTTTAACGAAGGAAGTCTATCTACCCTGGTGGAAATCCTGTGCCTAGGGAAATCAATGGCAAAATTCACATAGAAAGTGAAATCTTGTCTCCAGTCAATCTCGAAAGTGCCAACATTAGTCACTACACAATAGTATGTATGATATCAGAGATGTACTTAATATGCCTGGTGAGCCATGACCATTTTATTGCCCATCCCTGTCTTAGAGAGATAACTGTCGGGGACTTGGAAACCATTAGCTATCAAATATAGGTAAATATTCAATTTTTAATAGCCACTATTTCCTACTGTGAATGTGACATTGCTGAACATAAAGTGAACTGAATTACAAAAATGTGGAATATCATGTTTTCCCATAGGTTTCTAATTCAATTCAAATTTTAATCAATGCACAATGGTTGTTATTACTATGGTTCTACCGCTATATATAAAACAACTGTGCCTTTTTGAGGAGTACCCTGGTCACAAAGGGTATGTCTATACTTGCACCCTAGTTTGAACTAGGGATGCAAATGCAGGCAAATGCAGGCATTCGAAATAGTCAATGAAGCGGGGATTTAAATATCCCGCGCTTCATTAGCATGATCTCGCCGGCGCATTACTCTGAATGCCAGCTGTTTCAAAAGTGAAAGTGCATGCCAGGACGCATTAGTTCGAACCAAACCCTTTGGTTCACTTTTGAAACAGCTGGCATTTGGAGTAACGAGCTGGCGAGATCATGCTAATGAAGCACGGGATATTTAAATCCCCACTTCACTGACTATTTCAAATGCCTGCATTTGCATCCCTAGTTCGAATGAGGGTGCAAGTGTAGACATACCCTAAAGAATGCAGTCAACTCTCACAGTGGTAAACACCAAATATAGTGCTGACAAAACACATACATAATAGAAACTGTAAAGGTAATGATTATTATCATCATTATTTTTACTGAGCATATCCTAAATATTTCAGAAAATTTCAAAAATCTAAGAATTGCAACATACAGCCAGTGAAAACCCACAAAATAAATTACATTGCCGACTTTCTTTTAGTTGTTTATTGCTGAAAACCCACAACATTTTGAAAAAACAATTAAATTTGGTGAATTTTGAGCAGCTCTACCACATTTAGGCCATTACCGCTAAATTTCTAACCCTAACCAGCATTCAACCTTTGCAAAATGTGTTATCATGGTCCAATGATGAAAACAATATGGTAAAGCCATAGAAGAAATCCACCAAAACATTGGGAAATGTCAGTAGTAACTTCCCAAATAATGTTTAGTCACTCATATAAGGAACAGAGCTTTTTCATCTCCTGAATGGTGTGAGCAATAAATGTAGAACAAATAAAAGATAATATTACTTCTTTAGTATGTAGTCAAGCTGTAAAATTCCTTGCTACGTTTATATCAAATTTAATAATTATCATGAATTTTTTCCCTCTCTTACATAAAGCATTTTACAGTGGGCTACCTGTTTTGTGGATTTGCCCACCTTCCTCTGGATCAGCCTGTTTTGGAAACTGCTAGTGGCATATTGCCTTACTTGATGGACCAATCGGTTCAGGCAGCACAAAACTATGTTCTTTCAGTATAAGAACAGTAGTCACTTTTCATTTTTCTAGATGCAATCTGCCTTGTTTTACTACTTCACTACAAAACTATTTGCAAACAAATTGTCTGTTTTATTGTTAAATTTATTGTCCAAGATAGCCTTAAATGTCCCATCCTGCTTTACTAAAATATCAGACTCTTATAGATATTCTGGGTTCCATCTGCTTTCAGAAAGGATTTGAAAGATGCAATCGAAATCTTAATAGAACAGAAAAGACAGAGACTTTCCACTGCTGAAAAACTGAAAGAGCCCATGGACTTTGCATCACAACTGATTTTTGCACAGGTAATGAGATTATCAGCAAAATATGGATTTGTCCAAAATGCCAATGTCACTGAGAACAAAATAGGACTTGTAACAGAGTTTGACTCAACCTGCACAGTAGAAAGTAATGCCATTTGAAACTAATGCAAAATAAGAGTGTTTGGAGCACCTCAATAAGGTTCCAGGCTTTGAATAACTGCATCCAAATGCTTGGTTGCTTGTCTGACCCTTTTCAGGTTATATCCACATGCCCAAGACTCTAAAGCTCATGCCCACATCCCCTCCAGTCTCTCTTTGGCCCCTGTATTTTCCATTTATATAAATACCTTTTATTCTAAAGGAATATCCAAGGGCTTCAGAAATCAGAGTCATGTAGAATGACTGAACAGCAGGGCTGACAGCCTCACCAGCCCACAGGCAAAGGGATGAGGCTGGGTTAGCCAGCCCTTAGCACCACACAGAAAGCATTGCAGTGCCCTCTCCACAGCCCTTAGTGCTGCCTGGAGCTCTGGCAGTGATTTAAGAGGTCCGGGGCTCCAGCTGCCACCACTGCCACAGTAGCAGCAGTTGCTAGGTGCTCCGGGCCCTTATGTATTGCTGGGACCCAGCATAGTTGTCCCCTTTGCTCCCTCTGTCAGCAGGCCTGTGTCTGGCAATCAAGTACGCTCTGAGGGTATGTCTACACTGCCACCCTAGTTCGAACTAGGGTGGCTAATGTAGTCATTCGAACTTGAAAATGAAGCCCGGGATTAAAATATCCCGGGCTTTATTTGCATGTTCCTGGGCGCCGCCATTTTTAAATGCCCAATAGTTCGAACTTCCTGCCCACAGCTACACGTAGCATGGGCTAGGCAGTTCGAATTAAAGCTCCTAATTCGAACTACTGTTACTCTTCCTCCTTAGGAGCTTTAATTCAAACTGCCTAGCCCATGCCGCATGTAGCCACGGGCAGAGAGTTCAAACTATCGGGCATTTAAAAATGGCAGTGCCTGGGAACATGCAAATAAAGCCCGGGATATTTTAATCCCAGGCTTCATTTGCAAGTTCGAATGACTACATTAGCCACCCTAGTTCGAACTAGGGTGGCAGTGTAGACATACCCTGATGGAGCACAGCAAGTGAATGGTGCACAGCGTGCTGCAGCACAGTAAGTGGAAGAGGAATTTGGGTTAAGCACAAACCACTACATAGCTTAAAAAATGTTATAGAATCATATACACCATGTAAAACATTGGTTTTCAGTGCTTCATCGGAGAGACTCGGTAAATGGATGTTACTTATCTATCCCACTTGTATAAAGAACTATGTAAACATTTATAGGATTTGAACCAGTTGTTTCAGCTGAGTCTACATATTCTACATTCTTCCCTTCCTGTTGATCCAAGGACTTTTGCAGAAGTGCAAATTCAACATTTGCCTCTTAAATTTTGTAGAGCCGTGGAGATATGACTGGTGACAATGTGAACCAGTGTGTGTTGGAGATGATGATAGCTGCACCTGACACTCTGTCTGTGACTCTCTTCTTCATGCTAGTACTGATTGCAGAGCACCCTGAGGTGGAAGAGGAAATGATGAAGGAAATCGAAGCTGTTATAGGTAAGGGCTGACTATAAAGTCAATGATGTTGGAAGACCATTATGCTTCAGTAATCATATAATTATTTTCAGGGAGAAAAATCTAAAGTTTTGCAAAATTATCTTGCTGCATCATATTGTAAGAAAAAAGATCTTCTTAAGGAGCATTCAAAACTGAATGGAAAATGATAAAAGGTACACGATTACTGAGGAAGTAAATTAGGATCATAAGCAAATCTGCTAGAATGATGAGGCCAAATTCAGCCCTTAGCCATTTACAGTGAAAACCTGTTGTCACTTCCCTGACCTCAGTGGAATTACTCTGGATTTATACAGGTGTAACTGATAGTAGAAGTTCAACCCTATCAACTTAGGACTGGGTAAAGATCCTAAATGTTTAAGGCACTACAAAAACAATTTCCCTAGCTTTGATATTCACATTTCCACATCAAATGCCATGAATGAACTACATCAAGCCTGATTTAATTAGCTTCATTAACAATTATCCTACAGTTGTCCTAATTAGCAATTAACAGTTCTACAATTGACAGGAAACTTCTTTTGCTGTTATATATACTGTGGATTCTGTAATTTCCACTCCAACTCATCTGATGAAGTGGGTTTTACCCTCTAAAGCTCATGACCTAATACATTTGTTAGTCTCTAAGGTGCCACAGGACTGTTAGTTGTTTTTAAAGTTACAGACTAATATGGCTATCCTTCTGACACTTGATAGCAGAAGTGGATTTTAGCCCTCGTCTTGAACTATGAAATTAGGTATGATACCACCAGTTGAGCTGAGCTGACAACTATTCATATCTTATTAAATATTTTCATCCCTCTATATCTACTATGGTAGGTAGAAAGCTGTTTTAAAATATTATATTCTCTCTGGGAAATTTGAAATTAAGAAATATAGCATGTGAATATTTTCTGCATATTGGTCAAACCTTACAAGTAATCAAAAATATTTGGAAAAAGGAGTTAAACTTAGAATTTGCAAATTGATCTACTAGTGATGAACTTAATCTTTTGTTTTATTTTGGATATGCTATATCATTAAAATATATTATATGACAATACCAAAGGATTCACCACCTGCACTGTGGAAGTCCCTCTCCAAGGTACTGGTGAAGCCACATATCTAATACTGAAATGAGGCCCCAGTTCTGGAAAACATCCCTCTTTAGAGACTACTTTAGCAAGTGCTTAACTTCAGTCCTATTCTTAAATGCCTAAGAAGTTAATGGGAAATAAGCATGTGCCTAAATACTTACTTAAATACATATGAATTTAAACATGCACTCAAGTGTTTTTCTGGTTTGAGCACTTCAGTAGTAGGGATGTAAAATATCATTTAATTGAATACTCAAATAACTTCAGAAATTCTTAACAGTTGCTTGACTATTCTATAGTCCCCAGGTAACCAATGTGCTCTGGCCCCTCTCCTGAGGAGCCTCCTGCCATTCTGCACTGCTGCCTCTGTATCAGAGGCAGCAGCGTGGGGGGCCAGGCAGGAGCTGGTCCATGAATGAAGCCAGTTTTAAAACCAGCTCCCTCATGGACCAGCTGCCTGTCTCCCCATGCTGCTGCCTCTGATACAGAGGCAGCAGTGCAGGGTGGTAGCAGCCCCTGTTTGGGGGTGGTCTGAGCTCCCAGACCCAGCACGAGCTGGGACTGAGTGGGGCTGCCTGCCCTCCCAGCTCCTAATACACTTTAAATGCAGAGCTGCAGCAGAGGTAGATCCTGGACCTGGCACAAGCTGGGACTGAGCTGGACTGCTGGCCAGCCTGTTAAAAAATGTACTGATCTGAGGAAGTGGGTCTGGCCCACGAAAGCTCATCATCTAATAAACCATCTTGTTAGTCTTTAAAGTGCTACATTGTCCTGTATTTTGCTTTGGCAGGAGTGTGTATGTGTGGGGGGTGGGGGAGAGAAATGCACACAGCCTATAGCATTAACCTATAAGCTTTTGCTTATCAGTTAATCATTTAATCATCTACACTATTACATCCCTACTCAGTAGTAGAAAGTTGTAGACCAACTGGGAGTTGAGACCCAATCAACCAAAATGGTCAAATGGCTGAAAAGGTAGAGGATTTTTTTTAAAATCTAGTCCATATTCTGGTCCTCTCTGTGGGTGCTAATGAATGGAAGCCCCTCAATTTCTAGACTTCCTTTTCTTTAATTTCTCCCCCCAGTTTGAACAATGTAGATATTTGTTGCATTCACTCCCATCCACCTTTATTTTGGTTCATTACATTGCTTTTAAATCAAGTCTCACATCTGAACTAGGTAACATTTGTTCAAAACTATTTTGAGACTCTTTTCAATGTTGTTCCAGAGCTTTAGCTAAACAGCACCTGTCACCTTTCTTGCCTCTAGCTAGCAAGCTGTATCTCTCTTCTCTTTCTTTATGAGAATGTGTCTGTTTTTCTAATTGGCCAGGAGCTTGGATAACCCAAGTGAATGCAGCAAACTCTGGACTTGTGTGTTAAAGTCAGCACATTGATATCAAAGTGTTGAATCCCAGGGGCCATGCAAGAATAACAGTTCTCATTAATACATAGCTAAAAGGCCTCTTTTCACAACTATACATGGCTTCTTAGAAGCAATCAGCTGTAATTTAATGCCAAATGTCAGCGTCATATCTATCAACTACAAAATGCCTCAGCAAAACGTACAAGTGCCACAATGTATCAGACTGCTGAATTTGCTAAAGCAAATTGTCTCTCATAATCTCATACACATCAGTGCTTTCTCCAGTCAGTGCTGTGTACCTTGGCGAGATGGTTAAGTTTTATTATTCTTTTACTAATACAGAGTTTTCTCCCATATTAAAATGTAACTACTGTTGCCTTAGGGTTCAGTTTTTCAAAAAGACCTGTTATTTTAAAGGCAGTCTCATTTGTGAGAGAAGGAAGAGTCAAGGCAGCAGGGAAGCGTTCAGAAATAATTGTTTCCTTTGTACAACTGACCAAAAGTTTACTTCTCCAAAAGTTTAGTTTTCAAACAGTTCCTGTTAATTGCCAGGAATTCAAAAAATTCCATGACTGTTTTCAAACCATTCTGTTAAAGTTAACTGAAGAGGATACAGAACTGTAATGGAAATAGGTTCAACAGTTATCTAATGTCTAAAAAAAATGTTTAATATAAGATAGCTGTAAAATCTGAGCTAGATTCACTATTCTCTGTGCTGAGGGATTACAAGTAGAGAAGGGAGGAGAAGGTTATTCCAATTTTGTGGGGGTTAAGAAAGCTTTTCAAGTCTGGCTTTGTTACTAATCAGAATAAAACCCAATTTTTAAAATTTTTTCCATGAAATATTCTGCCCATCTGTGCAGGAAGTCCTCAGTCTAAGACAGTCAGCCAGGAGGCCTGCGTCAGGGCAGAGCAACTAGGAGTTGGGGCTGTCAAGGAATTGAAATACTGGGAATCAAGGATTGCAGGCTCTTGGATGAGCTGTCAAGGAACTGGGAGCCTAGAAGCCCAGATTCCCAAGGAGCCAGACATATGAGCTTGTAGGAAACCAGGAAGGTTTTAGATGGAAATCTGCCTAGAAGGCATGTTTTGAAACCCTTGGCACATGAACTTCCACTGGAAACCTGCCTGGTGATTTCTAGTGGAGTTTCATTTTAATCAACCCATCACCATTTTGTTTCATCACAATTTGCTAATTCATCAAGGTTTTGGTCTTTTTTTTTCTGACCAGCCATAGTTGGGATCCCTCAGGTGTGTGGTAGGATCTCATAAATTACACTTACATGGTCTTCATCACTGTAAGATAGAGAGAATGATAAGGCAATCTAAGAGCAGATGGACTAGAAGTGGGTATGGTACCTCTTATGAAACTCCTGCTTCCTGGCAGGAATTAAAGTCCTGATCCAATTTCTATGTAAATAAATGAATGTTATTCCATTGACTCTAAGGGGAGTTGAACCAAGGCTCATCTACATGGGGCAGCAATGTCTGGTAGCTTGAAAGCCTTTAAATAGTACTAGGTTAAAGTCTACTAGTGAACTTCTAGAGTATCCCAGCAGCATCTGTAAGGACCAATTAGTGCCCAACATGTTAGTGCACTTTCAAAATCACACCTCTGTAGTGCATGCTGTCTTACTGTTCAGAGAATCCTTCAGGCCTTAGGCCTGTTTCCTGCCTTCCCCCTGATTAGTGTGACCCCCTCAGAAAGGAAGACAGTGGAAATGCCAGTTGTCTTCCTTGTGTATGTATCCCTGTCTTTCAGCAAAGGGCCTTACTGGTGCACTGGAAGTGTAATGTACATGGGTATCTTGTGTTACATGTCAAATAATCTGTCTATTTATCTTAATAATCTATGGGATATTAAAGCATTTTCATACAGAGTCCTGATCCTGCTCTGCTGAACTCAAACAGTTTTCTATTGTCTGCAATAGCAGCAGGATTTGTGGAAGAGAAGAGATTTAGATTTGGGACAGATCCTTTGATGCTTGATTCGCATTAATGTGGGTCAACAGTATGTTTGGCTTCTGAAGTATATGAGGCTACATGTATCATGAAAGGAGACAACATTTTTACTGAATGGAGCAGGGGTGAGCAATAATTTTTGATGGGGGGCACTCAAAGAATTTGGTAAGTGGTCAAGGGCTGGCAGCCAGCTTTTCTTAGTGCCCAGCAGGGTTGAGGCAGGCAGGGAGCCTGCTGAGGCTTCTGCGAGCCAGACCTGGTGGTTTGGCAGGCCAAATCCAGCCTGTGGACCATATTTTGGCCAGCCCTGGCAATAGAGGGACTTCCAAAACCCAAACCATTTTGGCATCAAGTCCAACATTTCAAATAGCATTCAGATAAAATCAGAATAGCAAAATCAACTTCTTTTGCCTGCTTTATTCCTCAAGGTGACAGAGACATACAGAGCAGTGACATGCCGAACTTAAAGGTTGTGGAGAATTTTATTTATGAAAGTATGAGATACCAGCCAGTTGTGGATCTGGTCATGCGCAAGGCTTTACAAGACGATGTAATTGATGGATATCTTGTGAAAAAGGGGACGAATATCATTCTGAACATCGGACGTATGCATAAGCTTGACTTCTTCCCAAAGCCTAATGAGTTTTCTCTCAAAAATTTTGAGAAGAAAGTAAGTTTTCTTCATTGTTTCTGATAGGGGATAGAGTATTACTTCTAATTAAAATGCAAAATGGGTCTTCCTCTTATTTAGATTAAGTCTTTTCTACTCACAATCAGTTTCTCATTGTCTACATTAGCATCTGGATACACATGAGATTTCATAGCACATTATAATGATTCTCATAGGCTTAACCACGCATGTAGCTGAGCAATATGGCACCGCTCCAGCAAGTACAGTTTTAAGTACAGTTTAAGTATAAGCACCTTGCAGGATTGGGCCCAATGTCCAAAGCAATGTATGAACAGCAAAACTTATTTGCAACATCTTTTACTATTATGGGGTCTTCCTTGGGCTTTTTGTCTTCTCCCATTCAGAATTTTGGCTTGTCATTAGTTACATGGCTGCTTTACATTGTCAGAATTTAGATTATCCATCAAGAGCTGTAAGAGGTGGCGTTGTATTACTTATAACACAAATTATTTGGTTCCTCCACTTTTGATCAAATTAAGTAGAAGTAAGCAGCTGGCACTGTGATGCATTCAATAGTAAAAGCACATAGACTGTGAAATGTTAAGATCAGTTTAGCACTTCTCAGGGGGCACTTAGGTCTGAAACAAGTGTTGAATTCTTTAACTTCAAGAGGTAGGAGGCCCAAAAGCTTTGCAACTCTGATGGGCTTGCTACAGGTACATCCCCATCCTGATCACATAGGGCAAGCTTCCTTTCACTGATCTTGTGGGTTTTCCCACTATGCAAATTTCCTCATGCTTGCTCTACTAACCTGCCATATACTAAAGTTTGAGAGTAACATTAGTATTAATGTTTCCCCAGAATTTTAAAAGCTCCTGTTGTATACTCAGTGTGTTGGTACTGTTTTGTTACCTATTAAAATCGTTTATTAGCTCTTGGCAAATACCCCCCAAACATCCACACATTATATGCAAATGAAAAAAGTGAACAGAAGAATGAATTTTGAAATGCATTTTGTGCTAATTTTTAGTGAATATTTTAGGAAATGTGTTTACTGGTGGGTATTTTTGCAGAAACATTTAAGAAACTATAAGGGGATATTTGCCATAAATTAATATTGAGCTCACAAATGTGAAGATTCAAGTCAGAAAAGAGATACTATGGTTTCCGTTCATCCAGTCAGAGAATAAACAGTATCATGTACTCTATCTAACCAATCAAAGCTAACCAACAAGGTGAATATTTTCATGCTGAAAGTCAATTACCAACAATGAACTTTGAACACAATCTTCATCCCAACAACTAATCATTGTGGAAAATTCACAAAGTGAAAAGTTGGCTAAATTTATCAAAATAATTACTCGTTCTAAGTTATTTCATCAATTTTACCCATTATTTCCATTTTAGGCTTTTCTCTCTGTGGATTTCTTGATTGCTTTCTAAATTAATTTTGCTGCTAAAAATATTCCCTTTTGACCAAGAACTTAAAACACACACATTTTCTTTGGATTCATAACTAATGTAATGTGAGCAATACAATCTGACTTAATGCCTTCTGTTTGCCACATAACACACGCTGTTCTAAATGAATAGCAACCCACACCAATCAATAAGCTATCTGCTGAAATCATGATATCATTGGAATCCAAATACATATTTCCAGTTTCTTAGACCTCCTCCTGACCTCATTCATGCTCCATTCAAGACCACTGGTGGGCAGAATTTGCCTGCTTGATTTTTTTTAAAGAAAAGGATAAAAAAAATACAAATAAATTGATGTTAAGGCCAAAGAGTCTGAATGTGAGAAAATGCTTCATTGAAAGAGTCTGTCTAAAGATTTCCTCACAAAAATGCTTAGCGATTTTAATGATATTCTTAATAATTCAATGGAAATTGTTCTACTTGCTTTAAAACTTGCCTTTTTCATTGTTTCACACAGGTCCCTTCTCGCTACTTTCAGCCCTTTGGATTTGGCCCTCGTAGCTGCGTAGGAAAGTTTATTGCCATGGTAATGATGAAGGCAATCCTGGTGACTTTTCTGCAACGGCATAGAGTGCAGACAACAAAAGGAAGAGGCCTTAACAACATCCAGAAAATCAACGACTTATCCATGCACCCGAAGGAAAGACAGCCCTTACTGGAGATGTTTTTCATGCCAAGAAACACAGACAAGCATCAGGATGATTAACATCAGACCACTAATGGTCTCAGAAATCTAAGGTTTCTGCTGTTTTAATCAAATTCTGAGAAGTGTCCACCCCTCCTACATGCAGTCATGCATATTCTGACCTAAACATTTTATTGCTTCTAATGCATTGGTGCTCTAGGTGTTCACTTGTGCTGCTGCACAGTGGAATCAGGCTCTGAGCGCTCTTCAAAACTGATAAATAAGTCCAGGTATATAGAAAAGCGCTGTCTTCAGTTGATGAAATGTTGCATGCAGAAACTGACATTACTTTTAAAAAACCATCCAATTCAAGCCAAATTCTATTCTGCTTCTGAACACTGTGCAAGTCCTGAGTGCTACATGCCTACAGCCCTATGTGGTTGGGGTTTACTTTGAGGGGGTTTTGGTTTTTTTTGTCACAGCTGGTCCCCGCAGGAAGCACCATCAGCTATTATTATAATAGCTCTAAAAACATTGGTCGTCAAAAACATGAATAAATACCGCTAATGGTCATTTAAAGTATGAGAAACACCATGAAATGGATGAACTGTATCTATCTATAGCAATGACTAAATTCCTGGAAAGTATTTAGGATATAGCCAGTTCACCAATATAATGTTTACACAATGAGAACTTTGAAACAATTTTTTCTCTAAAGTGTTTTTCATTCTGGTATATCAAACAGATAAGATAAAAAAATTATTAGGTTAGTTACATTTTATGGATTATATTATATTCCAAAGGTATCAAGAAATAGCTTAGCATTTGAGATAACTGCAAGAGGTTTCTGTTCCCGAGTTCTAGTCACAGAATCCCCATCCGTGTCTTCACTACCTCACACCATTATTTCCCAGCCATGACTCAGAAGTATGGAGCTCTGCATCCAGGAAATAGGGAAAGAGGAGGAAAGATGGAGCAACATTCCCAACCTCATGTGCTAGCTTGCTCACATCTCCCTGCTTAGGGAGTAGTTGTCCTTCCTCCTCAGTTGTAGTAATGAAAACATATCTTCACGTATCCTCCTATTTCAATGGTTGTTTATTATGCTCATGACCACGGCATCTAAGCTGCCTCATCATAGGTGAGAACCCCATCTAATCTAACCACAGCTTTCCCCTGCTGTGAAATTCCATTTTAAAGGATAACATTTTGGTTCTCCCCCTTCCCCCCAAAGAGGCCACAGCAGGAAGGAGAATCCCTTCCAAAATATGCATGCAATGCTCATCACTTCTCTTTCAAGACAATGGGCCAAATGCTGCTCTCAGGTGCATGGGTGCTCTCCCATTGGCTTCAATAGGGCTATACTAGTGTAAATGAGAACAGAAGTTGGCTCCAGATGTGGCTGCTTCTGACTCTTGATGACAAATGGACTCATTTATCTACTTCAGGGCAGGTATGTGGCTCAGGGATTGTCTGGTCACAGGTTTACTGCCTTGCTCAGGAAACATCCTGCAACAGTAAGCATAAATGGATAGAACATTGTAAAGGGGGTTTTCAGTGCTCAGGATTAGCTTAGAGAATGGGTCTAAAAGCAGTTTTTGACTTTCCAGAAATCAGACATGTGGAAGTCAACATGCAGAGCAACTTTTTCTGCTGAAAACGGGGCTAGGTGCAGAAGCACCTTTCATTGCACATTCCTATAGAATAGCAACCTATGGTTCTTTTTTTCAAAAGATGACTGTTATCAGTTAATTGGGTCAGGAGCAACTGCCATAAAAATACAGTTTGTGGTTTAATGAGAATCATTGGAAATTCCAGTTTTTATGCATATGTATTCCAATGAAAAGGGGCCTGCAAAATTTAATATTTTGATAAAGGCCAAACAATCAATCAGAAGTATTCTTATTTAGCCCTTTCCTCCCAGGTTAGCTAATCTGTACGCAAATGGTCAAAGTACATCATGTGCTTACAACCAAAAAAAATCTAAATCTTGTTTAATGCCCCTTAGGAGAATAATAAAGTGAAGTCTACAGCATATCCCTCTGGCCGGTATCTTTTTGCAGGAAATACACCACGCAGTCCACTACTCTCACAGTTCTGTCAAGAACAAGATTTATCCTGCACTGAATATTAAAATAAGAATATGACAGACAATAACCAAAACAATACTTGTCAGCCATGTATAATGAAAGTTTTAGTAGTGATCAAGAAGCTGCATACTTTGGGGATTTATGGAATCATAGGAAAGCAGAGCTGGAAGGGAGCTATAGAGGTAATCAAGACCGGCTCTCTATGCTGAGGAAGGACCAAGCTATTCTAGACCATTCCTGACAGTCAGGGGCAGATGACCGTTTTGTGGGGCCCCGGGCAGCATAATTCCACGGGAACCCCCCCTTTGCCACGGCGCATGCGCAGTGACGCCATGCGCATGGGCAGCGGCGCCACGGCGCATGCGCGGGGCTTTCTGAAGTGCGGGGCCCGGGGCGACCGCCCCGTTCACCCTGCCCTATATCCGCCCCTGCTGACAGTTGTCCAACCTGCTCTTAAAAACAATTAATGGGAATTTCACAACTTCCTTTGGAAGTCTATTCCAGAGTTTAACTACCCTCATAGGTAGAAAGTTTGACCAACCTAAATCCAAATTACATCTTGTCCTACCCTCAGTAGACATGGAGGACACCATCCTCTTTTATTACAGTCTTAAACATATTTTAGGACTGTTATCTGGTTCCTCTAAACATGCCAAGTTTTTTTTAAACCTGACCTGGGGAAAGGTTATAATTTTTTCTTGAACCCTTCTGGGTTACACACCAGTTTTACTCACACCATTCATGAACTGTGGACACAGTACTCCAGGGCTGTGTCTAGACTGGCCAATTTTTCCAGAAAATCAGCCGCTTTCTGGAAAAACTTGCCAGCTGTCTACACTGGCTGCTTGAATTTCCGCAGAAGCACTGACTTCCTACTGTAAGAAATCAGTGCTTCTTATGGAAATACTATTCTGTTCCCATTCAGGCAAAAGGGCCAGTGTAGACAGCTCAGATTTGTTTTCCTCAAAAAAGCCCCGATCGCGAAAATGGCGATCGGGGCTTTTTTGCAGAAAAGCGCGTCTAGATTGACACGGACGCTTTTCCGCAAAAAATGCTTTTGCAGAAAAGTGTCCGTGCCAATCTAGACACTCTGTTCCAAAAATGCTTTTAACAGAAAACTTTTCTGTTAAAAGCATTTCCAGAAAATCATGCCAATCTAGACGCAGCCCAGATGTGTCTCACAAGTATCAAGCAGAAAGAGAAGAGAAGGAAAGAAGGAGATTCTTCTAGGGAAGAAGATGCTACAAGGGAGCTCAAAGATCAAAATAGGAGCAAATCAATTTACTACTACTAACTAGTTAAGGCTTTTTCCAAAGTGCCTTCCTTATAACCACTGACACATTTTCTAAGTATTATATCTTAATGAAGGCCAGCCCCTACATAATTCTGTCCATTAACTCTATAGGCACTATTAGGTATCCATTAGGTAACGCTGACTTTGTGTTAAATATAAAGACCAGGAAA
Source organism: Pelodiscus sinensis (assembly GCF_052426305.1). NCBI lineage: Eukaryota > Metazoa > Chordata > Testudines > Trionychidae > Pelodiscus > Pelodiscus sinensis. The sequence goes on along the minus strand of NC_143065.1, from coordinate 22,191,114 downwards.
ATGTTTTTTACTGAAGTCTTCTGGAAGGAAACACGATGGAATTTCAAAAGAGCCCAAGTGATTTAGGGGCAGGAATCCTATTGACTTCCAGTGGGATTTGTGTACCTGCGTCTCTTAGAAGCTTTGGGAAAAGACATACCCAAAGAGACAGAGAGAAAAAAAGGAAGAGGAAGTGGTAATGTACTAGCTATATTCCCTGTTTTACACTACAAGAGCATACCAGATATTCTGGTGTAGCAACCCATGTGGAATGACTACAAGAAAAGCAACAACAAAAGCTAGGAGCCCATTAATTAGAAGTTGATGTATTCACCTCAGATTTAGCTATAGATTGATTCAGTTGTTAATTGTTTGTAAGTTATTTCAGATCCCAAGGTTTAGAGAGCTGCCTAAATGGACCATGAATGTATTGACAGTCTTGGTAGAGAATAGACAAGTTATTACAAAGACTTTGCAGAAAACATGTTATTGTAACAGTTCTAACTGGAACAGCTTTATTCTCTTTGGGCTTCTGCACAGATGTGCTGACTTTCACGTTGCATGAACAAAAGTGTTTTTAACAGAATACTCTAGAGAAACAGGCAGCTAAAATGTAGAAATTAATCCTCTCTCTTTTTGCTCTAGCTATAAAATATTAAATCTCATTTTTCATGACATTTTGCAGATAGAGGCATGTATGGAAGATACAGAATATTATTGTTTACCTCTTTAATCCCTATACAGTATTTTAATATCTTTCTTTGCAGACACCATCACGTTGCTATTTACATTTTTTTAATATCACAGAGTCAGACAGTGAATTGGATAGGTACCAGATTTTACAATTTGAAGGATGTGAGTTCAAATGCTATTAGTTTGTTAGTTCCATGTATATTATATGATTAGACTATTTTTCTCTCACTATAACATACAAATAATGAACTTTTAATCAACTTTCTTAAAAACTGAGTATCAAAATCTGACACTGTAATTAAAGTAGAAAAGAAAAGAGTCCAAAAACTACATGGTATTACTATTATAAAGACAAACTAAAGAAACTGAAACAATGTATACAAATGAGCAAGACAAAGGGAGTTTAAATCTCATCTCCCTTCCCAGGATCTCTAAAAAGTACTATTCATGGGTATGTCTACACTACCCCGCTAGTTCGAACTAGGAGGGTAATGTATGCATACCGCACTTGCTAATGAAGCCCGGGATTTGAATTTCCCAGGCTTCATTAGCATAAGCGGGGAGCCGCCATTTTTAAATCCCCGCTGCTTCGAACCCCGTGCAGCGCGGCTACACGGGGCTCGAACTAGGTAGTTCGGACTAGGGTGCCTATTCCGAACTACCGGTACACCTCGTTTCACGAGGAGTAACGGTAGTTCGGAATAGGCACCTAGTCCGAACTACCTAGTTGGAGCCCCGTGTAGCCGCGCTGCACGGGGTTCGAAGCAGCGGGGTTTTAAAAATGGCGGCTCCCCGCTTATGCTAATGAAGCCCGGGAAATTCAAATCCCGGGCTTCATTAGCAAGTGCGGTATGCATACATTACCCCGCTAGTTCGAACTAGCGGGGTAGTGTAGACATACCCCATGTTACTTTGCACTTTACATGCACTAACTAATGCATTTTCACATAAGGAAAGTAAGTAGCAGTAGTCACATTTCACAGATGGGAAAACAGAAACACAGGATGAATTCTTAGTCCTACTGGAGTGTCTGGGAGTTTTTCCATTGACTTCACTAGGACTAAAATTTCACATCCAAAGTGAAATTGATCTGTATGGAGTGACTTTAATTCAACTAAGATCAGAATTGTGCCCAGAGAAGTCAGGAGACTTGCCCAAGGCCACATACCACTTCAGTTGCAGAGCCAGGATTTGAACTGAGGAATTCCTGATTACCATGCCTATGCCTGTTCCCCTACATCACAGTATCTCCATTCTAAACTAAGATGCCTCCATTAATATAAATTCAAAAAACAAAAGATGCACATTTTGCCATAATTGTACCTCCTTTGATTCAATCACTTAGTAATTTGGATCTTTCTGTCAATAACATCCCTTGATATGCCTGATTCCTAAAAATGTGAAATACAATAGTTTGATGGCCACATATTTTACACTAGTACAAAATCCGTGTGCCTTCATTTTCTTTGAAAATAAATTACATACTAATTCACTTTCTGTTCACTCTGCACACAAAAAAGGAAATAAAGTTTATTTCTCTAGAGGTACCTTAGTTTCTAATTTTCCATTTAATAATAATTATTATTTTCTAATAGATAAAGCACTCCTCAGGAATGACATTAATGCATTGTAGTCAGTGGTGAAAGTAACTTCAAATTTTGTACCGGTACTGTTCTATTGCAACCCAGGTCCCTGACAGCTCTTTAAATAGATCCCTGCTGGCTTTTGCCGCAGTTCAGCCAGCTCTTTCTGGAGCTGCACACAAGGGGTTAACCCACTTACTTTCATCTCTGATTATACTGGGATATTGCTATCAATTTCAACAAAGGATTTTATAAAACCATGTAGATAACTGGAAAATGAATGGCAATGATTCCTTTAACACCTTATTTATTTGAGAGTTTGTAGCCTAGCATTTAGACACACGACAAAAGTAATGTTAGTTGAACAATGAGAGTTTTGTTTTGTTGTTTGTAAAAAAAACTTCGTAAATTAATTTCCACATATATTTTGAATTAGGCTTATATGCCTATGTGCTTTGATAATGATGGCTTGATCCTGCAGTAAGCACTCCTATTGCTATGAAAGGGGGGTTGAACATACAAAATTACTACAGGATCAGACCCATAAACAGCTAATCTGGGCCACAATCCTCCAAAATATTAGTCAAGCCAGCTATTAGTTTATCTAGGGCTACTTGTAAAGGTGTTTGCAGGATCAGGCCTATATTTTTCTCCCATGCTTTCCTTTATTTCCATAAGATATTCAGATAGTGAAACACTTTTTAAAGTTTGCAGTGTGGATGTAGGCAAATTAGTTGATGAGCTATGAATGTGCTATTGTACCCTGTTATTGCTCTGGATTTCAAAGCTGTTTTGTTATCAGGTGTTGTGAAAAATTTATTGAACTTCAGAATGACATTCGGTCAACTGTTGTACAGTAACTACTTCACCAGTGTTACATTTATTTATATAGATCAAAGCTGTTCACTGTATTGAATGAGTTAATGTTATCTGGTTTAACAGACTTTGAATATGGAAATGGTGTTTGACAAATAAAGTACAAATAAAAGTAATGTGCATAGAAAAGTTTTAAAACATCCATTTTTCTTCATGGTCTCAAACTACAAAAAAATAAAAAAAAGCATGTGTTATATTTACAATCAGTACTTAAATTATTGTACACAGTAAGTGAAGTCATGGCCCGAGTGAGGTCTATGACCAAGCTCCTAATGAATTCAACGAGGCTAAATTTCACACAGTGGTTTTCAATACAAGTGTAAGAGATTAAATCATTTAAATTCAAACATAAATTTATCTGTTTAGTCCAGAATGCACTGAGCAATTATGTTACAAATCTTCCACAAAAAGAGAGTGAACGAAATTTGCCCCACTTATACAGAGTTGCACAGGTAGAAGAGGAAGAATTTGATCTGGCAGGACAAATGAAGAAGGATGCACTAGCATAGGTCTGAAGAAAATAACTAAGTTTTGATGCCTATTTGTTAACAAAACTCAAACTCAGAGTGGACAAACAAACATTAAAACAAATCATTCAGATTGTTCACTCTCTGGATTCTCCAATAATTTTAATTTTATCTTTTCAAGTTGGATTCAAGTTATAGCTCTTATTAAAATTACAATTTTGTGGAAGGAAAGGAATTTAATACTGTAATAGGTAGGAAAACAATACACATAGTAAGCCAGATTCTGCTCCCCGTTACCCTTATAAAGATTTAAAGTACTTCTATTGTGTAACTGACTGAAATTTGGTGCAGGAGGAATTTTAGGAATCCCTGCATTTCCAAGAACTTTAGGGCTTTTAAAACTATTTGAGGCTGAAAATAATATAACCCAGCTGCTATTTGTGTTAGTCAAACTCAATGCTGAAGGACTTCAAAAACAAGTCTTTAAAAATGGAGGCTTGGGGTTGTGCCTTTTAGCATGCAATAGCTCCACATTAATATTAAGACAAACTGACTTAGAAATTGGTTTTTTTCAAAAAGTATGGGCAGCACTGACATTTATTAATAGGAACATGTGTATCACATACTGTAATCCCCTTAAAAGGTGCTTTCACAAAACTAAAGAATTTATTTACATATTTACCATTTTTAAATTTAATTACAATGTAAGTAAGCATCATTTAATTACAGAGATTTGAGTGGGCACTGTATTGTGAGCACACTCCAGCAGATGGCACAAACAGGAAATTTATCGATGCAACAGGAGCACTTAAAATATTAACACGCTCTCCACTGATATATTGGACCTCAAATTCAATGGTTAAACCCTGAAGATTTTATTCAGTTACCACTCAGTCTTTCAGCGAGAGTGTGCATGAAGTCAGTAGGAATTTGTCTAGGAAGGAGTGAAAACTAAGTAAAAATCTTATGTAACCCCCTTTTTCCTCCCCGGGTTACTCGGGAGCAAGTCACACTCACAGGTGTGCCTGGACCCCTTTTGGTTTTAACATAAAAGGAGATCCTGAGTACCCCAGTGGTGATGTTGTTTAGTTGGGGAAACCCTATCTACCCCCTTGCTGCTGTCCCTTGCTCATAAAGAACGTATAATGGCGGTACCTCTACCTGGCTGGCCCTGTAACACACTCACTGGTGTGCCTTGAGAACCTCCAGGAATAAACATATTCCAACAATAAACTGGATCTAACTCCAGAACAACAATTACAAATCATACATAATATACGTCTAATAGATTGCATTAGAATGAACAACCTTTACTTAACTTAAAGAAACAGGATTTAACAAATTAACAGTGAATAATATCAATTAACAAAGTACACAGAAGTAAAAGGAACGTATCTAGCTGCCATTTGCACTGCCAATATTTATCCCACCCCAGAGTGTGCACACCCCTGGACTCGGAGTCCCCGACTCATGATAGTGTGGGCACGCTTGAAGAACTGCAGCAGTAATGGAGATTCTCTGTAGATAGGGTGTATGTGGGTCCAAGCTATGCAGCAGCTCTGGTTCACTGGGTTGACCTCTCTGCCTCTCTTTGAACCCAGAGTTAGTCTGTATCTCTGAGCTCTATCCCAGGCAGCTTTTTCCAAAGATGCCCAGTGACTCAGTCTCCTTCTGTGTGCTGGATGCAGAGTAGCTTCTAGCCACAAGTACAACCAAAGAGCTTCCCCTCTAGCGCAATCAGAAGCAGCCTGCGAGATCCCAGTCTCAAAGGCTCGCTGTCCCAGTCTGCAACTGCAACATAACAGTTCCTGAACTGGATCAAACTTCTCCACAGCAGCCTGGCTCCCTTTCTGCTCCAAAAGCAGAGGGATGAGTCCACAGACTGCTGAGTCTTCCTCCACACATGTGGAGAGACTCAGATCTCCCACACAAATGTCACTTCCTTCCTGGTTTCCTCCAGGGCTCATGGGAATTGTAGTCTCTGGGGCTAGATTGCAGCACACAGGATCTTCCCAGAGAATAAGCAGAGGCACCTTTAGAAAGGGGACTACACTTAGTTTTTAGGATGGATGAGCTTTCTATAGGTGACGATTCTCATTTATCAGAAAGTGATGTTGGGTGGATCAACAATCTGAAATGGAAAGTGTGCACCAAATGTGCGCTATTTTCACTTTAGAACAGGGTCCCATGCCACATGGGTCTGTTTGCCTCCCTCACACACAGGACCACTGAGGTTGCAGCTGCAGCCTCTCTCATCACAGCAACTCCATGCTGGTTTAGATCCACCAGGGGCACAGTGGGCAAAAGGAGAGAGAGGAATTCACCTCCTTAAACCCCTGCACTGTATCAGCCTCAGTGGGTAGGAGAAATTGCAGAGAAATCCTACTGGAGGTACATCATCCACAATGGGACCACAAGAGGGGGATTATATCTGCAACAACTCCACATGTGTGAGTCCAGGAATCCTCTCTGCATCTGCTTTGTGCCCAATTATGACCCATTCTGCAGCAGACAGGCCTGCACATAAATTAAAGCCTAGAATTGTAAGTTAAGGAGGAAAGACCTTCTACTCAAAGATAAAACCTAATCTTTCTCCTAGATGGTTTTAAAAGTTTTTAAAACGCTCTTCAAAATTGAGTTGTTCATTTTCAGAATATAAAGGGAAAGGTATATATATTTTTTTAAGAACAGGAATGGTCCCTATTGCATTCATATGTTATTTTTTAATCAGGACATTTTAGGATATGTCTCTGAACTGACTCGTGACCTTAAAATACCAAAGGACCTGCTGATTGATTGGCCATGTTTTTTTGGAAAACCATTGCTACAGGTTTGCTTGCTTGCTTGCTGCTACTTAATCTAACAAAGTAGCCAATGCTTTCTTCACCCTCCTGTCTGGTAGGAGGAGTCCAACAGCATGCAACATCTAAGATACATCTACAATGAGGTTCAAGGGTAATTTCGAATGAAGGGTTTTCTTTTGAAATAACCGCATCTAGACTGCGTTTCTTTTTTCGAAATAGGGTATTTTGAAATGGCACCCAGACGCAATTATGCAAATGAAGCATGGGAAATTCAAATCTGCACTTCATTTGCAATTTTGCTCAGCTGCATTTGCATTCCTCTCTAGAAAGAGGAATGCAGTATAGACGTACCCTAAGTAACCTCTAGTCAGCAATTCCTTCAGCATTCAACACTGGACCCTGTGAGACAACTGGGTAATCTTTTCAGTGAGGTATCTGATTCCTTAAGCTATATGAAACCACAAAAGTCACAACAACCTCCTGCAAAATTATCAGCCTTTTTGGTTTGGTTTTCCAGTGCTTAATAGTAGAAGATTTCTACCTCAGCCTTCTTCCTCTTGTTTTCAACTCCAGCAAATGGCTAGTGGGGAGTGTGAGTGCATGGCTAGAACCCACACCATTTGAGAAAAGTGACTTAGAATAGTTCCTCCAATATGAAAGCTAGCCCTAGGTTAAATCCCCTTCTATCTAAAAGATCACACACATTGCATGGATTAGGAGTTATATGTTTAATTCTGAGAAAATTGCACCTAAACGTGTTACAGTCTATATTCAAAAAACCAAGATCTCTCATCTTGAATGATACTGGCATGTTTCATTGTAACCCAGTCTTGTAGGAGTCTCACCACCATTAACTTGGGCAAGCTACCTCAGCTGACATCAGATCTGTAGCCTCAACATTATCTTCCTTGTATATAAGTTCGGTGGTTTGATCCTTCTCGGATCAGTTTTTTGGCTGGAGTTTGGAGACTGACTAGATCAAGTCAGGATGATGCCTTGTTATTTGGGAGGCTGATAACTAGATCAGAATGCTGCCTTTTCACATTATTACATCGAATTGATAAGGAATGGCTGGTTTATTTAATATGGTTTAATCCAGACTGATAAGACTAACTGATTTTTAATGTTAACCCACTTCCTTTTAATTTAAGTTTTTATCTGTTGTATTGGATACTAATTTTGTTATTAATTTAATTTAGATAATGAAATATATAAAAATTGGAAACCTGTGTGGTTTAGATGTTCCCTCCCAAATGTCAAAGTTCTGAATTTGAGGAATCACCATCCTTAATTGCTCTCATTAATTTTCCAGCTCTCCTAAAACTAACACTTTATAATCTTACTTTACCTTTTTTTGATATATAAATAGAATTGAATGTCATACTCTACTCAACAGAAATAAGGGGTTCTTGGATCAAAACAGCATGTGAATATATTTGTTTTTATATTCATATTTCATGCCAGCAAATACAGTATTGATTGTTTATTTCAGGGTGCAGCAATCATAGAAAAGAAACATAAGGAGAGTTTAAAGCAGCATTATTACCCTATTAAGTATGGTTCTAAGGGCATTAAGCAAATTGGCATTTAGTTTCATTTCACAAACCACAGTTATATTTTGCGAAAAGATTAGATTCAGTTACAGAATTAGAGCAGCTGCATATGGATCTTCTTGTGTTTGATGCTTACACCTTTCAAACACAATTTCACCACGTCAGCTATATACATTCAATGAAATCATATTCACCATATTTGTACATGTAACCCTCTCACTGATGGAACTGAACCTGGAACCGCTAGAGCTTAGGGCATGAGCCTCTCTACAGCTTGAATTATAATGCCAGCAGGTGCTCAGCTAAGGCTGTAGAGTTCACTCATTCTTAACTCTCACTGTAAGTGGTCTAAGTGCCACTACTTGGGACAGTGAACCACACCCAGTAGTCACTCAGCCACTAAACAGGCTCTTTTGTTACACTGGAGCTAGGTCTACACTATCATTTTTTCCGATTGCTTTTCCGGAAGATGTACCCTGGGAAAGTACTAGAACTGATTGAAGTTCTCTGGATTTTGAATTTGACGTTTGAGTTTTTTTAATCAGCCAACTCTGAAAAGCAGTGTAGGAACTGTCACAACAAGGAATCTGTGGGGGCTTTTGTTTTGTTTTTAGAATTACAAGTTAAAGATTTCAAACATATGTTTTCATATAATCTATTAAAATGTATGTAACCATTAAAATGAGCTATTCAAAAGATGCGACATCAAATACTAAAGCTTAGGGAACATTCTGCAACCCCTATCATGTGGGGCCATTACTGCCTTGCTTGAAGAATTTAGCCCTGGTAAGAGCACATTTAAACTAGTCAGGGCTTCATAGGAACCCTGCTGGTGGAAACTCTCTCCTGAACTAGATATCTCAAAAGTCCCTCTGTGGAGTTGGAACTTACACTGGTGGAGTCCTACAGCTCGGATCTGGATCTAAATAGCTAATCACAGTTATATTCTGGAGGTACAAAGAACTGTGTTGCAATACTGTTGGGCAGGAGCTTGCTCCTAATATTGTAACTTCTAGACCGGCCATGCTATTGCAATGTGCCTTAAAGGTGGTAGGGCTTAGGACCATTGTGATTGCTAGTGGTAATGAAATCTGAAGGGTCCGATACTTGAGTTTACATTTAGAAATGCATTAGTGGTCTCTCTGGTTGGAATCTGGATACTGTGGTCTGGTAATGCAAATCCAAATGACTCAATTTCTTTATCTGAATTCAGCACAAAATTCACTCTGTAGAATGTCATTCTCCACAGAACAAACACAAGAAGGTTGGTGGCAAGACCAGGGCCGTCCTTACAAATTGTGGGGCGCTATGAAAGTGAGGGGCTCCCCCTGCGCAACTTTACCAGGGTCTAGGTGCTCCTCCCCACCGTACTTGTGCACTCCTGCCTCAGGATTCCTTCTCCATCCCCTCCTACTCCCTGCCCCCCACCATGGCTCCTACCAGAGGTCTGGGGCTTCCTTTCCTCCCACCACATGGCTTCTGCCTGCAGCTTCCCTCCCCTGATATCCCGCATAGCTCCTGCTGGGGGCCTGGGGTTTCCCTCCCTTCATTCCTCCTCCCTCCTCCTCCGCAGCTTACCAGGAGCCAAGGGCTTCCCTGGGGCCGGAGCAGAGCTGCAGAAGCTGGGGGCTCCTCTCTGCTGCCACTGTGGCAGCAGGGAGTCCTCACTAGCTGGCTGCTGCTGGCTGAGAGGTGCATGTGAAAGAGGGGGCAGGGAGAAGCCCTGCAGCAGCCACGAGGAGACATTGGAGAGGAGCCAGCAGAACTGGTCAGTGCCCTCCTCAGGCATACAAACGCACATGGCTATGTAGGGGTACCCCACATTTTCAGCTGCCCTATGACGCTGAGCATTTCACACATGACCAGGGACAGCCCTGGGCAAGAACCACTGCACAAGGTTTGAGTAGGGGAGGCCAAAATCCAAACCAACCAGCAAGCATAATTCCTTATCGTCTTGTTCCAGGAGGAGGCAGGCTGGGTTTTTTTCCTGTTCCCTTCTGCAGCAGGTCAGGGATAGCATGACCAAGTTCGTAAAGCTTTTACCTCAGTCTGGAAGCCATTCAGGCTCACAGTACACAAGCTTCAGGCTGTCTCTGAGGAGTAGTACACCCTGCCTCACAGTCCAGTGTGCCTCAGCCCTGTTTTGGACGGATGACTTCTTGGGGGGAAGAATTCAGTCACAGAAAATGGGTCAAATTCTGTTAATTCCAATGGGATTTGATTAAGTGCAGAATTTGACCCAAAATTCTTATTCAGTTTTTGGCTTCTGATGATACTGCCAAAGAGGATGCTGCAATAACACTGGGGAAGAAAAAATATTCCAATTAGCTTGGTGGTTTCTGTGATATGGACATGTATCCAACAATAGCTGAAGCAAGCTCACTAGCCTTCTGATCAAGCATGAGATGGCCTTTCATCCACTACCACCACAGGCTGGATTTGAACTAGAGGTGAGAGGAACTAGAATCCCATTACTTGCCTCTCTAAGCAATTAAGCCCTTAGCAGTCTAAAGAAATATTTCTGATCCTACAAATTGTGGGCAAGTCCCATTTGGCCATCCCAACAGACAATAATGCCTGCATGAAACTTATTTACAGTCTATATTAGAAATTAATTCCACAATCTGTTAACTCAATTATCAGCCCAGGATACCTTATTTAATATCTAGCTAGCCTGTCCCCAATTGTTATTTGCTTTTCAAATTGAAAATCCTGAAATGTTAACAATGTGCACATTTGTCCCAATAATTACTGCTAGCTCTAGAGTGTCTGTGCACAGAGTACAAATAAAATGGAGCTAAAAAAAAAATCTTTGTAGCAATTATTTTACTCTAGTTTTTTAAAATTTTCAGTGTCCTGTCAGGGTGCAACAAGATGAACAAAGTGAGCAATACCAAAACAATAAGACATATCTATCAAGGCACAAACCCCTTTAAATTGCATGCAGAGACTAACACATTCCTAGTTTCAGGAAAGTCATGTTGAATGCCCTGTGAATGGCAGAAATTAAAAAAATCATTGGAATTAATGTACAGTCAAGAAAAATAAAACAAATCATAACAAACTAACAGATAACTTGAAGATTACAGCAGACATTTTATTGCTTTAGGGATGAGACCAATTTCCAATAGAATGTACTACCAGCTATGATTTTTTTTTTAAATTTAGATAAAGGTTCATGATTCACTGAAGGAAAGAAGTTATTAAATATTCTGAATTAAGTTAGTTTAAATTATTCAGTTATAAGGTGTGAGCTTAATATTAGTTAAACAGGAATAGTTAAGTATCAGAGGGGTAGCCGTGTTAGTCTGAATCTGAAAAAGCGGCGAGGACTCCTGTGGCACCTTATAGACTAACAGAAGTGTTGGAGCATAAGCTTTCATGGGCAAGAACCCACTTCATCAGTATGTCACAAATATTGCATACATTTATTTATGTACAATGAACTAGTGCTAAGCTGGGAGAAATTTTCAAACATTAGATATGTTCAGAACCAGATTTAAATCCAAATTCTGTTATTCTTAATTCTATTTTGGGCTACACTATAATCCCAGATCAGAACACCCTCAAACTTCAGGAAAGTTGCACTCAGATCCTTAAATGCCGGTTGGGCCCACTTCTTATATACAAAGTCCACTAGAATTTCCAGAGAACTTCAAACACTTGTATGCTGCAATCCTATCTGTGTCAATTATTTTCTCATTGGGATTTGTGAATTTGGGATTAGTGACACGTAAATCTCAAAAGGTCATAGAACATTCCAAAGCATGGAATTTTGGGAGGAAATACAAGGAAGAGGGTGCAACAGGAGAGGTCTCCTGCTTCATACTAAGAAAGTAGAACAATTGACTAGTTATCTTAGGCACCGTGTACATAAATGCAAGAAGACTGGGAAACAAACTTGAAGAATTTGAAGTCCTGACACAGTCAAGGAATAACAAAGACTTGGTGGGATAACTCACATGACTACAGCTCTCTCATGGATGGTTCTAAACTGTTCAGGGAGGACAGGCAGGGGAGAAAAGTCAGACAATGTAAGAGAGCAGTACGATAGTTCAGAGCTCCAGTATGAAACTGCAGAAAATCCTCTTGAGAGTCTGCTACAGACGACCAGACCAGGAGTATGAGGCTTACTTTGGACAACTAATAGAAGTCTCCAGATCACAGGCCTTGATTCTCAATCATCCTGACATCTGCAGGGAGAGCAATACAGCAGTGCACAGATAAACCAGGACGTTTTTAGAGAGGGTTGAGAACAATTTCCTGGTTCAAGAGCTGGAGGAACCAACTAAGGGCCATGCTCCTCTTGACCTGCTGCTCACAAATAGGGAAGAATTGTTAGGGGAAGTAGAAGTGAGCAATCTGGACAGTAGTGACCATGAGATGGGTAGTTCAGGTTCCAGACAAAAGGAAAGCAGCAGAACACAACCTGGATTTCAGAAAAGCAGACTTTGACTCCCTTAAGGCTAATGTGAGAAGGAAAGAATTTTAAAGAAGCTTTGAGGGCACAGGAACAAACCATCCCAATGTGCAGAAAGAATAGCAAATGTGGCAGACTACCAGTGTTCCGTGGAAGCTGAGAGCTTGGACAGACACCCAGGACAGATTCAAATGCCACCCAGCTGATAAGCAGAGAGCCCAAAACAGCAACATGTGGTGGTGCACATCCACACATACTTTGGTGTACAAAAATAATTATTCCTTACTGTGACGGCATGTCGGGGTTCCTCCCGATGCTACAGCCCCATAGCAGCAAGAACAGACTCTGCCAGCCAGTAGAATAGAGGGGGTTTATTACTCCTCCAGGATACAGCACAGCATAGATGTGATGTGGTTACAGGAGTCAGGGCCCGGATGCCTCAGATCCCTTGGGTTAAGGGGTCCATTGCCCCCCTCAGCACCCAGCTTAGTCTGTTACCTTCATGTTTTCTAGCCAGAAACTGCCTCGCTCCCAGACCCTGCCCCCCAGCCAGGTGTTTGTCTCCGTCTCCCTTCCTTTGTCTCTCCCCCTGGGAAGAGACTTGTTATCTGCTCAAGCTGGGACTAGGTGTCTTGGCCAATACATATGTGGGTGAGTCAGTGGAAATCACACATCACAGCTCAGGGGAACCCCTGCTTACAGAGCAGACAGCACCCCTACTATGTCTCACTTACACAGGTGGGAAGAATTGAGGGAATACTAAAGGCAACCAGCTTGGCTTAACATAAAAAAGAAAGCTTACAAGAAGTATAAACTTGGACAGATGACTAGGGAGGAGTGTAAAAATGCAGGGAGGTAATCAAGAAGGCCAAAGCACCATTTGAGTTGCAGGTTTATAAAGTGTAACAAGAAGAGTTTCTACAGGTATTTTAGCAACAAGAAACTGAAATTTTTATTTGTTTGTTTATTAATTTATTTATTGCTTTGGTCTTCACAGACAAGGTCAGTTCACAGACTGCTGCACAGGGCAGCACAGTAGGGGGACCAGGTGAGCAGTGTTGAAGGAAAAGGTTAAGAACTATTTAGAAAAGCACAAGTCCATGGGGCCAGATCTAATGCATCCGAGGGTGCTGAGAGAGTTCACTGGCAATTATCTTTGAAAACTTGTGGAGATGGGGGGAGGTTCTGGCCAATTAGAAAAAGGCAAATGTAGTGTTCATCTTTTTTAAAAAAGGGAAGAAGGAGAATCCAGTGAACTACAGACTGGTCAGCCTCACCTAATTCCTTGGAAAAATCATGAAGTAGGTGCTCAAGGAATCCATTTGAAAGGACTTGGAGGAGGAGAAGGCGGCGATCAGGAACTGTCAACATGGGCTCACCAAGGGCAAGGCACGTCTGACTTCCATGATGATTGCTTGATTGTTTTCCATGATGAGCTAACTGGCTCTGTGGATACGGGGAAAGTGGTGAAGATGATATGCCTTGACTTTAATTACAAGCAATTAGAAACACTATCACAGAGGACACCACTGCCAATCTGATAGCAGACCTATGTAATTTTGTTCTCACCCACAATTATTTCCAGTTTGAGAACAACTTATACCTCCAGATCAGCGGCACAGCCATGGGTACACACATGGATCCACAGTATGCTAACATCTTTATGGCTGACCTAGAACAACGGTTCCTCAACTCCCGTTCCCTTTTACCTCTTCTCTACTTACGCTACATCGATGACATCTTTATGATCTGGACACATGGCCAAGAAACACTGGAGACATTCCACAGAGATTTTAACAACCTATTCCCCACCATCAATCTCAGCCTGGACCATTCTACATGAGAGATCCATTTCCTGGACACGACAGTACAAATCAGCAATATAAAATTAGACACCACTCTCTACAGAAAACCCACTGACTCATATAGTTACTTACATGCTTCCAGCTCCCATCCAGAACACACCATATGATCCATCACCTATAGCCAAGCCCTTCGATACAACCGCATCTGCTCTAATCGCACTGACAGAGACCAGAAGCTTCAGGATCTCTACCAAGCATTTATAAACCTCAACTACCCACCCAGAGAAATAAAAAAGCAAATTGAAAGAGCCAGACGAATACCTAGAAACCAACTACTTCAAGACAGACCCAAGAAAAACAACAATAGAACACCACTTGTCATCACCTACAGCCCCCAACTTACACCTGTCCAACACATTATCAATAAACTACAGCCTATACTGGAACAGGATACCATACTCCAAGAGGCTCTGGGAGACAGACCCATAGTCTCCTATAGACAACCACCTAGCCTCAAGATGATTCTTACCAACAACCACAGGACATACCACACTAATACCAACCCTGGTACCTTCCCTTGCAACAAACCCCGTTGCCAGCTTTGTCCACATATTCACTCTGCTGATACCATTATTGGACCCAACCAAGCGAGTTATAAGATCAAGAACACATATTCCTGCGCATCCAGAAATATAATTTATGCAGTCATGTGCCGAAAGTGTCCGTCTGCTATGTACATTGGACAAACGTCTCAGACACTTTGCCAAAGGATCAATGCCCACAAAACAGATATTAGACAGGATCACAGAGAAAAAACAGTTTCTTGCCATTTCAACCAGAAGGGACATTGTCTCAACGACTTGATTACCTGCATCCTGCTTCAAAGACCTTTTCAGACTTCACTTCAAAGAAAATCCTCTGAACTGTCATTGATGCTTAAATTCAACACTTTACACTCAAGTTTGAATAAAAACGCTAATTATCTTACCCATTACAAAGATAGTTTCCCAATTATCACCTCTAATATCATTAGCTCACAGACATTTACCTCCCCTCCTCCCCCACTCCATCCCCCTTCTGTTCTGAAATTTGATTTGTCCTTTTCATGTGTGCTTTTTTTTTTTTTTATTTGTATCCTTTGGTATATATGGTTGAATTTTCTTCCACTATTTGATCTGAGGAAGCGGGTCTGGCCCATGAAAGCTCATCACCTATTAAACCATCTTGTTAGTCTTTAAAGTGCTACACAGTCCTGTTTTTTGTTTCAGCTGCACCAGACTAACACAGCTACATTTCTACCAGTATTCTTGCTGGTAGGGTAAAGAAGTATGGACTATTAGGTGGATAGGAAGCTAGCATGCTCAACGTGTCATGCTCAAAGTGTAGTGATCAATGGCTTGATGCCTAGTTGGCAGCCAGTATTAAGCCAAGGGGTCAGTCCTGGGGCCAGTTTTGTTCAACATCATCATTAATGACGCAGATGATGGAATGAATTGCACCCTCAGTACCTTTCTGGACGACACCAAAATGGGAGGGAGAAGTAGATATTCTGGAGGGCAGGGATAGGGTCCAGAGTGACCTAGACAAATTGGAAGTTTGGTCCAAAAGAAATCTGATGAGGTTTAAAAAGGACAAGTGCAGAGTCCAGCATTTAGGATGAATGAATCCCATGCACTGCTACAGGCTGGAGACATTCTGGAGAGTGGCAGTTCTGTAGAAAAACACAGGGGGTTACAGAGGATGAGAAGCTGGATATGAGTCAATAGTGTGCCCTTGCAGCTACAAAGGCTAATGGTATATTGGGCTGCATCAGTAGGAGCACTGCCAGCAGATCGAGGGAAGCAATTATTCCCCTGTATTTGCCATTTGTCAGGCCACATCTGGAATATTGTACATAGTTTTGTCCCTCCCCGTCCCCCCCATACACACTACAGAAAGGATGCAGATAACTTGCAGAGAGTACAGCTGAGAGCAACAATAATGATTGGGGGCTGGAGCACATGACTTATGAGGAGAGGCTGAGGGAAGAGTCTGCAGAAGAGAGGACGGAGGGAGGATTTGATAGCAACTTTCAACTATGGGAAGGGAAGTTCCAAAGAGAATGGGGCTAGGTGGCGCTTAGGGGTGGCAGATGATAGAGTAAGGAGCAGTGGTTTTAAGTGGCAGTGGGGGAGCTCTAGGTTTGATATTAGAAAACCCCCTTTTGCTAAGGCCTTAAAAAGAGCAACTCTAAGCAAGTATTTCGGAAACAGTTATATGGCCTTTCAAGTATACTCAGCCCCCATTGCAATGCCTTTTAGCTATGGCATGGCAGCAAATACAGAAATGAAAATGTATTAATTGTGTAGAGTACAAAGGGCATGATTCCCTGTCAACTTTAAGACCTGGCACCCATCCACAGCTGTATCTAAGCAGCACATCTGTAATGAAGAATTTCACAGTATTAAAGCCACAAGTTTTCCAACAGAACCCATATCCAGCTATTGATCTGGAGTTGAAGGATGTCCCAATGCATAATGAAAGTGGCTTGTGCAAGTGGGGATTATAAACCAAACACTACTCCAACCCATTTGATTGGATTTGGGATATCATCCCAGGAAAATTCAGTGGAAGAAAATAGTTGAGAAGAAAAGAATGGAAAATAGTTGAGAAGAAAAGAATGGAAAGAAGTCAATCCATGTACTGTATTATGCCTCCTGAGCTCAAATTCATTTAAGATTTTGAGAGAACCATTTTGTGACATATCTTCATTTATATAGAGATCCAGCAGGGGACTCTGGCTGGAACATTCAAGGGGACTAGTAAGTTAGGGAATCAACTACTTAAGTCCCAGCCTATTTAATTCAGTCTGTAAAGCTTATTTTGAATTAGAGAGACAATTTAAGAGAACAGACAAGTGGTTGCTAACTGTTCTCAGTTAATTCTTCTGTATTAATAGCTTATTTTTTAGCTTAGTAGGTGCAATACTCTGTGCTAAGAACAATGACTCATTTAAGATACAATAATTATTTTTAGGCAGACTGATTCTTGTATACAATTTATATAGCTGACAAGAAGCAGCACCATGGTTGCCAAAGACAACTCTGTTATCAAACCATGGTGTGCGGGTGTCTTTTTATTTTGGCATTTTTGTTTTTTAAGTCAAAAGTGAATTAACATATTCCTTAGGCATCCGTACTACACCCACTGAAGTTAATGACAAAATACCAATCAACTTCAGCAGGAGCAAGACTGAAAATTTATACTGAAAATATAAGTGACTAGAAAACATTGTGACAGCATATTTAAAATACTTAATTCCAGCTTTGGGCTGATTCTCAGCTGCTGAAAACTGGTGTAGCTTCAGTGACTTTATGGAAGGATCTAGCCCTATGTATCCTACAGGGATTTGTTCTATACAGTATATGCCAACTTACACCATTGAGGATCTGGCCCTATATGTCCTATAGACGCTATAGGGCTAGATCTCCAAAAGGTGTAAATTAGCACATCAGACATCTTTGGTTTAAAAAAATATTCATACTGAATAAAGAAATGTCTTTCTACCAAAGCTTTCCTCAGATCCGTCCATTGTCTGATAACCAGTAGCTTTAGTTTTCACTTATTTGAGAAAAAACTCCAGCCTCATAACTCAGACACCCACTTGAATAATTTAAAATAGAAACTGCTGCTCCATGTTGGAGGTGGTGAAAAACTGTCTCCGTGCAGTAGAATATGGTACGAATATTTATCTATTTGTTAAAAAGAAAATGTGCTGTTCACTAGTGCTACAAAGGGGTGTGAGACTAGTTCTCTCTTCTCCTGACTCCCTGACATGGGCAAGATCCAAGTCCCATCTAGTCTTGAACCATCAGTAGCATGATTTTATATTGTTACTGTCAGAATTATTTTTAAAAAAATCACTGCTCTGCCCCAAGCCCTTTTTAATGGGCTAATCCTTCTTGCTTCAGTTTTCCCTCAAGTACTACTACCACAGAAGTTAATGGGCTAAATCCTGAAGTATTTTATTGATTTTAATGGGACTTTCACCTGAGTAAGGACAGAAGAAACCCAAGTAAGGTCAGAAAAGCACCAAATTTCAAAATAATGCACTATTTCGAGCCATCCCTTAACCCTCGTGGAACAATTTACTGGGATGCCAAAATAGCTCACTCATTATTTTGAAAAATATTTCGAAATAATGGGCAGCTTGTGTAGACACGGGGTAGCAATTTCAGGATACCACCAGAATCCCAAAATAATTGTGCAGTGTAGATATACCCAAAGAGGTTTGGTTATTAGTTGTTTTTTTTTTAAATAAATGCAGCTGATATAGAAAAGCTTTATGCAAGACTGCACAGGTCAGCAGTATTATTACATAGATAACTGAGACAATTAGGAAAATTTAGGGTACGTCTACATGCAGCTAGGAGGAGTGATTCCCAGTATGGGTAGATAGAGCTGTCCTATCTTGAATTGTCCTCAAGCTAGCCTGCTAAATATAGCAGTGTGGCAGAAAGGGCAATAGCTGACAGAGTTTTGCCTACCCATCCCCTGGATCTGAAATTGGGCAGTTAGTGTGAGATACCACCAGCACCTCAACCTCCACCCAGCTCTTTTTAATATTCTAGCTCAGGCTGAGCTAGTGCAAGTCTGTCAACCTGTGCTAGAAATCATACCTCCCAGCTGCCATGTAGACATACCTTAGAAGAGGAATTCCAAGTGGATACACTACTCAATAAAAGCAAATGCAGCATTGCTATTATTGTAAGGAAAATGCTTAAAGATATGCAATTACCGCATGAAACTCCCTACGGTTAATCTTGACAGTAATGAAACTTGGTTCTTATTACAATCACTTTATCAGGGCCTTTGGTTCCTTTCCATGCCACAATGAGGAAACACACCAGTGATCCCTTTCCTTGACCAACAGCAGTCTGGAATTCAAGAGTTAAAGGTTTGTTTGGCAATTTGACAGTGTAAAGGGCCATGTAAGAGCTAAGTATAATCAGTCATCATTATTATTGTATTGTATTTGACTACAGCATTTCAGATATCAAGTTAATGAGTTTGTGGATTCAGTCAAGTACAAAAAAAGGCACGGATATTTCACGGGAAATACCCTGGAGCAAAACAAACTAGGTATGTAGTTACTGAAAAATAATCAGTCACATGATGGCTGACAAAAGCTACCACGCTTAGTAGTTTGGGATGAAACTAAACTAGTCAGATATTATTGAGAAACAACTAACTTTGTTGTTCTTCACTGATTAAGTTATTCAGTGATTCAGTTGTTGAGCTGTTTGGCCAGCTTCAGAGGTGAAAGTAAGGGGGTGCACCCAGGTGCACAGCTCTGGCAAGAGCCAGCAGAGAGCTATTTAAAGAGCTGGCAGGGACCCAGGTTGTGATAGTACAGTACCTGTAGGAAATGCAAGTTACTTTCACCCCATGCCAGGTCTCTTGTGTATGGTTGCTCTGTTATTTTACTCCTATTCCTAGGCCTCTTCTTTCCCTCCTTGAGATGCATCATTTCTTGCCCTCTCATTTGATTGTCTTGATCTCATGGTCTTCCAATCTTGTAACGTTTTCCAGCCCATCTCTCTGGAGGTGTGTCTACACGACAGCACTAATTTGAACTAACGCATCCAGACTAAAAAACTAGTTCTAATTATCGTTTTGCTAATTCGAACTAGCATGTCCACACAGAGTGGACCCTGAACCGGGGTTAAGGATGGCCGGAAGCAGTGCCGGCAGGGCATCAGATGAGGACTTAGAACGTGGAGCTGCTGTCTCAGGCTAGCCGAGGGCTGTGCTTAAAGGGACCCAACCCCCACCCCGGACAGACAATTCTCAGGGGTGCCCCGCTTGCAAAGCAGTCCTGGCTTGGATTTCCCAGAGTACCCACACTGGGCACATCACAGCACTCGGCCATCAGACCGGCTGCACTTGCTGCAGGCTGCCATCTGGGGAGAGGAGGCAATTGGGGGGGCTACAGGAGAGCTTCCACCCCCAGAAGCCCGCAGAGCCAGCCCAGTCCTCCCCATCGGGGGCTCGTACCCCATTCCTCCCTCACCTCCTTCCACTTACCCTTCCCTAGCCCCTCTTCCTCATGTACAAAATAAAGGACAATTATGTTCAAAAATAGAATCTCTCTTTATTGAACAAAACTGGGGAAGACTGGGAAAAGGAGGGGGGAGAGAGGAAGAGAGAGGGTGGGAGGGGGGAGGGCAACTACAATGATGAGGGGTTTGGAACAGGTCCCATATGAAGAGAGGCTAAAGAGACTGGGACTTTTCAGCTTAGAAAAGAGGAGATGGAGGGGGGATATGATAGAGGTCTATAAAAGCACGAGTGGGGTGGAGAGGGTGCATACAGAAAAGTTCTTCATTAGTTCCCATAATAGAAGGACTAGAGGACACCAAAGGAAAGGAACGGGTAGCAGGCTTCAAACTAGTAACAGAAAGTTGTTCTTCACTAAGCAAAGAGTCAACCTGTGGAACTCCTTGCTGCAGGAGGCTGTGAAGGCTACAACTAGAACAGAGTTTAAAGAGAAGTGAGATAAAGTGATGGAGGTTGGGTCCATGGAGTGGTATTAGCCAGGGGGTAGGAGTGGTGTCCCTGCCCAAAGTTTGTGGAAGGCTGGAGAGGGATGGCACAAGACAAATGGCTTGGTCACTGTCTTCGGTCCATCCCCTCCAGGGTCCCTAGGGTTGGCCGCTGTGGGCAGACAGGCTACTGGGATAGATGGACCTTTGGTCTGACCCAGGACGGCCATTGTAAGCTCAGGGCTCAGGGTCGGGGGTCTCAGTGGACCACCTTGATTTTCATGCACACCTGCTCCTGGGTGGTCAGGCTGGCAGCTCTCGTGTCCTAGACGGCCACTTTCCTGTGCCTAGTGCAGAGGTCGTGGACGAGGTCCACGATGTCCACACTAGACCAGGCGGGTGCCTGCTGTTTGCGGTCCCGGGCAAGCTCCCAGGAGCTGCCAGACTGGTCCCAGGAAGAGGGGGAGGGCTGGGTGGCAGCGGGTGGCTGGCTCGAGCCGTGCCAGGTGCAGGGTCTGCTGGCTGGGTGCTGGCAGGCTTGCACCTGGCACGGGCACTGTAGCCAGCCCGTGCCCCTTTAAGGGATCCGGGGCCGGGAGGGGGGCCGGGAGGGGGGGCATACGAGTTTCCCTGGTGTTGGCCAGAGTGGCCACCAGGGAAAGCTGGGGAGGGCTAGCCTCCCACTACTTCGACTTAAGGGGCTACACAACCCTTAATTCGAACTAGTAAGTTCGAACTAGGCTTAGTCCTCGTAGAATGAGGTTTACCTAGTTTGAACTAAGTGCTCTGCTAGTTCGAATTAAGTTCGAACTAGCGGGACGCTTGTGTAGCACCTATCAAAGTTAATTCGAACTAACGTCCGTTAGTTCGAATTAACATTGTAGTGTAGACATACCCTGTTTGTTTTCCCAACAGGAATTCAACTTCTCTCATTCCCTCCCAGTCCTTCTCTTGCAACTTCCATCTCCGCCTCTTTCCAATGTGCCCAGTTCTCTTTCTTTTCCTATTCATCCTCTCCTACTTTCCTGTAGCCTTTCTTTCCCCACCTCATCCTTTGGGGCATTCACACTCTGCCCTTCTCCCACAGTCTCTTCAGCTCTCACCTTGCAATGCTTTTTGGCCAGTACAACTTGAACTTTTCAAGGCTGTACAGCATGAGCAGAGCAGATTCTGCTGAGCTCAAGACTGCCTTTTGTGTCTGTGCTGTGGTCCAAAATGCAGCAGAAATGCCAAAGGTAGAATTTATGGCCAGGTGAACATGGAAGTGGAGGACAAGCACCAAAGCACTGCTAGGCTATGACCACGCTGGCAGATTCTTGCACAAGAATGGCCATTCTTGTGCAAGAACCCACAGTGTCCACACTTCCCGCCTGCTCTTGTGCAAGAAGATTTACAGTACGGCGTCAGAAGACAGGGCTTCTTGCACAAGAGCTATGCTCTTTTCTAGCAAGTGTAAGCACTCTTGCACAAGAGCTATGCTCTTTTCTAGCAAGTGTAAGCACTCTTGCACAAGAGCTTTTTGGCTTTGTTTTCCAGACCAGGCTCCTGTGAGGAGCCAACGTGAAGAGAAAGAAGCAAGAAGCAAAAGAAATTGCAAAGATAATTCTATGAGACAGGCTCAGAGATTGTTGTGACCTGTGTGTAAGGAGGCTGATTCAGCAAAAAGTGTTTGGCTTCTGCACTGTGGTTTGTGCTGAATGAAGTCCTGCATTTTATAAGTTAAATCTCTAGACCAGCTCATTTAAATTTTCAATTCAAACATGCATTATATATGGTCAGGGAGAAAGTGACAGTTCTCACCTGTGAAAATTAATTGAGCCATACATCAATAGAAGTGTTAAACTGAGAACAGGCCAAGTCTCAGTCTTTAATTAAGGCCCAGTGCTGCTACTTTTATAATCAATGCAAGTTCTACGTAGCCAGCTGGCAGAGCTGTCTTTACCCATGCACAGAATACGCAGTTACATAGGGCACCTGGAAATGTGTGGCACAACTAGGTCTTTATGTTCACCCATCTGCCTTTTCCTATCCCTGTTCTGTGGCTCAACTAGATCCCTTTGGGAGGAAGCAAACTTAAAAATGAAAAAGCCTGAGTATGTACAACCTGTGAAAGAGCATTCAACTGGTAATGAAGTCTTTAAGAGGCATTTGCCAACCCAAGGTATATACTGTCCGTTTTTTTTAATTTAACTGTTAGTCTACAGGACCTGAGTTTAAAATTTGCATTAAAAATAATTAGTGTGTTGCTAAAGGTGATAAAATCACAGCTCTAAAAAATTGCTGTCAGCCGTGGGCAGAGGTGCACCAGTTTAATAGTACTGTGTAGGGCCCCATAAACCTTAAGGACAGCCCTGCCTTCAGGATTAGCCTAATATTATTATTAACCTGTTCTGACACACATTAGCCAAGTGCCAGTCCTGTTAGATGTAAGACACTGGAAATAAGAGAAAGTAATCTCAAGGTAGAGATTAAGTTGTTACGTGTAGAGTGAAATTCACCCTGGCACAGAGTGCAAGCACTCAGTCTGTGCGCCACTTAAAATCTGAGCTCTTTAAATAAAACCACTTTAGCTCTTGGCACAGGGATGAATTTCATCTTAAAAGGATATAATGCATTGATACACCAGAGATACAGCAGAGTTTAGGTTAATGCTAGATTATGTAGATCAGCCTAAAAAACAGGTGCTGGAGGCCAGGCAAGAATAAACCACTTGGGCTAAAGTTAGTCTAATTTCATGTGTCAACTCTCTCCCTCCAACTTAAATCATTCCTCGCCAAAGATCAGTAAAATCCCCTGTTTATTAGCACATGCAGTGGATAGTTGTTTTCTATCCACTTTTCCCTTGGATATTTCTCTTCAGTCAGACAAATAAGACACACGTATAATTTTCCTGAAGTCCCAACAACAAGGGTTATTGGTGTTTCACAGACACCGGAGCACACGCTATCTTACAATGACCAGCAAAGTACATCAGAGAATAACAAACTTCAAATAATTTCAAGATTTCATAAAACAGACAAATTTGGCTTTCCTCAGCTTGCATATCTGTTTAACTGGGATCACCCAAAAATGCAAACCCACATATAGCATTTGCCAAGGCCTTAGAGCTCATGCTAAGAACATTTGTGGAAACACTCATCTGCTAAACCTCAAACTTTCTAATGAGCTTCTAACAGCTAACAAAGGACATTGGAAAGCTTTTCACCTGCTAAACACTCTTACAAAAATCTTGAGTGACATTCAGAATTAAGTATCAGAGGGGTAGCCGTGTTAGTCTGAATCTGCAAAAGCGACGAAGAGTCCTGTGGCACCTTATAGACTAACTGAAGTGTAGGAGCATAAGCTTTCGTGGGCAAAGACCCACTTCGTCAGATGCATTACATGCATCTGACGAAGTGGGTCTTTGCCCACGAAAGCTTATGCTCCTACACTTCATTCAGAATTAGTTGCATCTACATGCAAACAACATTTAAGAGGCAGCAACTGAGTTTGATTTGAATCTATGCTCTCTGTACATTTTTTCCTTTAACTAATTCAGCTAAAACAGCCTATTATTCACAATTAGCTGGTATAACCTCATTAGATTTGAGATCTGTTCCATTACTACAATCAATGGGCTTGGTCTCAGACTCTTAACAGAAGCAAGACTCTAGCTAAAGGGCTAGGCTCCACATAATTTCTTATTGTAGCTATACCTGTATCTTAGTGATCCCTATCTCATTTTAATGTTTTAACAGTTATTTTAATTTGATATTTTTCTGACAAAACTCCCCCTACCTTGAGCACTTTGCTAAGACTTTCAAATACAGAACATTTGCTTCATCTAAAGCTCTCAATGTCACAGCTGGTCTGTACAGCAGGTGTTGGAAATCAGCTATAATCAAAACTGAGTGGTCTGAATGGTTGATAAATATCCCTCTGATATCTTCAAAATATTACCACCTCCCAAAGTACTACTGGTATCTCAATACACCAGGGCTATGTCTACACTGGAGGCTTCTTGCACAAGAAAGCATCTAAACTGCCATGTGCTAACTAACAACATAAGAAAGTTTAGGCCACCGAAGAAAGGGTCTCCTTTAGGAGCTGCCAAAGCCAGA
The DNA here is from genome assembly GCF_052426305.1 of Pelodiscus sinensis. Classification (NCBI taxonomy): domain Eukaryota; kingdom Metazoa; phylum Chordata; order Testudines; family Trionychidae; genus Pelodiscus; species Pelodiscus sinensis. The sequence goes on along the minus strand of NC_143065.1, from coordinate 22,166,310 downwards.
AACTGCATTAGTAATGAGTTCGTTACTCTCTTGCAGTTTTGTTGGATTATAACTATCAGCTTAGCCAATGAGTCTAATACGAGCCATCTTGCTTCCAACTATTCACAGAGAATTCAGAGGGTTGAATGGCCACATATTGCATGCATGTTAAATGCTCTGAAATTGTTGTTGTGTGTATCCAAGTGTGGTTTTTTTATCTCTATTTCATTTTCAGCCCATAATATTTAACCCTTGATCCAGATTCATTGTCCTTCTTATTCTATCCATGAGCCATCTTCTGGAAAACCATTTTGTAGTCTGCTGAAAGTAATCTGATAACCTACAGAGTCATCATCTTATACAGATGCATTGCACTAAATATATATTTCCTGGGGATTTACAGATGGAACTGCTGTACTCCACTAATTTAGTTCAATCCAGGGGTGTATACCCCAATGCCTGCTTTCATACATGTTCCTTTGGGAGTGAAAGTTAACTCGCTACCCTTTCAAAAATCACCTCTCATAATATCTTGCAACAAGCTCTTACAACAATATACTATTACTGCATATTATTAAACTCTAGGTCTTGACTCTCCACTTCTACTTGCTCATCTTTATGCCCGCCTGAAAAGTTACTCTTGCAGGACTGTAGGGCCTGATTCTACCCTCACAATTTTCACACACTTTTAATTCCATCGAGATCAGAATCAGACCCAAGTCTGTAAATACTTGGGTAATAATCTAAGGCAGTACACAGCAGCTGTTCTCAGAAGAAGATGTGCTCTGGAAATTGCCTGCTGCATTATCCTTTACACTTTTGTTATTTTTATAACAACTCAGTACTGGCATGTAAACAATGCCAGAAAATAATTTTCTTTATAAATATCTTTAATTGAAAACAGCTTTCCTAAACCAAAGCAAATTGTATGCAGAAGAGCTGGTTCAGGATCATTAACAAAGGTTTCTTCAGGCCTAAATAGAAATGTAGAAAATATGTTTCTTTGTTCTTTTTCCTGATTTCTTCAAATTCAACTGTTAACAGATACATGTCTTTCTATTAATCCAAAGCAAATAGACAGTGTCACCAACGTTCACAATTTTATCCTAATTTTCATAATATTGGGAGGGGGAAAAAGTCTTTAAGCCCCATAGGATCAAAAACCTGAAGGGAAATGAAACCATCCAAAATCCTTTTTTAAAATCTCATGGTTTTGTGGTCCTGATATGCAATTTTTGGATGTTCAGGTAGGTGATATTGACCTTAGTCTCTGAGGACTTGTCCAACAAGCAAATAAGTAAAGCACTTTGTGGAACTTTTAGTGCCCGGTGGCTGCTAGGGTGTTTTGACCTACTGCTGTTGGACAAAGCCCTTAGGGTGTGTCTAGACCACACAGTTTTTTTAAAAAAAGTTGCCTTTAAAAAAAAAAACTTCACCCGCGTATACACTGCCGCCGCGTTCTTTCGAAAGGAAATCAAAAGAACACGGCAGTTTTGTCAACAGCGGTAAACCTAGCTTTACGAGGAAGAATGCCTTTTCCGACAGATCTGTCGAAAAAAGGCGTGTGCGGACGCAGGGGGGGGTGGGAGGGGAGGGTTTGAAAAAACAGATCTCCAGGGAAAATCTCTGGTGGACACTCCATCTTCAGGAAAAACCTCCATTGTTCCGGTCTGAAGCCATGTCTTAAAGGCACAAGCACCCTGGGCAGCCATTGTGGCAGGAAGGTAGCCAGAGGAAGCCACTGACCACACGGCTCTCTGCCAAGGAAGCATGGCACAAGCCCAAGCCCCACGAGGTCCCCAAGGACTTTTCAGGGAGCCACCCCATGACCCATCCAGGGGGCCAAAGAGGCGAGCTCAAGCCTGGTCAGGACCTGAGGTCCTGACATTATTGGAACTTTGGGGAGAGGAGGAATCCCTGCAGGCTCTGCATTCCCAATGCCGCAATGCGGAAATTTACGGCTGCATGGCCAAGGGGCTCGCAAAAAAAGGCCATCACCCCTGAAACTTGGACCAAGTGCAGGCCAAGGTGAAAGAACTGAGGCAGGGCTATGCCAGGACCCATGAGCGCAGCCCCACCTCCAGTGAAGTGTCTCACCATTGCGCTTACTTCCAGGAGCCGGACAGAATCCTGGGTGGTGGGGAACCCCTCTCTGCACTGGATCTTGAACAGACTGGGTTGTTTCTCCATCAGGCCATTATACAGGCCCTGCAGTCTGGGGGTCTGTTTGGCTAGCGCTCCCCTTGCCTTGCCTTGCCTTGCCTTGCCTTGCCTTGCCTTGCCTCCCGAGCCCTGCTCTAGCTCCAGGGACCCTCCTGCTTCCCCAGGAGCCAGGCCCTCACTGACCTTCCTCCTGGGAGCCGCCGCCCAGGTTATTATATAGCCCCCAGCTGGGCCCTCATCCCCTAATACAGCCCCAGCTGGGGCTAAACTCCCCAGCCCTGCTTCAGGCTGGGGTTTGCCCTTAAAGGGCCAGTGCAGGGTGAACGCCCTGTCACACACCCTCCCCCTTAAGTATCTCTCACGGGGGGGGGGGGGGCGCCTTTAGTCACCGGTTGCAACTGCACCGTCAGTCTTTATAGGGGTTCTCCGAGGTGGAGGGGGACCTGGGCCCTCCCACTCTCCAGGTCCCAGCCCAGGACCCTAAGGGTAGGCGTCCTAGACGCACTGCCCGACCGGGGGGGCCACGGCCGCAACTCGTCGGTCCCCAGGTCTCCCTGACTCTGTCCTGGGCTGTCTTTGTCCATCTTCCCCCAGGGCGGGGAAGGGAGAAGGGGGAGCTCACCTCTCCTAGCCGGGTTGCTCCACTCCCCTGTCGGTGCCTCCGCTGCTCCGTCCGTCCTGGTCCCGGTCTCAGACGTCTCTGGCCGCGTTCAGTCCTCCGCGCCCCCGCCTCCAGCACGGGCCCTCTTTTAAAGCTGGTGCCCCTTCCCGGGGATGCCGGCGCCTGCACGCTGAGCCATCGGCTCCCCCGCCTCCGGGCAGCTTGCTCGGGGGCCGACTGCGCCTGCGCCAGCAGCCGCTGCCAAACAGGCGTGGCAGCGCCACTCAGTCTCTCCGGTGGCTGCGCTGCCTGGCACGTCTGTGCGGGGCACGGGGTAGCGTCCGCGGCCCCGGCTGCCCCGTCACACACACACACGCCCCCCCTTAGGTTTCTTGCCTTTTTCCCTTCTGTGATGCTTTCTGGCTCGTCCGATCTTGAAAAAAAGTCCACGTTGTTGTGTCTCCGTCTGGTGCGTCACCTCAAACCTGTAGGGTTGTAAGGCCAGATACCATCTTCTTATTCGGGGGTTTGTCTCTTTCATCCACTGCAGCCATTTTAGTGGGGCATGGTCCGTTATTAGCTTGAAAAGGTTTCCTAGTAAGTAATATCGGAGGACCTCGATCACCCATTTCACCGCCAGTGCCTCTTTTTCTATCGTGGCATATGCCTTTTCCCTGGGGAACAGTTTCCGACTCATGTATAAGATTGGGTGTTCCTCCCTGTCTATCTCCTGAGCTAAGACGGCCCCTAATCCTACCGCCGAGGCATCTGTCTGCACTATAAATTCCCTTAAGAAGTCCAGTTGCCTTAGCACCGGGGCTCGCATCAATGCCGTCTTTAACTCGTTAAAGGCCCGTTTGGCCTCCCCCGAGGGTGTCACCCTTTTTGGTTGTTCTGCTTTCGTCAGATCCATGAGGGGGGCTGCTATCGTTGCAAATTGCGGGATAAATCTTCTGTAATACCCCGCCAAGCCCAAGAATTGCCGCACCTGCTTCTTGGTCGTTGGAAACCTATACTCGGCTAGGGCTTTCACTTTGTCCATTAGCGGTCGCAGTCTCCCCCTCCCTACGGTGTATCCTAGATAGGTTACCTCCTGTTGGCCTATATGGCATTTGGTGGGGTTGGCCGTGAGACCTGCATCCCTTAACGTCCTCAACACTGCTCGCAGGTGTCGTGTATGGTCCTGCCAGTTTTGGCTATAGATGACTATGTCATCAATATAGGCTGCTGCGTAGTCCCGGTGGTCCTGCAAGACTTGGTCCATTAGCCTTTGGAATGTCGCGACTGCCCCACGTAGGCCGAACGGCATTGTTTTGGTCTGAAATAACCCGAACGGGGTTGAAAAGGCTGTTTTTTCTCTCGAGGCTGGGGTAAGCAGGATTTGCCAGTACACTTTCGTCAAGTCTAGGGTTGATATGTACCTGGCCTGCCCTAGTCTATCTAATAGTTCATCCACGTGGGGCATGGGGTGCACGTCGAATCAGGATATCGCATTCACCTTCCGGAAATCCACGCAGAATCGGAGCGTCCCGTCTGGCTTCGGTACGAGTATGATGGCACTCCTCCAGCCGCTCCGGGACTCTTCGATCACTCCTAGCTTTAGCATCTCCTGGACCTCTTTCTGTACAGGGTCCCACATTTTCCGGGGTAGGGGCCTTATCGCGTCACATACCCTTTTCCCCGGGGTCGTGGTGGTAAATCGCTGATGTTCTCCCGGGGGTTTTCGTGAGCGTGGTGGCGTACTCCTGTGCGATGGTTTCCACCTCTTGGCGTTGGGCTGTCGTGAGGTCCTCTCCCATAGCTGGGGCTGCATTGTCCATCATCTCCCTCGCCCAGGGGCCCACTTCCGGTTCCTCTAGCTCTGTTGTGATCAGGAGTGCTTCGCGGGATTTCCACTTCTTCAAAAGGTTGACATGATATATCTGTGATTTCGCCCGCTTCTCATCTAGCCGTACTTCATAATCCACCGGCCCGACTCTCCGTACCACCTCAAAGGGGCCCTGCCACCGGGCTAACAGTTTCGATTCTTTTATCGGCAACAGGAGGAGGACTCGATCTCAGGCCTCGAACTCCCTCATTTTAGTGTCCCGGTTGTACTCTAGCTCCTGGCGGTCTTGAGCCTGTCGCAAATTTCTTTGCGCGAACTCGCCGAGCCGCTTCAGCCTCTCTCTTAACTTTAGGACGAAGTTTACGGTCCCCTGGACTCTGGACTCCTGCTCTTCCCAGGTTTCCTTGACCAGGTCTAAGATGCCTCATGGCTGTTGTCCGTACAGCAGTTCGAACGGCGAAAACCCGGTCGAAGCGTGTGGCACCTCTCTGATGGCAAATAACAGGGCCGGCAGGGCTTTATCCCAGTCGCGGGGTTCCTCATCTAGAAATCGTCTTAGCATTTCTTTCAGGGTCCGGTTAAATCTCTCTACCACCCCGTCCATCTGGGTGTGGTAGACCAAAGTCCGCAACGTTTTTACTCGTAGTAACCTGCACAACTCTTGGATCAAGCGGGATGTCCCATTAGTCCCTTGATCCATTAGGATCTCTTTGGGAATTCCCACCCAGGCGAATATTTTGATTAGTTCCCCTGCTATCGTGGCTGTGGTGGTGTTCCTCAATGGCACGGCCTCTGGGTAACGGGTTGCATAGTCCACCAGGATCATGATATATTGGAACCCGGTCGAGGATTTTTCCACTGGTCCTACCAGGTCCAGGCCCACCCTATCGAAGGGGACGCCTACTACTGGGAGGGGCACCAGCGGGGCCTTTGGGCATAGCTGTAGGCGCGTGCGCTGGCAGGTGGGACACGAATCACAGAAGTCCCGAACGGCTCTGTATATCGCCGGCCAGAAAAACCGTTGCATGATCCTCTGTAGAGTCTTTTCCCGGCTGAGATGCCCAGACCAGGGGTTTGCATGGGCTAGCTCCAGTACCTTATTCTGGTAGTGGTGTGGTACTAACAACTGCCAGACCACTCCCAACACCTCGGTTTCTCAGGCTACGCGATACAGGCGATCCCCCCGTACCTTAAAGTATGTCTCTTGTTGATTCGGCACACCGCCTTCCTCCCCTCCTCGGGCTTGCTCCCAGGCTCGTACCAGTGTGGGGTCATTTCTTTGTTCGTCGAGGAAGTCGTGCTCGGTGACCCAGTCGGGCTCGGTTTCTGTTGCCTCCAGCCCCTCTCTCTGCGGGTCCGGGTCTGGTTGGTTCCATGCCTGTAAAACCCAGCGGAAGCCCAGCCAATCCCATCCCAGGACCACTGGGTAGGCGAGCTGGGGAGCCAGCGCTACCTGGCAGATGCCTTCTTCTCCCTCACACTGCAGCCCTACCCAAGCCGTGGTGTAGGGCCGTATATCCCCATGGATACACCTCACCCACACTGTGGTCCCAGCGGGCTCGGGGTTCAGGACCAAGCCCTCACGGACCATTGTCTGCCCGCAACCCGAGTCCACCAACGCCTGAACCAGGACCCCCTCCACCAGTACTTGGGTGGTTACTGTAGCTCCTCGAGTGGGGTGAGGGGACACCCCCAAGGATATCCCTTGCCCAAAGGAGCAGTCCATGAACGGGCACTCCTGCTGAAAGTGCCCCTCCTGTCCACACTCATAGCAGCGGTTATGGGTGGACCTCCCTTCAGCCACTCCCTCTCCGACTGTCTCGTCCCGGGTCCCTCCTATTCCGGGGTTCCCGGGAAGGCCTTCCTTTTCGGCTTCTGGCGGCCTCCTCGTCCATCCTCGCCCCAGGCCCCCACGGGCCTCGGTTCTTTTGCCTCCCCTTTCTGGCTTCCCTCTGCCTATTAAGGGTCGCTCCCCTCGGGCCTCTCTATCACCTCTCATCGGTCCTCCCGGGAGCTCAGCTGCCATATAATTTTCCATTACGGTGACCACATCGGCCAGCGTTTGGGGGCAGTGTCGGCGTACCCATTGCTGGGCCCTTGGGGGAGGATTTGCAGGAAATGTTCCAGGACCACAACATCCGCTATCTGGGGGCTATCCCGTTCGTCTGGTTCCAGCCATCGCCAGGCCAGTTCCCTTAGTTTCTGGGCCACGGCTCTCGGTCGCGCCCCGTGAGAATATCGTTAACTCCGGAATATCGTTCACTCACTAAGTCCTCACTGACCTTCCTCCTGGGAGCCGCTGCCCAGGTTCTTATATAGCCCCCAGCTGGGCCCTCATCCCCTAATACAGCCCCAGCTGGAGCTAAACTCCCCAGCCCTGCTTCAGGCTGGGGTTTGCCCTTAAAGGGCCAGTGCAGGGCGAACGCCCTGTCACAGGGACCAATGGACACAAACCCAGATTTTGAATCTGGGATAGATTTGCATAAGAGGGAAGTTGCTATAAAAGTGAGGTGTCTTGCAGAGGACCCCGGGTTTCGTCTTGTCACCATCGGAGCATCGATCCAGATCAGCAGAAGCCTGGCTCCACCCCTCTGCCGATAGGTTTCTGGAGTCACTCCTATCTGGTCTAGTATCGCTTCTTTGACTTTATAATATTTTAGGGCGTCCTTGGCTGCCAAGCTCCTATACGCGAGCTGCGCAGGCCCTGTAAGATAAGGCGCCAAGAGGGTGGCCCAATATTCCTCTGGCCAGCGTGCAGCTTGCGCTACCCTCTCGAAAGTGACCAGGTACGCTTCTGGGTCATCCAGGGGACCCATCTTTGTTAGCCGAATAGGCAACTGGGGGGGGCCGACCGGTCCCTCGCTTCCCTCCCCCAGCGGTCCAACACTCGTCCCTCGCCCTATTCCGTGCTGCACCCATCTTTATTGCTGCTGGGTTATCTCCCTAACCAGCTGTCTTTGCTGTTCCTGGCCTTGCGCGGCCAGCTTCTGCAACAACTGAACTTGGTGTTGTTGCTGCTGTTTTTGTTGCTCCATGAGCCAGTCAAATATCTGGGCGGGGTCCATGGTCCTGGCTCTCCTCCCCTTCACACCAGGGAGGCGCCCTCCGCCCTTCTTGGGGTTTACCGCCGTTTTGTGCAGATTTTTTTTTTGCGCACTCCCCTTTTTGTCTAGGGGTTCAGGGTTCTGCCCACATTCTCCACCATCTGTGAGGGGGTTCACGCACCACCGTAGCGGGGGTCTGCTGTCTGCCTCCGGAATCAGCTCCTTCTGCTGGCAGAGTACCTTCCTCTGGTGGGGTTTCCCCTCTCTCCTCCAGGCCACGTTGTCCTCTTCACCACACTGCCCTCCGGCAGTGCCCAAGTCAGTCTCTGAGCCCCCCTTCCGGGGGTAGTTGTTTCTCCATCAGGCCGTTATACAGGCCCTGCAGTCTGGGGGACTGTTTGGCTAGCGCTCCCCTAGCCCTGCCTTGCCTTGCCTCCCTAGCCCTGCTCTAGCTCCAGGGACCCTCCTGCTTCCCCAGCAGCCAGGTCCTCACTGACCTTTCTCCTGGGAGCCGCTGCCCAGGTTCTTATATAGCCCCCAGCTGGGCCCTCATCCCCTAATACAGCCCCAGCTGGAGCTAAACTCCCCAGCCCTGCTTCAGGCTGGGGTTTGCCCTTAAAGGGCCAGTGCAGGGTGAACGCCCTGTCACAGGGACCAATGGACACAAACCCAGATTTTGAATCTGGGATAGATTTGCATAAGAGGGAAGTTGCTATAAAAGTGAGGAGTCTTGCAGAGGACCCCGGGTTTCGTCTTGTCACCATCGGAGCATCGATCCAGATCAGCAGAAGCCCGGCTCCACCCCTCCCCCATCTAACTCACCTGGCCAGTGAAGTTAAGGAGAGCAACTAGTTGGTAACAACAGCAAGAGAGAGTGTGCTTGTGTGTGTGTGTGTGTGTGTGTGAGTGCATGAGTGACATATATATGTATGTATGTATGTATTGATTATTCTATGTATGTCCAATAAATGTGGCGTGTTGACTTATCCCTCTGAAAAAGATCCCGAGTACTTCTTTTAAGTACAACACTGAATCCAGACCTGGCATGAAAATCATGACGGTCTCATGCAGGTGCAGCAGAACTTGAAGCATTATGGTGTGGGGTCATCACCTGCCCAGGGGCAGCTCCGGCTCCATGGCAAAAAAAAAAAGATTGTAAAGCACAAATACCAATCAAAAACCAAACAGCTGTGGTGTCCTACAAAGCAGGGAACTCACAGCAAGCACTGCAGAAGCTTTGCTGTTCCTCTAGGAAGTAGGCAAGCCAGCTGCAGCAGCAGAGGAACAGCTGTCCATGAGGGGCCCCTTTAAGCACGCGTCTCTGCAAAGAACATGCTGCAGGACCCGGAAGTAAAGGCTGCCCCCATGCCCTGGCAGAAGTGGTTCCGGATGCCCTTTTTTCATCAGAGTGTCCACGCAGTCTGGATGATCTTTTTTGAAAAAGTGGATCACTTTTTCGATCCGCTTAGTGCAATCTACATGCTCTTTTTCAAAAGAGGCTTTTTTGAAAGTATCTTTTGAAAAAGCCTCTTTTGAAAAAGGTGTGTAGTCTAGACGTAGCCTTAGTGTGCAGCAGTCTAATGCACTGTACATCCACACCCTAAGTCTCCATGTGGACAGTTCCTAAGATTAGATTGCATATGTATATAAAACTAATAGAAGTCAACTCTTGGAATCAATAGTCCAACTACAATTCTGTTTCATTGAAGTCAATGGCAAAATTTCTCCCAGAACATCATTGCTCCCATGGAAAAAATACACTCACCTACAAAACCACCCTTTAGGTTGTTGTGGCACCTTTTCAAGCTGCTGATGATCTGATGTGAGTCTACTGCATTGTCCCATCTTCTCTTTGGCCCTCTCTGTCCTGTGTGCACCTCCCAGAAGTACCAGGAGTACAATGGTGCCTAGCCTTTCTGCAGAGAGGTTTAATGGAAGGCCACTGATTATCTATGCATTGATTTAGCTCCCTCTATGAAAGCAATAGAAAAAAAATCTATATAATGCTATGAGTTTGATCCATCACATCTTGATTGTTGTAAGTATTCCTGTCTAATATGAATAGTCCGCTTTTGAAAGTAGCAAAACTGCTTGGATGATTAATGTCTACCAGCAACATTTGCAGATTGGACCTTATGTTTTTTTGCCATTCTAGAATTAAAAGATTGATGCTTCTGAGAAATCAAATAAAACATTCAGGATTAATAAATGTGCATTACATTATTTAATGTTTCATGTGGGGCATAAATACATTTTGCATAGCAGGAAAGAAATGAAATAATTAAAAATATAAGTAGCATAGCCATTACAAAGGATTTTGAATCCAATAGAATGAATAAGATTACATGAAAGACAAGTTCATCATTAAAGTAATTGAAATTAACATTGTTTATTGTGTATGGAAAGCTTTTTGTGTAAAATGAGGCTAGTTGCAAGCTGTATTGACCAAACCTATAAGTGAACTATTTCATTACTCATTTGTACTGTTGGTCAGAATTAGAGTTAGAGCCAATTATGGTGTGATGTACCTTAAATGATTTTAGCAGCATGATTTGATGATGACCACCCTACTTATAAACAGCAACATTTTCTTTAGAAATTGTGTAGATAAGATAAAGCCAGAGAGCTCTTGGTTCTTAACTTACTAACAAGGACCAGGATATGTTGTGTGGGATGCTTGTGTGTTAGTTTCATTGAAGAGTTTTACACCTGCTATAGATCACCCTATCTTTGTGTGCCTCTTATTTTCTGCCTGTATCACCATGCTACAGACATTATGCAAATGGAAAAGAAAATAAGATACTTGATTGTTATTAGTTGGAGTTGGCCAGATGTGGAAATTTTATTTTCAACAATCCAGAGAGATCAGATGTGACAGAGCTTGAATTCCAAAAATAATGCACTAGTTGTATTCTCCAGTAAGGCAAGTTACTGCAGTACTAATGAATGATGAAAAAATACCTGCTACTAGACCTGACTGGAAAAATTGTAACAACAATTGTAATTGTAAAACATTCTGCTTTTGTTGGCATTTGCAGATTTATCAAGAGAAGAATGTTTCACAGAGCCAGGTCAATTTTAGCAAAATTCCACCAGGAACCAGAAAGGTTTTTGGTGGAGCCCTGCCAGGCTGGAAGCCCTGGGAGTTCCAAGCATCCAAACTTCCAGGCTTGCAGCACCTTGACAGCATAGGCTCACAGAATGTCAGGTTCTGGGTGACTCCATCATATGGACTGTCCTGAAGCAGGGGCTCCCAGCAGAGCCGGTAAAAGAGCTGTAATTCAGTTCCACAGATAATTTATAAATTTATGGTTTTCTTTTTGAATTAGAATTAAGCCAGACTTTGAAGTCTTAAAATCTGACATGAAATGGAGTTATCGCTCTACACTCATCTTTCCTTTGTGCCCAGTATTGCCCAATCTTGCAACTTTATTAACAATTTTGTAATATTTGGTGCTTGGGGGGACAGGGATCAGGAGTGGTTTCCTGGAGTAATATAATTATATGTGTCAGGGCTGTTCCCCACTCTGGCACTCTGAGTGCAGAAGGTGGGGGCCCACAGGAAACCTTAAAAAAATATACCTTGCCTCTATATGCTTTTGCTTAAAAGCTCCCCCAGGTCACAGATACCTTGGCCTTTGGAGGTAGCTGCCACCATCAAGTGATTTAATCCCTGAAAAACCAGGAAGAAACACTTGAATTTCTTCCGAAGGGGTCCCCCAAGCTCTTTTCCCACAAGAGAGCTTGAAAAAAGAAACAGCAAAAAAAAAAAAAAAACAACAACAAAAAACCCACAGGAAACAAATTACAATTCAGATAGCTGGCCCTTCAGTCTAGGCAGGCACCTACACAGACCTCCAGTTACATTCCAGGACACAAGAATCAAATCATCACCTTAAAAAAGGTGATTTTATTAATACAACAAAAAGATATGTTTGACAAAGCATACTTGGTTGATAGGTGTTACAGAGCAATTAAGAGCAAATCAAAACACAAAGAAACATCGTCTCTTTGGGCAGTAGCTTGCATACGATGAATGGCAGAAGGAAGACATGGATTTCACACAGAAAAGTTTAACCAAACACAAAAAAAAGAAAAATACCCTGATCACAACTAAATATACATTTTCCCCTTATTTACTCATGATCCCTTCACAGTCCAGTCCATTTCCATGCCCCAAATTCCTTGGAGGCATGGTAGTCCTACCTGGATTTAAAAAAATCATGTCCCCTCAGCCTCTGGTTCAAAAAACTCACACAAAGAGAAATGGCATCAGGTATATATTTACAATTTAAATTTCAGCACTGTATCCCATTGGTTCTTCTGGCCCCCGCCAACACCTTTAGCTACCTGAGTTTAACCCTTTACTTAAAGAAGGGACTGGCCAGCACTCCACCTATTCATCACAACATGAAACTCTCAGAAAGCAAGTTTATAATCCTCCTGATTGCAGAAAAAAATTGAAAATGTGACCTAACTGCAGGAAAATCAATGAATAAAAACAGCCCAAAATGTCTGAGTGGTTTTTTTTTTAAATCTCATGATTTTTAAGCCAACTTATGAGGGTTTTTTGAGGGAGGTTTTCATTTTTGACAGCTTGTGTTGGGCAAGACTGCATACATACATAATTCAGCTCAAGTTATTGATACGTCTCTAATTTAGCATTGGATAAAGAAAATGACAGCATGATGTTAAGAACTGTTTTCTGTTCTATTCCATGCAATAAAAGCCATCCTTGACTTACTGACAACACAAACTTTATACCTTTAAAACTGGTTTTATAAGTCAGAATTTTCACAGTTCATCCATGTATAAAGCAGGCTTTGACTATAAGGCTGACAGGAAATTTCGAGAAAGAATTAAGTCTTAGTTCTTGAATGCCTCAGCCTAAATGCCTCAATCTCAGAACACAAAAAGAAATATGGGATCCTTCTAGCCCCTACTCATGAAATCTTGGATGGACCTTTGAATGTCTTTAATATTCTGTATTGTCTAGGTAAGTTCATTTCATCTTAAATCTTAATTACTATTAGTTATCACAAAACAACTGCACAATTTATAATCTTTCCTCGTTCCCCTCTCTGTCCATCTTCATCTCTAAAACTTCTTGCTCTTTCAGTCATAGAATTTTCTTAAGCAACGTGCCTGAATCTAGCCAGTAATTGTTCTTCATTGTAATATGCAACATGTGTTTTAAAAGAGGAAATAAAGTCTCACCTAGCTAGGAAAGTAATAGCGATATAGCCGTGTTATATCATCCCTAATATCATTATCTCATATACAATAACCTTTCCCCCTCACCCTCCCTCTGTTCTAAAATCTGATTTGTCAATTTTATATGTGTTCACTTTTTTTGATAGTATCCCTTTGGTATATATGGTCATGCCAATTTTCTTCCACAATTTGATCTGAGGAAGTGGGTCTGGCCCACGAAAGCTCATCACCTAATAAACCATCTTGTTAGTCTTTAAAGTGCTGCATACAGAGCTGGCCCAAACTATGGGCTGACCGGGCTACTGCCCAGGGCACCTCATTGTAAGAGGCATCGCGCGGGGCTGCCGGACCGGGCAGGGGCGGGTCCGCGCATTTGCCAGGTGCCCAGGGGCAGGGCCGCGCATGTGCTGGGCACTCAGGGCGGAGCCACGCATGCGGCGGGTGCCCCGGGCCCGGGGGTACCGCGCGCCCAGGAGCAGGGCCATGCATGCACCATATCCTGGGGGAGGCGCTATGCTCCCAGGACCAGGGGCACACGAATGGCTCAGGCCGGCCCTGGCTGCATAGTCCTGTCATTTGTTTTAGCTAGGAAAGACATCCCTTTTCTCTGTGTGCCATCTTCTGTTTGAATACACACAGAAAATCAAACTACATATATTTAGTCATCTTCTCCTGCTCAAGCTAAGAACTGTATTGCTCACTCAGTATTAACTATTTTGTAAGAAAGACATCTCAGTGCTCTCATGACTTTTCTGCCAGATTAATCTCCGCTTCACCTTTGCAACTGTTATTATGTGAGAATAAACAGGGAACTAATTTCACATGAGGCATTCATTTCCAAGGAATGTCTAAGCCATCTGGAAGGGATGTGATAGAATTCTTGCCACTGTAAGAATTCTTGTCACTACCACAGCTTCAGCAAAATCCCATATGCTCCTTAATTCTTCCCTCCTTTTGCAAAACAGGGAAAGGGACAAAACACCACGACAAGATTTTCTGTATCAAAGCTCATTTCTACACGGCATACTGCGTTGTGTTATGGAGTTCATGACCTACTTTGTTTACTTCACTTTATCTTGTCATGTCACAATAGCATGAACAGGCTATTGTTATAACTGTAACTTATGCTGGCATTGCTTGCTTGATAAAACTGAAAACTTATGTTCTTATGTTCTCTTCTTCAAGGCTCCCAGACACATCCGAGGAACCTGGTATGAGTCACCTGAATATCTCTGTAGAGCACTACTCCAGGCCAGTAGGTCAGCCCTGTTTTCTTTTTAACACCTGATTCATAAGATGGTAGAAGTAATACCTAGTGATGCTGCAAATATGTTGCATATCATGATGTTGACAGTTGCTCACTTTCTGTTCAGGGATTGATTAAATTCAGAGGTGGAAAGTAACTAGGTAGAAATACTTCGTTACACAACTCAAGTATATTTTTTCGATATTTGTACTTAAGCAATTTATTTTTGTGATACTTCAACTTTTACTCAAGTAAAAAATAGTCATGCAGCACTTTAGAGATTAAAAAAAAATGTAGATGGTAACATGAGCTTTCATGGGCACAACCCACTTCTTCAAATGAATGGCGTTTAAGGGGTCAGTCCAGTTTTCAAATAAACACCACAGGAAGGGGATGGCGGGGAAGAGGAGGAAAAAGAAGAAAAAAAGGGGAAAGAAATTGTCAATTAGAGTGTCCACTTAGTACCCACTTTAAGTACCCTTTCTTTTTTTATGTCATTAGGATGTGGATTGTAGCGGGCCATCTACATTTTTTGTTAGTCTCTAAGATGCTGCAAGACTATTTGTTGATTTTTAAGTTTTTCCAGGTACAGACTAACATGGCTACCCCTCTGAAACTTTTACTCAAGTAGTTTTTTTAGAAAATATTGTACTTTTTACTCCACTACCATTTCTAGAAATGCTTAGTTACTCACTACTTTCATCGCCCACTGACAGTTGTGCAAGCCAGCATTCTTGTTTACTAAAGCATAGCTGCATGCGCAAAGCCTTTTAATCACCTAATCGTTTTTTAATAGCTGCATCCACACCTTTTCATTCAAAAACAGTATCTATGCAAGGATGTGGAGTCCTGAGCCTCATGGGCCAGATCCAGCGTGTGGGGGAGAAGAAACACAGAGTCACAGGCTGCCGCTTACCCTCCCTCGGACTCAGGGAATGCAGTGCTAGAAACCGCTTGCGAGGGTTGTGGGGTTCTTTAAGTTTTTTAGGGGCGGGGGGGTTGCCTCTCACTTGTGTGGCCCCCAACTGATTTTTCTGTAGATCAGTGGCTCCTGACGCAAAAAAGGTTCCCCACCCCTAAACTACAGTTTTCCTGAAGGAGCCTCTTCTTCATCAACAGCTGTTAAGATACTTAAGATAGAAGACAACAGTATGGTTCACCCCTGGCCATACCTTAAGAATCTTTTTTAACTGAAAGATGTTACAGGAGCTTCAGTATGCCTTCAATGTCCTTTTTCTTTACCAAAGACAGCGGAAGTACATCAACTCACTATCAAATTTAAAGCAGCATGTGGAGGTATGTAAAATTCTCTTTTCGTTAGCTGTCCAATTAGTTTATGACGATAGCTTTATGTGTATTGTATAATGTACTTTGTTAGATCGAGTTTATTTAACTATATGCGTAACACTTCTTAGTTGCGGTGTCTTAGACTGCTAACAGACTTCTTAAGTGCTTTTGTTTTGTTTTGTTTTAATTATTTATGTTTCATATTTAAGGAGCTGGTTACACAGTTTGGAAAACTTTTTTTTTCTTTACTAGAAATCTGGAACAAAAACAGGGCTAGTATCGCAGATTTAAAAAGCTACATCTTTTTGGATGCTCTTAGCATCATGCAGGTTTCCCACCCAGTTATTGTTGCTAAATTGTTGATCGCAGCTGCCATCTTGCTGCCAAAGTTTAAGACTGCTTGGACCAAGGATGATGATATGATTAGAAAATGTAAGAGACTGTGTTAAAGCAATACAGGCTCTCCCATGAAATATAACTGCAATAGACTGACAGAAAAAGTTTTCAGTTTGACTGGTTGTTTTTAGGTGAGAATATTTTTTACCTACTAGCTAATATTTATATGTTAAAAATAAAATGCATATGTTTAATTCATTTGTCACATATTTATTTCTACACTGAAATGTTATGAAGGAAAGCAAGTTTATCTTGGATTGATTTAAAAGAGCTAACTATATCTGATAGCTCATTAGTTGGCAGCACAATTTTTCTGAAATGTTTAATTTCATGATTAATCCCAGTTTTTATATTAGTTCTCATTAATTTATTTTCCAGTACAGGTCTTGATTACATCAGACAACAGATGGAGCCCCCAACTGGACCCACTTGAGCAACAGAATGGTTCTTCTGATGAAGAAGACTTCTTTGCTTCAGTGAAGTCCTCTTGCACAAATGAAACTACAAGGCAGCTTGATGGGTATTTAGGCTGCTAGGCAGACACCTGCGGTCCTTTCCTACATTCAGGGAGGTGTCCATCAGAGCCATCACACCTCTGCCTGCCTTAGCTGTCTGTGAGAGACTCTTCAGTGTTGCTGGATTCATATTTTGTCCTAGAAGAGCAAGGTTTGACTCTGATAATTTTGAAAATTAACTGCTTCTAAGGTTGAACAAACATTTTTGTAATTCATCATTACAATGATAAAATGCTAACCACACACACTTGTGAATGTGGACAAAATAAATATATTTCTGTAATTTGACTCCTATATTAAATCTAGTAACTCTTTCACTTTATAAATGAAGGCTGCAACTACATTTAAATTCCAGATTTGAAATATCTGGAATGTAGTGTATGGGTGCATGTAGTATATAAATAATGGTACCTTATGATAATTCAGGTGGTTAATCATAGATTTCCATAGGACAGCAACTTATTACTTCTGTATATTTGAGTATAATTAAGATGTGATACTTTTGTACTTTTACTCAAGTAGTTCTCCAGAAGGACGCTTTAACTTTTACTTAATTACATTTTTTTTCAAAATAGCAGTACTTTTACTCAAGTAACTTTTCTGGGTACTTTTTCCACCATGATTAAATTATTTGAATGTAAAGTCCCACTCCAAATCTCTGTCGAAAACTCAATTTATTTCAAAATTTATGTTTAACTTATTTTTTAAAAATATGTTATTTTAGTCTCTCTGCTTCTTCCTGGTTTTCAGCCCAGGTGGAATAGAATTACTTTGAAAAGCTGCAAGAAATTGGCTGTTTTCACTTCTTCCCCAGAATACCATGAATCCACAAGTAAGTCTGTTCTCTTAATATGGACAGTCTAATTTCCATAGCAAAGAGATTCACATAAGTATCCATTCCAAAGTGAGCTTCCACATCAAAGGAGTTCAAAAGCCATTAGAGTCTGAGAGACACTTTCGGGATCTTGAGAGGAGCTCACAGGTAGTGTTAGATGCCCTTTGATGCACAAAAGACACATTACTAGGATGGCAACCGGAGGCTGTTTTGCATGGTAGTATGTTGTGTCTGTGCTCTTTTGGATGTTTGCCAGAAGGAAAACACTTTTCCTCATGAATTTTACAAAAAAGCAAAATAGTGAGCACTTTTAGGATTTTTTTTCACCACTTGTACATAACTCTTCTGGAAACAAATGTTTCATCTCCACATCCACTTGAGCATGTGTCCCAGAAAAGTGACAGGAACACCAATTCTCTATTGTGGCTGATAACAAACAAAATGGCTATTTGAAAAATGTCCACTGAATGTATTAGAAATATTAGAAATGCAACTGTAATAATACATTTATTAGAAATACAACTGTACCAATCTATTTCTCCTGCATAAAAACAAATACAAAACCAAGCACTACTTAAGAATAAATCAACATTTCTCCCTTCCTAATGGGCTCTAATCATCTCAGCAGGTTGTGAGCCTAGCACCTAGCAATGTTTATCTGTGGCTGAGGTCTGTAAGCAGCATTTCCTATTCATTCACTTTTTTGGAATTCCTTTTCTACACTGTATTTTTAAAATTATAATGGAAAAATCAGTATCAGCTGTATGTGTTATCATGGTTTAAAGGGTATGATTTCCCTCTCCCTAGTAATACAGAACTCTCTATAATGTTGATAATATATATGTTGATTTATTCTTAGGTAGGGCTTATTTTTGTATTTGTTCTGGAGGTTTTTCAGGAGGAATGGGTTGGTACAGTTTTATTTGAACTTAAATTCCCTTATGCTGCAGTTAAGATAGATTTTTCTCTATCCCATAAAACACAGAATACTGCAGCTATATCTAAGGATATGTCTACACTACCCTCCTAGTTCGAGCTAGGAGAGTAATGTAGGCATACCGCACTTGCAAATGAAGCCCGGGATTTGAATTTCCCGGGCTTCATTTGCATAAGCCGGGTGCCGCCATTTTAAATCCCAGCTTGTTCAAACCCCGTGCCGCGCGGCTACACGCGGCACGGACTAGGTAGTTCGGACTAGGGTTCCTAGTCCGAACTACCGTTACTCCTCGAGGAAGCCTAGTCCGAACTACCTAGTCCATGCCGCGTGTAGCCGCGCGGCACGGGGTTCGAACGAGCTGGAATTTAAAAATGGCGGCGCCCGGCTTATGCAAATGAAGCCCGGGAAATTCAAATCCCGGGCTTCATTTGCAAGTGCGGTATGCCTACATTATCCTCCTAGTTCGAACTAGGAGGGTAGTGTAGACATACCCTAAGGGATTTAAGTATGTGGCGGTAATACCCTGAAGTGACTATACTGGTGAGGTAATATAGTAAGAAGGAGAGGGGCTTTCTCTTTAATTTTTTGCCCAACAGCATCACGCTCAAAGACTCTACTCATACAAAAGTAATGAACAAGCCACAAATTAGTTTTTCTTGGTTCCGTAACAAGAGGGGTAGCCATGGGTGTGTCTAGACTAAAAGGATTTGTCAACAAAAACTATACCTGCGTCTTCACTACCACCGAGTTCTGTCAACATAACGTCGAAAGAACTCGGCAGTTTTGTTGATGGCGGTAAACCTCATTCTATGAGGAATACCGCCTTTTGTCTACATCAGTGGTCCCCAACCTTTTGGGGCTGCCGGGTGCCCAGGGGTGGGGCCACGCATGCGCCACGCTCGCGGGGAAGGGGCCACGCCCGCGCCACACTCCCGGGGTAGGTGCCGTTCACGCGCCGCTTGCCCGGGGCTTGGCGTGCAAGAATAGCTTGGGCCGGTCCTGGTCACTCGGCAGGCACACATAAATGCCCCGGCAGGCGCCATGGTACCCGCGGGCACCGCTTTGGGGACCACTGGTCTAGACGCTCTTTGTCGACAGAAGCTTTGTCGACAGTATCTGTCAACAAAGCCACTGTCGACAAAAGCCTGTAGTCTACATGTAGCCCCTGTCTGTAACTTTAAAAACAAGTAGTCCTGCAGCACTTCAGAGACTAACAAAAATATATGGAATCATGAGCTTTTGTGGGTAAACTCACTTCACAATATGAATTGGAGTGGAATTAATATAAACCAAGATATATAATATGAAGCCCCCTGCTGGCTACACTCTCCAACTCCCCTGTCTCTGGCCACTACACACATCAACACCCCTTCCCCCCACAGCTTCTTTCGCTTGGCTGAAAGAGCCTTTTGACACTGATGTTGCTGATGACATGATGACGTCATTCTAGTGCACAGCGGGATCATTCTGTCTCCTGCCATATCAGCCCTGCCCTGCCTCTTCAGCCCTCCCTGCCACCCCTTGTTCCTTGCCCCCACCCCTCAGTCCTGTCTACACGGGCTCGGGAGGAGGTTGCCCAGCCAAAGGGGCATGGCAGGACTGCAGGCCAGGGAGCTCCATGGGGAAATCTGTAAAAACCCCATCCTATAGCCCTGCCGCCCTGACCTTGGCAGTAGGAGGGATTGACAGGAGCCTGCCCCTTCTCTTCTTCCCTGGGATGAGCTTCATTCCTCCCCTTGTGCAAAGAAAAACAAAACAAAAAAAGCCCGTGTCAAGTCTTCCATGTCTCCTGGCCCTGCAGGAGCAGTGGCCGTTCTTCATTCCTGGCATTCCAGATCTGTGACTCTGCATTCAGTGGCGGCTCCAGCCCCACACTGCACACACCGACTCCAGCATACTCTGGCTCCACAGCCACTGCACTCTTTTGGGACAACAATCCCCTCTCTCGCTCCTTTGCCCACCCCCGTGGGCTGCAATGGGAGCCCACTGCTCCCCTCCGTATTTGCGAGCTCCCCTCCCTTCTTGTATCTGCCTCCCCAACTCCTTCAAACTTTCTCTGCTGTAGCAGAGACAAGATTAGTTGGTGGGGGGGCGTGCCTGTTGACACAGATGACATGAAGACGTCATTCTGTCATCTGGCAGGAAAAATTTATATATTTATTTTTATAAAAATAAACAGCAGAAGAAGTATCTGTCAGTTGTAGGAGGCTTATTAAGTGGGCTGGATGTGACCCATTCATAGTTTTTTATGTGAAAATGAGGGTGTTAAAGGCAGGAGAAATTGGCTTTGTAATGTGCCAATCAACTAATGTCTTTATTCAAGACCAGGGTAACAGTAAGTGTCAGATTTGGAGATGAATTCCAGTCTGTAGACTCTCTCTGTAATTGATTGGTGAAATTCCTTTGTAGAAGAATGGCTGTGTTCAAATCCATGACTGAGTGACCAGGCAGGTTAAAATGTTCCTCTACAGTGTGTGTTACCATTTCTGATGTCTGATTTGTGTTCATTTATCCTTTGTCCAAGTTGGCCAATATACATGGCAGAGGGGATTGCTGGCACTTTATGGCATATATGTGCAGTTGTATGAGCCCCCATGATTCTGGTTTATGTGGTTAGGTCCTGTGATGGCGTTGCTTGTATAGATATGTATAGATATATGGACGGAGTTGGTACTTCATGAGCACATTAGAGTCAAGAGTAGCTGAAGAGTTGTTGGTCTGCTGAATGAGATAAAGCAAAGCAGCAAAGATGCCTTCAAGGGCAGGGAAACACCCTCCCAGAGCCTGTACCTAGAACCCCTCCTACATCCCAACTGCCTGTCCCAAGAGCACCACAGAGCCCCTCTCACACTCCAGATCCCTTAATCCAAAGCCAAAGCCTGCATCCCAACCCTCCACCTTAGCCTGATGAAAGTGAGTTAAGATGGGCAAGAGAGGGAGAATTGAGCGAGCAGGGGCAGGGCCTTGCAGAAGGGGTAGGAAGGAGGTGGGACAAGGGTATTTATATTTGAGGTAGATCTTGGATTGCACTTAAATTCAAAAAGTGATCTCGTGCTTAAAAAGGTTGGAGCCCCCTGTCCTAGGGATCGTGCAGAGAACCATGCCTACTACAGCTACCCAAAGGCTGTAGCAAAAGCAACTGACAATTCCATTGTCTCCTATTGCCACTGTGGCTATGTCTACACTGCAGGGAAAAGTTGGAAAATGATACACAAATTGCAAACCGCAATTTGCATATCTTTTTCTGCTTTTCTTCCGAAAGAGGCTTTTCTGACATATGGCCCGTCTATACAGGGCCAAATGTCGGAAAAAAACCCTCTTTCAGAACATCCCTTCTTCCTCATAAAACAAGGTTACAGAGATGCCCAAAAAATGCATCTACTTTTCCAAAAAAAATTTTGGAAAAGCAGATGTGTTCCTTGGATGCAGCAGAGCTTTTCCAGGATACCTGAGGTATCCCGGAAAAGCTCTGCACTATAGACATAGCATGTGATTCCCATGAGTAAATCCCTTTTAGCTAGGCTTTGTTCTCAGGATCAAGAGTGGGACCAAAATGAATAAATTTACAGCAGCCTAGTCAGTGTTTGTGTTAGGCGCCTGGTGGAGCTGGTCCTATGTCTTTACGCCATGCTCATCCTGGTGATAGCTGAATACAAGGCTGATAGTGCTAGATTACAGAAGGAACTTTTTTTTAAACAGGGAAAATAGGAAAACAGGGAAAGAAGGGAAAGGGGGCCATTTCCTGGTGAAAACGTTTCCTTGTTTTCACTGATGTTTGACATTCTAATCTGTTTTATAGTAGCGCTCTAGGATACCTTTTTTGACAGAGGAGCTTGAACATTACATTTGTTACAAACTGAACCACATGATCACTCTTTGATTGGTCTTTTACCATCAACAAAGGTTGTTTTCATAAATCATTGCAACTCACACTCTAACTGATACATAAATAATTGTAAGTCATACAGTGTCTTAAACTAACACGATAACACCAACCTTACCATTTCAAAGAAAGATTAAGCATGTGCTTTGGCTTCCAACTGACATTATCAACAGGTATAAATTATGAAGTAGTTTAAATGTAACCAAAATCTCTATACCTTAAATCCAGTGTACTGAATTTACAACATTTAAATATTGAATCTTTACATATTGCATAACCAAATAGAATTTATCTTTTGAAAAGGGAACAGATCAATTAGGTATGGATATACATCCTTGAAAATGACTGGAACCGAACACAATTTCCTTTTCCCAGTGTAAAATGTAAATGGATTTCCTTCAGAAATATTATATCAGAGAAAATATTATACTTTCTGCAAGGTGATTTGCATTAAACTGACATCAATCATAAATGTACTGTCATATGGGTTCTTAACATGCATCACCAGTAAATGGGTTTAAATATAGTAATGCGTGCATTTTAACTTTTGTGTCTTTCATATAATAAAGGGTAGTGTTGATAAAACATTGAAGCAACAAAAAATATAGCTTGTCAAAGCAAGAATGACGAAAACCATAACTTTAGAACTATGTTTTTGCAAGTTAGTTCTTTGGGTCAGGAACAGTGTTCACAGTAAGCTGAGCACTTGGGCGGTCACCCTGGAAAGATTCAAATGCCACCCGGCTGATTAACAGAGTGCCAACCACCAGCAGCATGTGTTTCTACTAGTGGTGCACATCTGCAAATCCTTTGATGAACATAGCAAAATTTATTTTGCACAGGGTTGGAGAAAATCAAAGGGAACACTGGTCAGGAACATGTTTGTTCTAGGTCGAACATACCATAGGCACTGGATAAATAATTATTATGGCTGGTAATTTCAAAGGGGCTGTAGGGAGTTAGTCATTCAAAAATCTCAGACTGTAAGAACATAAGAACATAAGAATGGTCATACTGGGTCAGACCAAAGGTCCATCTAGCCTAGTAGCCTGTCTGCCAATAGTGGCCAGTGCCAGATCATCTCCTGCCATCCTTCTCCAGCCTTTGACAAATAGAGGCAACAGGGGCACCATTCCTTACCCTCTGGCTAATAGCCTTTTATGGACCTAACCTCCACAATTTATCTAGCTCTTTTTTTAAACTGTTATAGTCCTAGCCTTCACAGCCTCCTCTGGCAAGTAGTTCCACAGGTTGACTATGCACTATGTGAAGAGGAACTTTCTTTTATTAGTTTTAAAGCTGCTACCCATTAATTTCATTTGGTGTCCTCTAGTTCTTATATTATAGGAACAAGTAAATAACTTTTCTTTATTTACCCGCTCCACACCACTCGTGATTTTGTATACCTCTATCTTATCCCCCCTCGGTCTCCTCTTTTCTAAACTGAAAAGTCCCAGTCTCTTTAGCCTTTCCTCATATGGGACCCGTTCCAAACCCCTAATAATTTTAGTTGCTCTTTTCTGAACCTTTTCTAATGCCAAAATATCTTTTTTGAGGTGAGGAGACCACATCTGGACATAGTATTCAAGATGTGGGCATACTATAGTTTTATATAGGGGCAGTAAGATATTCTTTGTCTTATTTTCTATCCCTTTTTTAATAATTCCTAGCATTCTATTTGCATTTTTGAATGCTGCTGCACACTGCGTGGACGTTTTCAGAGAACTATCCATGATAACTCTAAAATCTCTTTCCTGATTAGTTGTAGCTAAATTAGCTCCTGTCATATTGTATGTATAGTTGGGGTTATTTTTTCCAATGTGCATTACTTTACACTTATCCACATTACATTTAATTTGCCATTTTGTTGCCCAATCATTCAGTTTGGTGAGATCTTTTTGAAGTTCTTCACAGTCTGCTTTTGTCTTGACTATCTTGAACAGTTTAGTATCGTCTGCATACTTTGCCTGCTCAGGATACATCTACACTTGCTCCCTAGGGATGCAAATGTAGCCGACCAAAATTGCTATTGAAGCAGGAATTTAAATATCCCATGCTTCATTAGCATAATCTCACCCACGCACTATTCCGCTTACCAGCTGATTAGAATCAGGAAGTGCGCTCCGGGACGTGTTAGTTCAAACCATTGATTCGAACTAATGTTATGCCTCAAAAAATGAAGACAATGCCACCATAGATTTCTCCTGGATTTCACTCTCTTTCCTAGCAGCCTAAATTTGGCCTCCAGGACATCTCTTCTACCCTTCCCTACGTCATTGGTACCTACATGTACCACGACCACTGGCTCCTCCCCAGCACTACACATAAGTCTATCTAGACTTTGTAACCTTTGTTTATTCAGGATATTAGTTTTCCAGGATTGACATCTAGGGGGGGAAATTCCCCATTCATTGACTCCACTTTGTTACAGTGATATAATTTTTTTAACCGGGGAGAAAATAGGTTAGTATTTTGTATGAAGTAAATACTGTGTAAGAATCTGTTTTTGTCATCAATAGAGCATGATCTCATGGACAGGCCATTGGACAAGAAGTGAGAAATCCTACGCTGACACCCTTATCTTTCTGAAATTCAGTCTCAATTGAAGTTTTACCATTGACTTTGGTGGTGGCAGGATTTCATCCCTGGAGTTTACTTTCAGGTCTGTTATGGATATGTTGAGTGACTTTGGACACTTTTCCTTTATATGCCTCAATGTTCCCTCTTGCTCTTTCTGTTTAGATTGTAAACTCCTCAGAGTAGAAATGATCTTCTACTGTGAGTCCATACAGAGCCTATTACAATAGGATCCTGTCACACCGCGGGGTCCCCGAATGGAGCTCCAGCTCCCATCCTTGTCCCCTCCAAGTCTTAACCCACCACCGTATATGTGTATTGAGTCCAAGCTTCTTTTTATAAAGTTCCAAGAGCGCTGCTTCTTTGCCGCACCATTCTCATGTCACGCTCCCCGGATGCTAAGGAGTAGGGAGATTTGGGCCCTCCCACTCTCCGAGTCTCAGCCCTAAGGACGGAATACACATTTCTCCATCCTGGCCCATCCTGATGGGGGACTCCACCAAAACTAATCAGCCCGCGGGCATTTCACTGGCCCGGCCCTGGGCCACTTCCTCCCCCCTGCTCCAGTGCATGGGTGTCCCTGGAGCTTCAGTCGAGCCCCCTCCCCCAGGCCTCCCTGGGTCCGCGGGTCCTACCTCCTGGTTGCATGGTCCGCAGAGCTCTCCACCTACCTGGGTTCCCCCTCCCCCTCCCGCTGGGCTCCTTGCCCTTTCATACTGTCCGCGATGGCTGCTCCACCCCACATAAGTGTCTGGGTCAACGTCTCCCAACATCCATTCCTGACCCCTTCCCTTTCAGGGCTGCCCAGTGGGGTTGTGCCCATAGTGTGTTCCACTCCTGTGTCCCCGCCACTCGGCCAATGGGAGTGCGGCGCCAACCAGCCCCGTCACAGGCCCCATAAGTTGGAAGCTCTGAGCCAATGGTTCTCCAGCTTCTGTGTTGGGGAACCCTTTTCCCAGAACAAGTCTCTAAGTGTGAATCCCTTTATAAATTCAAAATACTTTTATATATATTTAACACCCTTATAAATGATGGCAGCAAAGTGGACTTTTGGGAGGAGGTTGACAGCTTGTGACTCCGCCATGTAGTAACCTTGCTGCAACCCTCTAAATGGTCCTGACCTTCCCCCTCCCTCAGTTGAGAACCCCTACTGTAAGTACTACTATAAAACAAATCATATTAATTAATACTGCAAAATACCCACTGAGGTCAAAACTTGATGCTAAGTGTTCTAGGAAAGAGAACCCAGAATGGGAGCCGACAGCCTCATGGAGCCCCTGGGCAAGGGGGTGGGGATGTTGGGTAGAAGGACTGGGGCTGGGGCAGCCAGCCCTCAGCACCACTTGAAGTGTACCATGCCACCTTCCCCGCAGGCAGCCCTTAGTGCTGCCCAGAGGGCATGGCACGGCCCTCCAGCTGCAATTTAAGAGCTCCGGGTGTTTTGTATGGCCGGGCCCTGGGACAACTACTCCTTTGTGCCCCCCACCCTGGTCAGTGGGCCTGGAACCCAGTGAAACACAGTAGAATTACAGGATTTATTGGAACACCACAAGTAACACGTCCTGCACACGCAGGTAGGAGCTGACTTCCTAGCAATGCCCTTCCTCCTTCCCAATCAGATGCAAGAATATAATAACCGAGAAGACAACAACTCAGCACTAAGAATATAATAACAGAGAAGCCAACAACTCAGATAAAGTTATAGCACCATCTATCAGTGGAGGTGTTACCTGCACTGATCATTACAATCTGTATACAAATTTTGCCAAATGTTAGTGATATTTTCAGAGGTGTTGGTTGAACTCTGTTGAAAAGAGAAGGAAGTACTGAATCAAGGAAAAGACAGGGGACAAGTAAGACTAGCTAATTAGAAGGGGCTATGTAAGACAGGATTGATGACTGAGGGAAAAATAAAGCTGTGAAGTGAGGGGGGCAAGGAAAAATGACGGTGACAGGGAGGTGATTGTGGTTGCTTTAGGAAGCAAGGTAATAATAAATGGACTTCTTAACTCACACCTCTTTCATTCTCAACTGTCACGCATCTCTCTCTGTCACCTTGATCGTATTTACAGATATGCAGATGACACTGCATGTTTCTGTGTCAATGATAGTAATCCTAGATGTCCTAGCTTCAAATGCTGCAGTCCAGGCTATCGAATCCCTGACAAAGAATCCAACTCAGAATGAGCAGATTTGGGCCAAATGAACCATATCAGAATCTATCTGTGAGGGAAATTCACTCTAGCCCACAGGGATTGTGTGATGTCCTATGCACCACAGAAGCCTGGAGATCGGCCTTGGGCATGATCGTGAATTTCACCCCTAATCCCCTCATTGTCATGATCACTAAAATGTATTCACGTTATTTTTAATTCACTGAGGGAAAAGACCAGGGCACTATTTTGGGTGGGAAGAGGTGGTACTAAAGCCACATATATCTGGATATTGCTTGCTCTTCTTCCCCTTTTCTGGATTATCAGAGAGTGAGAGGAAAGTACACAGCATACATATCTTCTTCTCACTCCTGATTGGGGAGGGGAGGGGACAAAAGACTAAGTGATGCAAACTGTGTGATTTTCCTTTGCTTCCTGATAGTGAGAGGGAAGCAGAAGAAGAGCAAGAAATAACCCAATACGCACAGCTGGAACCTTATCTTCCCAACATGGCACCTTTGGGAAAAGACTCTTGAAAGTGCTCATTATATTGTAAAGTAGAACGATGACACACTTTTGGAGAACCAATGTAGGTAAGATTATGAATCAACTGTGGCAGTAAGATGGCAGTAAAACAGCAATTGTGTAAATAATACATTATCATAAAAGTTGTTGCCGTGGAGAGAATCATATGACACGGTGGGACCTTAAAAGGGCATTTAGTCCAATCCTCTGCACTCATGGCAGAACTAAATATCATAATCCTGATTATGCTGTTTAAAGTGACTTTTTTCACAGTTGTGTCTCAGCATGAATCCAATATACTGACAGAATGTTATAATGTGAAAGAAACCCCCCAAGTTCCCAACAGGTTCAAATTAATTGAATTGGATTGATATTCATGAGTTGTGGCTTTACTTTAACTGCTATTGCTGAACCTCCAACACTAGCTGGTGGAAAGAAGCCTGAATCACCTTGATTCTAAAATGAAACCTGCTCTCTCGTGCTTAGTTCAAAGAGATGTGAAAGCCCTGTGGGCAACTGTCATTCCCAATTTTGAGACAGACAAGGCTTACAATGGAGGGACAAAAT
Organism: Pelodiscus sinensis; assembly: GCF_052426305.1. Lineage (NCBI taxonomy): Eukaryota > Metazoa > Chordata > Testudines > Trionychidae > Pelodiscus > Pelodiscus sinensis. Next base: position 22,138,560 of record NC_143065.1, on the reverse strand, counting down.
GAGAAGTGAAAAGGAAATTTCTTTCTGAGGGGAAAGTGTCATCAGATGAAGGCTATCTTCTTAATGCATTAAACAAGAACATACATGACAGTAGTATATAAATCTTAAGTGTTTATTTTTTAGTTCACTTTGTGTGATTTGATGTATGTATTTTACTAGCTGCAGGGGTCAAAAGGTTTGAGATTTGAGAGTATATTTAAAAAATAACTATTAAAAACAGATAAGGTTGGTCAGGTAACATCTTTTATTGGACCAACTTCTCTAAGTGAGCTTTTCTTCAGGTTAACCATCTGATCTCTTTAGTATCCTAGGACCAACTATAGCAACACTCTATACCTGTGAAATACAGATCTTTTTGTTTAGTGCTAGAGCATCAGTGATCCCGCATAAGGATCCTGAAATCATCCATTACATAGGGGATTAGGGTTCAACTGCATACTCTGGAACGATCAAGCAAAGCAGTTAAGCACATACTTACTCATGAGTCTGAATCAGTCTAAATTATTTCACTGGGATTAGCCACATACTTAAACATGTACTTTGCAGGAATGGGGCCAGAGTGCTTAGCACCATGTGAAGTCCTTGAGTTTAATAAGCAAGTAAGGGCTGCAGTACTTGGCTCAATGTGCACGCAGAGAAAAACATCAGCTCCGCCATCAGTCTCTTCCTTGAAACCTGTATTTTCACCATTAAAGTAAATTGAAGCTTTGGCACCGACAACAGAGAGCACAGGATCAAGCCCTTAATAAAGTCTTTCAAAATTCAGGTTCCTTAAACGTATGTCTTTAAGCCAAAAGCTGCTAATTGCAATCAGGGACTCATTAAACACACTCCAATCAACATGCTAAACTGCTTACCAGATTTCTTATTAAAACCTACTGCTTAAAGGATAAGTGGGACATATATATTGAAATCTATCTTATTTCCTTTCTAACTGGATGGAAGCATACATTCCAGTCTTGAAAGACTTCTTCCTCAAATCAGTCTTGTCTCTCCTTGGAGAAGTTGAGAAGTTAAAATTTCATAATTTTCATGTAGATCTCAAGTGATATAATTTATAAATTGTTTGTATTTTATTTCTGTGCTCTCACTCATATTTTTTCCCCTTTTGTGCACTGCTATGCTAACACAATCATCCTGTACTATAATTCTTTACAAAGATCACACCAAAGACTATATATAAACAGACTGACTTCTAGAAATGTCTGTCTGTAAATAAACTGTCAAGACTCACAGTTTTTGAGAAATACAATTTCTATTTTCTTGGGGCTTCTTATTGTGGGACAGATTGTCAGCTGGTATAGATCAATAAACAATTCAGTATCAGTCTGGAGACTCTCTGAAATGTAAACTGTCCCCTAAAACAGTGCAGATATGCAGCTCTGGGGTAGCTAAATCACATGGCAAGTTCAGCAGAAAGCTAACTGCCTGTGAAAACAGAAATCAGGAGCATAATTCAGTGGTGGCCAAAAGTGCTGTTTCTCTTTTTTTTCTTGAGAATCCAACTATCTATGGGTATGTCTACACTACCCCGCTAGTTCGAACTAGCGGGGTAATGTATGCATACCGCACTTGCTAATGAAGCCCGGGATTTGAATTTCCCGGGCTTCATTAGCATAAGCGGGGAGCCGCCATTTTTAAATCCCCGCTGCTTCGAACCCCGTGTAGCGCGGCTACACGGGGCTCGAACTAGGTAGTTCGGACTAGGGTCCTATTCCGAACTACCGGTACTCCTTGTGAAACGAGGTGTACCGGTAGTTCGGAATAGGCACCCTAGTCCGAACTACCTAGTTCGAGCCCCGTGTAGCCGCGCTACACGGGGTTCGAAGCAGCGGGGATTTAAAAATGGCGGCTCCCCGCTTATGCTAATGAAGCCCGGGAAATTCAAATCCCGGGCTTCATTAGCAAGTGCGGTATGCATACATTACCCCGCTAGTTCGAACTAGCGTAGTGTAGACATACCCTATGTTAGATATTTATAGATATACAGATACATAATATATCTGGAGAGAGAGAGAGATAAATGGATCAGGTCTGAAGTACTTACTGAGATAAAGTTCATACTGAAATTCTAACTAGGGATTGCAAGATATAACTTAAGTTCACATAATTAGGAGATATGTTTCCATTTAATAACGGGAATTTCCTAGAAAAATAATAACCCTCCCTGACCTCAGGTTGTATGTAACCAATATTATCTGCCCCAATGAGTGGTTCATAGCTTGGCTAACCATAAAGAACTCCACCCTCACCATTGCCCCAGCTGAATACATGTGCTTGAAATATGTCTGGATCCTTACGTCTGCCCCTACTGAACACCATTTGATCTCCATGCAATGACCTTAGAAAGGGACTAGTCAGCATTCTTAGTTTAGGCCTATCTTTTTCTTGCACTTTTCTAAAATTGAAGGCCTCAAACAGATGTTTCCAACTCCTCTTTTGCTGGACAAATTAAAACTAGATAATCCAAGACATTGTGCCCAGCAAATAATACTTCCTAACCATTATGGTTTTTGAGGCTAAAGCTCTAAGCTGTACAATTTTTATAACCTGGAAACGTGAAATGACTACAACATGTACAAATATGTTAATGTGACTGTAGCATCTCTGTCTGAATATAAGGAATAATCAAATTGAATGAAAGTAGACCAAAGAACACTGAAGTCTCCAACATGATTATAACTAGGAGAAAGCAGTCTAAAGAGGAGTAGGTGGTGTCATCTTCCCATGCTTTAAAAAGGAGCCTTAAACTGTGTTCCTGAAAAACCAGCTAACTGTGTTTCTTAACTGACTGAACAGGATGGAACACTTACCTTTGGTGTTCTCCTGAGTACTGAGAATTACAGAAAGGCCAGTAATTCTTCTGGCATATCATTGGACAATCCATTAAGTACAGATTAAGTTATTAGAATAGTGCTTGTTCCAGTCTTTTTTGTTTTTGTTTTTTTTTTTTTTGGCAATACATCACCTCTTCTCTCTCCTGCGAGATCTGAAGAAAATAATCCTGCGATTCAGATATATTATCAGTCCTGCCAGTAGTACTACCCTTCAAAGTTCTCAGCCTCCTTGTGACGGGGTGTTTGCCCTGCACTGGCCCTTTAAGGGCAAAACCCCAGCCCTAGGTGAGGGCTGAGAGTGAAGCCCCAGTTGAGGCAGTTCTTGCTAATGAGGGCCCAGCTAGGGGCTACATAAAGAAGGATTCCTGGAGGGAGGAGAACTGACTGCAGCTCTGGAGAAAGAGCAGTAGAGACCTGACTGTCAGGGAAGCAGGAGGCTTCCTGGAGGTAGAGCAGTGCTGGGGAAGGAAGGCACGGCTGGGGAAGCTCTGGCCAAGCAAGCTCCCAGGCTGCAGGGCTGGAAGCAGCCAGGTTAGGCAAAAGCAGCAGGTCCACACCCCTTGCCAGTGATGAGTGGCCATTACAGACTGCAGTTTGCTCCTGAGGCAGGAGCTAGATGAAGACTGGCAGCTGGTCCCTGAGCCAAGGTGGTCCAGGGGAACTGGGTGTTCCCTGGGAGGAGAACAGGGTGCCCCTTGGGAGGGGTGGACCCTGGAGTGCAAACAGGATAAACACTAACCCCCGGAAGGGGGGCTCAGACACTGGAGTGGCCCTGCCGGAGGGCAGTCTCCTGAAGAGAATGCTGAGGTCCATGAATGACATGTGTCTGGACTAGAGAGAGCATCAAGAACATGGGGAGCACCAGCTAGAGGGAGGAGTCCGGCAAGTCAACCAGCTAATTCCCAAAGCAACCAGCTGGAGGCGCCCTGGTGCTGAGTCTGCCCTGTGACACTCCTCTAGACAACACATGGGTTACTCAGTCTTCAGAAAACTGGCAATGCAGAAATTCTATTCTTCTATTACTCACAACAGGATTCCCCACTCTCCATCCCACTGTGGCTTTTCCAAACAATCTAACATTCTGGGCAGCTGATTTGTCACGTTCTTTATTTGCTCTTTGAAACCCATCATTAAGTCAACTAGAAGAGGTAAGGATGCAGCCAAAGAACCACCTGCACAAAGGTATCCCAAGAAACCAGGACCTAATGTTTCAAAAGAGACTACTGATTCCAGTTGCCTCAATTTGTGGGCACTCAACTTTAGATTTCCCACAGGGGCCTGATAGAAAGTGCTCAGTGTTCATCCTCTAACAATCATCCCCTTTAAAATGATCTCCAGTTGAGCGCCATATATAACTAGTCACTTCTGAAAATATAGGTCTCAGAATACAGGTGGGTCCTCCAGTGGTCTAGGGGATAGGGCATTAGCCTCCATAGCACAGAGTGCATGCATGGACCAGATCTTAGCCTAGAGTCTCATTTCAATTAGGGTATGTCTACACTGCACTCCTATTTTGAAATAAGCTATTCCGGAATTTTTTTTCTGAAATAGTTTATTTCAGAATAGCATGTCTATACTACAGGGAAGCCTCAAAATTAATCTGAGGCAGGCTTCCCAAATGTGGATGCACTCTCTCAATTTAGGGCCCCAGGAGGCACTAGGGAGGAATTACTTTGACTGGCCCTGAGGAGGTGCTATTTCGAAATAGCAGCAGTGGAGCCGTCCACACTACTGCTATTCTGAAATAGCAATTTTGGAATAGGCATTATTCCTCATGGAATGAGGTTTACGGAAGTTGGGATAAGCTGTCCATTATTTCAAATTTATTTTGAAATAACAGAATTGCTGTGTAGATGCTCGCATTGTTATTTCAGAATAACGGCTGTTAACTCTGAAATAATGCTGATGTGTAGATGCACCCCTTAGGGTACGTCTGCACTACATGCTTATTCTGAAATAAGCTATTCCAGAATAATTATTCCAAAATAGCTTATTTTGAAATAGCAGAAGACTCAATATTAGTCCAAGGTAGGTTTCCCTAATGTAAACTTGCTATCTCGATTTAGAGACCCAGGAGGCACTGGGGAGGAATAACTTAGAATGTCCCCGGTGAAGTGCTATTTTGAAATAGTAGCAGTGGAGCATCTATACACGCCTTATTTCGAAATAGCTATTTTGGAATAGGCATTATTCCTTGTAGAATGAGGTTTTCAGATTTTGGAATAAACTGCCTATTATTTCAAAATTATTTCAAAATAATGGAATGGCTGTGTAGATGCTCACATTACTATTTCAAAATAACACTTGTTACCACAAAATAATGGTGCAGTGTAGATGCACCCTTACAGAATAGATGGCAAAATCCCATTATCTTCGATAGAACCTGAATTCAAACACTGAAAATCAATATACAACTACTGCCTGATTTTTAAAAATTCCTCAATCTGGTCTCCAGCTTTGCAGACAGGCAGGTAACTAATTGTTAGCATTTGTACCCACAATTAACTGTGGATACAAAATTGTGCCTGCAATAATAGTAGCCATTTTTCAAAAAAAGGTCATTAGCCAATAATAATAGAGATGTAGCCATGTTAGTCTGGTCTTGCTGAAACAAAAGACAGGACTATGCAGCACTTTAAAGACTAACAAGATGGTTTATTAGGCGATGAGCTTTCGTGGGCCAGACCAGCTTCCTCAGATCAAATTGTGGAAGAAAACTGGCATGACCATATATACCAAACGGATACAATATTTTATATGTGTTCACTTTTTTTGATTGTATCCCTTTGGTATATATGGTCATGCCAATTTTCTTCCACAATTTGATCTGAGGAAGCAGGTCTGGCCCACGAAAGCTCATCGCCTAATAAACCATCTTGTTAGTCTTTAAAGTGCTACATAGTCCTGTCTTTTGTATTAGCCAATAAGCAGTTGATATGTTAAGGTGCTAGTCTGAATACAAATGGATAAGCAGAAGACATATAAAATGCACCCTCACCTCTGAGTGGTCATCTGGCTGAGTGTCCCTGTTAAATAAAACAAATAAGATTAAAAAAAGTTATGACATTCTCAAAAATCCTATTTCACAAGGAGAGAAACGTGAGTATTATATCTTGTGGTTTTCAAAGATTCTTCTCTTCAAACACTGGTGTCATTCCAATGACTTAAATTGAGTTAGTCCTGAATTGTACTTGTGTAAGTGGAAGGCAAGTTAAGCCCTGGATATGTACTTAACTTTGAGTATTGACAAGATGGAAATGTATCATAAATTTATGGAACTACTAAATGTAACACATGTTCCCAGACTTGCATGGATTGGACATGTGGGACTTGAATCCAAGTCAGTCATGGTTTTCTCCCATCTCTATTTCAAACAGACGGGCCAAACCTGGAATCATTTATTCAGATACTTTATCTACCCAAATTTATGTGCATCCATATATTTCATGGACATATAATGGTTTAATGAGTGAGATAATGGCTCAGTAACAGGTCACAGTTACAATGATCTGGAATTGGCAGTAGGGTCATGTTACATGCTTTTAAGCATTGCATTTATGCAATTAACAGTTGTGCTTCGGAGATGAAAGGTGAGATTGGTTCATGGACAATTATGTGAAGAACATGGGTCATCAAATAAAGCTCCACTCCAGGATAAAAATGAACAAATGGAATCACATCAGTTTCTATTTTTATTGTGTTCTGATATTTTTCTTTGTTTAATAATGAGGGGGAGGAAAAATAAGCATCCAAGCAGGATCCACCATTTGCAGTTCAATGTTTCCTTTGCTGTGCATTAGAAAACATGATGACTGTTAATTCCTTCCAGTCTTATTTAAACTTTGCCACCGGACATCTGTTCTTGTGCACATCAAGCTGTGTTATATTATTAACACTTTCTATGCAGTCCCTACTAGAATATGGACAATCATTTTGAGAGAATATTCCTAATGTAATTAAGACATTGTATATTGTGCTTTTTAAAATATAAAATACCAGTACATCCTTCTCCTTTCATTATGGTGACAATTGAATTCCCATAGCTAAAAAGACTACAGGGAGAAGAAACCAGTTTTAGTACAATATGGATGACACTGACAAACTAGATACTGTGTCTTGTGTCAGAGATGGGACAAAACTGGAGTTGTTTCTGACCCCCACCACCCAGATTTGGAGGGTAAATGGAACCAGGGTTATTCAGTTTAGTCCTGGGTTTAGTTTGCAAGACTAAAACCTGACTACAGAGGTTCTATTACATCTAAATCAGCCCTAGATGTTGTCCATCTTTTCATGAAATAGAGATTAGCCAAAACTGGAACTACTTATACAGACTCCTTTTTGCAATCAAATGTGGGTGAGTTTATACAACTGAGATTGAAATCAGCTTTGGTGTCTAGATTACAAATTCACAAGATGTTTGGCATGGTTATGCAGAACCAAAAATACCTTCTAGTGTCAACCATTGCTAGTTTGTATCTGTCAGCACATTTGATCACACACCATTATGTCTATGTAATCTGATGTATTGACTATATTATACGATATACAATGTGTTCTTTTCTACTGTAATCATACCTTACTCATTTTCCAATGTGTATATTTCTTTTTCAAAAACTCATTTTTGTCAATACAGAGAACTCTACTGAAGTCACTGGAGTTATACTAAGGATAAATGTTATTGGTCTCTTACATTTTATATATGGTAGATTCTTCTTTTTTCTATTTAAATGGATTGTGAGTCAATAAAGCATCAGATTTAAATCCTATACTATTCATCCAGAGCTATATTTTCAAAAGACCCTCATCCACATGCTCCATCTGTATACATGTGAATTTGCAGTGCAATTTATGCATGCAGAAGATAGACTTTATCTATGGAAAAACAATTTGTCCAGAATTGCAAAGCATATTTTGAATATTAGCCCTGATATATGTTTTGTTTCGTGATTTGAACAAATGTACTGAAAACAAGATCTCTGTGTTTGCAGATTATACTAAAACTGAAGGCAAAGCAAATAATTAGGAATAATACAACCAGATTCCAAAAGACTTGGATCATTTAATGACTGGGCCACGAGATTGTAAACGCAATTCACTGAAGACAAATGTAAAACAATTTGACTAGGAGCCAGGAACCAAGATTTTTGCAAAATAAAACAGACATCCAAAACACTGATCAGGAAAAATATATGGGATTTATTGTAGAAACATCATTGAAGCCATAAAGTCAGTGCATAGCAGCAGAAAAAGGCCAATGCCCTAAATCTATTTTTGCTCATATGCCATATTTCCAGTGTTGATTTGCAAATGAAAATTACTCATGAAAAGTCAGCATGAAGAAAAAATGTGTGCAAAGCTGTGCATGGACCAGACATTTCACCATTATGAAAATTAGGCCCAAGATTATATCCACTGTAGGAGAAAGTACAAAATGAAGACTATACCATTATATTACAAAGCAACTTATTAAACTCCTTTAATAAACGGAGTGCCTAAATGACCATCATTCCCAAGCATTAGACTGTGATTTCCTTGGTAAAGGGGTCAGATCTTATTGTGTTTTGCATAGTACGAACCATGCTGTCAAATCCTCCACATAAAATAGTAAAGGAAGATTATTGCCTTGCCTATGATATAAAATATGGCAACAAAGAAGATAGCAAGTCTGAAGAATCTGAGTTATCAAGGAAATTAAATTTGGGATTGTTCTCATAGCATTAAAGGAAATTCTGAGCTCCTTTTGTAATATTATTAAAGAACACTTGGCAATACTATGAAAGAGAATAGTAAAGCTCATACAAATAAACAATCCACATGCTGATGAAAGCCTCAGAAAAAGGCATGTATACTAAAAATAAGGAAACAGGGTAAATAGGGAATCCTGGGGGCGGGGCGGAGGAAACATTATGGAATAACAAACAAACAAAGTTAAGAAGGAAAGTATCCAGCTTTTCTGGATCTGACCCCCAGGTTCAGGGCTTTCTCCCAGCATTGGGGAGTCGATGCTGATGCTCCAGCCCCCCTCTCCTCCGCCCCACACACACACACATTATGCCCCCATGGGGCTGGAGCACACAAAATCTTTTAGTCTGGGCCCCCCTAGAATCTGGTGTGTGAAAGGAAAGGAATGTGGGGAGTCTCTTTCTCCTTTTCAGATGGGGATCATGTCAGTGAGGGTTTGGTTTACTTTTTTGCTTCTCACTTTTGTGCAGCCCCCAACTGACTTTTCTGTGAATCAGTGGCCCTCGACCCAAAAAAGGTTCCCCACCCAGGTGTATAGTATAGAGATATATTAGTCAGGAGGGGGATCCAGAATCAGAGTGAAGAATCCAATTCCAATCCATGGCAAATCAGTGGGTAGGAGAGGATACAGCAAGTCTACCCAGATTTGAGGGTTTATATGTATTATACTTTGTGGAAGGAGAGTGTGGTCCTCCTTCTGTCTATCCGGGACTGAAATAACTTGAAGCTCATACAATGGGAGAAAAATGAGGATCTGTGGAGAACTGCTCAATGCGTGTGCATGAGCTTCTCACTCTTCCATACCCGTGAGCTACCTGGGGCTTTGTATGCACTGAATGAATGCAAATCTCTGGGCTAGTCAATCCAATGTGGTAAGGATATGGGCAAGGTTAGGAGCTCTCTCAGATCTGTAACATGAACCCAGATTTGGTCCATATTCCCACAGAAGTGTCTATTAAGCTATGTCTGGCAGAACATCCAATGCTTGCTGAAAAATACCTTTCACTACATTTTTAAGAGTACATCTAAACTACATCCCTCTTTTGAAAGAGGGATGTAAATTAGATATATTGAAATTGCAAATGAAGCCGGGATTTGAATTTCCCACACTTCATTTGCATAATCGCACCATGGTGGGTTTTTTTTCGAAAAACGCTATTTCAAAAGTGAAACCATGGTCTAGATGTGGTTCTTTAAAAAAGAAAAGCCTTTTTCGAAAGATCCTGTAAACCTCAAAAAAATCCCGGCTTCATTTGCAATTTCAATATGTCTAATTTACATCCCTCTTTCGAAAGAGGGATGTAGTCTAGACATAGCCTTAGATTCTTAGTTAGGGTTGTCCACTTTCTGACTGAACAAAACTGAACACCCTTGCCCCTCCCCTTTTCTGAGGCCCCGCCACACTTACTCCATCCCTCTCTCTCCCACACCCTCACTCGCTCATTTTCACCAGGCTGGAGAGTATCCGTTTTCAACCGGTGTTGATTAGAAAACTGAACCCCTGGTCACCCTAATTCTAGTCCATTTAGTCTGATTTAATGGCTGCCTTACTCCTATTTAAACTCAGCTTAGATTTTCAGGGAGTGATTTCTTATACTCTTCTATAGAAAAGGATCTTTATTTTATTGAAGCCTGCTCTATAGTGAAGACTCTTAAGAATTAGGAGATGGACTTTGATGTTCTTAATGGCTGCTCCACATTATGGGCTCCTAGAATAAAGATCTAAAAGGCCCACTAGATCATGTGGCCCCTTGCAAGGTTTTTGGGAAAAAATACAACAGAACCCCCTGTACACCAAAAACTGACCAAACCTGAATACAGGACAAAGGCACAATATGAAGGGTTAACATTTCCATTATAATGCCTTCATCTAGACCAGAAACAAACAAATCACACCCTAGGCTGTCAAGCAATCCAGCTGTGTTACCACCATAGACACAATGGACCGGGACTGACATCTCCATCACAATAAACAGCTAAAATAGAGACAATTTCATTGTCAACCAAAATGAACATTTTGTCAGATGCTAATATAATACCATACTGCTGAAAATAGTGTTCCACAAATAAGAATAAATGTTCATTGGGTCTTCGTTATAAAGCTATGAAAACAGGACTCAAACTGAGATAATATTGTTGGCATAGCTTTATTCTAGGCTTCATTTGCATAAACATGGCTGCCGCTTTTTTCCGGCTTGGAGCTTTGCCGGAAAAAAGTGCCAGTCTAGACGCGGATCTTTCGGAAAATAAAGCCTTTTCCGAAAGGTCCCTTATTCCTTATTTTAAGAGGAATAAGGGATCTTTCAGAAAAGGCTTTATTTTCCGAAAGATCCGCGTCTAGACTGGCGCGTTTTTCTGGCAAAGCTCCGAGACGGAAAAAAGCGGCAGCCATTTTTATGCAAATGAAGCGGGGGGGATTTAAATCCTTGCTTCATTTGCAATTGCGATGTATCTAATTTGCATCCCTTTTACGGAAAAGGGATGCAGTCTAGACACAGCCACTATGTTTAGTCTTGAGAAAAGAAGACTGAGCGAGGACTGAAACATGGTCTTCTGATATGTTAAAGGCTATACTAAACAAAACCATAGGTGTGCGCAGCACATTTCATTAGGGTGTGCACCCAGAGAATTTTATTTTTTATTTTTTTTAAAGGTGAAGATTTATTGAATACTCAATCATAAAGGACATGCTGTGAGTGAATGCGGGCTTTCTATACATTCCTACAACATCTATAGTATGCAGTTCGGCACTTATTGCATAATACAACCATCCATACTTTAAAACTAAAAGAGCGTATCATGCGATTAAATTAAAATGCAAAGCCACTTTTTTTTGAGACATTAGGGTGTGCCTGGGCACACCCGGCACACCCCCTGTGCATGCCTATGAACAAAACTGTGATCACCTGTTCACCATGATTACCAAAGGTAGAACATGAAATAGTGGGCTTAATCTGAACAAGGAAGATTCAAGTAATAGGAAATACTTTTGAACTATAATAATAGTTAAGTTCTGGAATAGGATTCCAAAAGAAGTTGTAGCATTCCCATCATTGGAGGCTTTTAAGAATACGTTGGACAAACAGCTGTTAGGGTATTCTAGGTTTACTTGGTCCCATCTTGACCTTCTTGAGGACCCCTCCAGCCCTATGAGTCTATAGAATCATATCTGCAATCAACAGGTATAAGGTTTAGCCTTCAGTATGGGAGAACAGACTGGATTAAGAAACGGGTTTGAGGGGCTGAAGCACAGGGCCTCAGGCTAAAGGGGGCCTCACAAAGAGATCTCCAAGCCGCCAAAAGTGCAGATCTATTTGCAGGACCCCATTTAGACCAGAGTCTTGGGCTGCAGCCACTGAAGCCCCTTCGTTCTGGCCTTGCCTGATGAGATGGGAGGTGCATCCCCATGTGCTGCAGTCCCTCCCACCTGGGCTGGAGCTGCAAGTTCTGGGAAGCTACATCTGCACACTTCTCTGCTCCGCCCTGCAGCTCCCATTGGCTGGGAATTGTGGCCCATGGGAGCTTCATGGGGCAGTGCCTATAGGCCAGTGTAGGGCAGCGCGCAGAGCCGTTTGCTCCCTCCCCTCCTGGGGACCCGCATCACCAAAGGGGAGCTGCCCCAGGTAAGCACCCTGTATCCCAATCCCCTAGTCCAGCCTTGAGCCCCCTCCCACTCTCTACATCCCATGCAGACCCCTCAGCCCCACTTCCTGCCCTGAGCCACCTTCTGCACTCCAAACCCCTGGGTCCCAGCCTGGAGCCCTTTCTTGCACAACAAACCCATCATCCCAAATCCCATCCCAAAGCCTGCACCACCAGCCGGAGGCCTCAACCCACTCACACTCCAACCTTCTGTCCCAGCCTGGACCCCTTCCACATTCTGAACCTCTTGTTTGGCCTCATCCCAGTGCCAGGGGGGAGCCCACACAATGCAATAGCCCTAGATCCCCAGAAGAGTTCATTTGACCCTGCATGCTTTGACACTCCACTGTTACATATTCTTGTGGTGTGATTGGTCCCACAAAAATAAAAGAGCTATGCTACATAGTCCTGAACAATGTTTACTGACACTTTATTTATGAACTATTTGAACATACATAGACACTGACCACTCATGTGAGAATGATGAACTCAAAGCTGGGCAGAAAATATGTAGGCTCTTACTCTGAGTTGATCTAATCTAACACAACTAAAATTGCTTTTAGACAGTTGACATTGTGTCTGCAATAGGGTGTCCAATGACAAGCATGAACTTAAGCAACTGCTATAGTCCACCATCCGGTGGCTATACTTGGTATTTGCGGCTTATGTGTTACTAAGTCCAAGATTCAACTGGGAATTCTCATATTCCAAACACTGCCCCTGTTGTCAATAATTCAGAAGTTAATCAAAATTACAATCTTTAAAAAAGTGATACAGTTACCAGTATGGAAATATCTAAAATTGATCAACAGACAAATGGATAATCACACTCACATTAAAAATCAGAGCCTAAGACACTGTTTGAAGGCCTTGATTCTCCTCTCAATATTTTATAAATGGAAATTGGGTGGTTTATACTTTAAAGGGTCTTTGGCTTATGGTATAGGCTGATAACCTGAGAAAATGGGATCTAGAGGTGAAATTGAGTACAAGTGAAAGGTGTCTGTATCTGAGGAGCCCTGCATGGATACAAAATTTGTATCCACATCTGCATCCTCAAAAATGATCACATCTACAGAGGTGAATACCTGAGCATATAAAGTGGGTATCCACAAATTTGCAGGGTTCTAAGTATCTGTACAGGCATTTTACAGCAGCAGGTAAAATTTGACTGAAAACAGAGTAGGCACTGCATCCCCTGAAAAGCCACTAGTATTGATTTAAGAGTATTGTCAACAAAGGACTGTGAAAATAGAATAAAAATCTCCCTCTAATCATCTGTGAAAGGAGGTTGAATTTCCACCAAACATCTGAGACATATGAAATATCAGGGGGAAAGGGAAAACAGATGTATTACATTTTTCACTAAAGAAGTGGAATTACACCAATCTAACAGTACAGGGAAGGAAAGCATTTCCTCATAAATCAAATATGTGAGCTCACTGAATACAGGTTGATTCATCACAATCTAAAACTGTAGTTGCCACCTACACCTCTTACACATGCACATACACACACACACAAAATGAACAAAATTGTTCATGAACACTGGCACATCATAATACCAGATGAGTCATTGTGTAAGGGTTTTCAAGATTCTCTTTATCATAACATTTGTAGAGGGATGCAGTTAAAACACTGTTTAGTTCTATTACATTTAGGCTCAGTAAACCAATCCATATACATTTTGTCCTGTGTGATGCTGATTCTGTCTCTTTTCCAGGCATTAGCTACCTTTGATCTCAAGAGGCTCTCACATCAGCCAACTTTTATGATTAGCCAGATGATTGCTTGTTAAACTGATCCTCATATGCCAAAATTACTTTTGATAAGTTTTCAGAACAAATAGTATTCTCTCAACAGCTAGGACTTTTGTAATGCTTCTGTTTCATAAATTCCTTTCTGTTTACACCTCCCATACCACACCCATCCCTAGCCTTGAAAAAGTAATAAAAGTGGCATGATCTATTATTTTAGGATTCCCTTTCCTGGTGGCTCTAGTGACTCACATTAAAATGGAAGCATTTATTTTCTTGTAATGCTGTGCTTATTGTGAATGCTTTGGTAGTTTCCATGCCTAGCATGAGCTGTTATGATGACAGTTATGCCACAAAGGAAATGTTTTTTTATAGTGTCACACACTGCTTACACAGAGGGTTTTTTTACCCAAAGATTCTAATAATTATAAAAATGAAAGCATAATTCAATCTGGGGGACTGTGCTGACTGATTAACTGTAATAATTCAGATTTGGGGTTTCATAGAAACAAACTGCACAGTGCATGTGAAAATAAAGCTAAAACATGTGATCTGTTTCCCCTGACTTTAAACCCACTATTGATTTGAGTGCATCACTTGAGACACACAACATGCACGCATATATCTGGTTTTTTTAGATGATAGATACTCTGTAAAAATCCTCAACTGGCCTAATGGTGAGCAAGTAAGATATGCCCCAAATGTAACATGCATACCTGCAGGGTGACATCTTCGATGGACTAGTTTACTGGTATCCCGTAAACAACAGCACCTTGCTATCTGCTGAGCCTGCATGGAGCTCCACTGAAATCTGTGAGTCTTTGCACAAGCTCAGCAGTCTGCCCATATACTCTCAGTGGTAGAGTTGGGGCCTTTGTCTATCACAGGTCACTGTGTTATGTGGCTTCTTACAGCTCATTGTCTCTTAAAATGGCAGCAAACGCGCCTCTTTTATTATAGCTCATTAGCTAGAAACCTTCCACAGAGCCCATCTGCGGCTTCCCAGCTCATGCACTGTGGGATGTCTGCTCATCATCCTACTCATTTTTATGTAACACCTTCTGGAGGCCCTGGTCACCTCATCCTTTAGGCTAGCGACATCTAAAGTGAATCTCTGTAGTGACTCAGCTCATTATTCATCGTGGCTGTCAATACAAAGCTCATAAAGTGTTAGGTAACCATCAGGTGGATACTGCCTGCAGTCTGCTGCTCCATTCTTGATAACAAGCTATTATGTTTCATAGTTTTAGGAAGATAAAAGGGGCTTGGTTCCTATCACATGCTGAAACAGAATTTGCCTTGCTCTGGAATGTCTTCAAGTTGTGCTCCACAGGTTACCTATCAATAAGTTGCATGGTAGTATCCATAATGTCAGCAATCCACTTCCCCTTCTAGGCTGTAGTCCCTGTGGGGTGCTAAGTGGTTCCAGGAAGATGCTAAGCTGCCTCAACTTCTGCCGGTTTTTATAAGGTGGTGACTATTTCTAGCTCTCACCTAAGGTACTCATCGCCTCCAGCAATTGGGCACTTACTTGACAGGCATCTCAGATTCCCCAAAGACTGTCATTTTAATTTGACAGGATGCTAAGTAGAAACGGCTGTTATAGTAATGGCTGGTTTGTCTTTCTTTGGATGGTGCTTTATTGTTATTCTTTAACTCAAATGATACCTTATAGAGAGTGGATCAGGTTCTCTTGCCCAACACTGTGCAAACTCAATGTAAAAAGGTACTGTCTTATTTCTTGCACATCTGTACAAGGTGGAAAGCAGAGGGAAAACAGCCCATTGGCAGGAAAAGTTTGGTATTTTCTGTCTTTAGTACAGCACTGTAAGTATCACAGCCCACATGGTTACAAGGCTCAAACCCATCTGAATGTAATTTTACACAAGCCTTTTGGGGGATATATTGCATTGTTCTTTCCACTCCTCTCTCCCTGCAGATCTGTTTAAGTAGTAAAATTTCTATTAGGGTCTTAGGAATACCATGACATAGGGTCCCTCATGGCTTCACTGCTGCAACCCAACCTTGTGTTGTGTCCAGGCCCTCCACTGAAGGTCTTAGAGCTTTGGCTCCATTCTAAGCCTGGATCTCTACCCTGCAATTAAACAGCCCCTTAGTGAGAGCCAAAGTCAGCTGATAGGAGCCAGCCAAGGGTGTTTAATTGCAGTGTACACATACCTTCAATGGCATCAATGGAGCCAGGACTTCATTCCTGGAATAGTACAAAGTGGATGTAAGCAGGACCAAGGATCTTCCCCTTTAAGTCAAGACAAAATTATTTGTTCTAACTCAGTCCATGTTATGGCACAGACTTGAAATCTGTCATTTACACAGTGCCTTCTATACTTTTAGATTTCAGTTATGTGGGAGCATGGACCAACTATGATTTATCCCAATGGTCTAAACAGTATTTAGTCAAGCTATATTATATTTATTCAGAGTTGAAAAAAAAACAATCAAACTAGCAAGTTTTTAAAAATCTTGTTTGACTAAACTAGATACTTGTTCCTTTATTTACAGGCTCTACCTGTCATGAGTCATTCCTTCTCCAGTGATGCTTCCCTTATTCTCGATACGCAAAAAAGAGATACAGAGACAGCTGAGTCAGTGCATGTCCTGGATCTTTTGACCCTCTCTTTTTCTAGCTAGCCTTCTCTCAATACACCTGCCATTTAACGTTACCTCTGTCTCACTATCAAAGTATATTTCAATTTCTTCTTGTTACACTTATAATTTCTGGTCTCTTTTTATATGTTTTTAAAAACGAACTGCTCCATAGTCAAAATGGGTCGGGGTGAGAAATGGGTCACACTGAGCCATAAAACTGATACCCTGTGCCAGGAGAGCCATTGTTTCATTACCATAGGAGGAAGGGCACCATTAAGTGTTCCTGTTAATTTTCTTTGACAATCCTGAGAAATCTGCATTTCCAGCAATAGAAACACACACAGAGCTCTCCCCTCCCTACCCAAATACAGGTATCTCACTGTCAGAGAGCAACAGCAGCAAGGTGCTTTACCAGTTTGTAACCCTGCTAGGTGCTTTTGACTAAAGCGCTGCATAAAAGCCTTTTTTCGTGTGCAGACAATATCAGCTGTCGGGAGCAACAAGAAAAGGGCCTCAGGCATCAGTTCAACTACCTGCAGCATTTCTGTACCTTCTCAAAATGTCTCTTCCACGACATGCTGATAAGAACAGGTATTGTACCCATGGGAAAGCCAATTAGTCTGAGTTTGGGGCTGTGCAGTCAGCTGGGATTCCACAATGACAGCCTCGGGGTGTTCAGAGTGGAATAGACTTGGTCCTGGTTATCAAGTTAACAATTGGTTTTGTTTGATCCTAAAGCAATCATAAACCCTAGACCCAATCTTGCAACCCTTTTATGTACAGAGACTCAAAGGTACTGCAGTACTTGCATGAGGAAGGACACCTGAAGAAAGCTTTGCAGAGCTGGGCCCCAATATTGTGGTCAGTGATCAAAACAAAATTCCATTTCACAAAAAAAATGAGGTTTTGAAAGTTGTTTTCTGTCTGATACGGAATGAAAATGAGACACCTCTCATTTTTTTCATGAATAAATACAAGACTGACCCACTGCAAAAGAACCAATAACTCAGTCTGAACCTGCAGTTCCCCACATTCCACGCGAGTGCTCTAACCACTGGGCTACAGAGTCAGTGTCTTGCTCAGTCTCTATGACTCAACAAATATTTAATTATTCATTCACAATGGAGCAACTCTTACAGGAGATCTGGGATGTAGGAATTAGGCAGAGCAGGGACTTGAACCTGAGTCTTACCTCCCAAAGTACCTTCATCCCTGGGATGGGTCTCTGATGCTGCTTCCCTGAATCGCAGAGATCTTCTGGATGAACTGGCATTTCCTCACTGGAAAACTAATTGTTTTACCAGCTCTAATGATCAGCTCTGTGATTGTGCAACTGCAGGAGGCTGTCCTACAGTGAAGAAAGACTGGTGAGAGACTCCTCAGAGGTTTCCCGCACATTATTCTGTCAGGGGGAAGGGGAAATTGCCCCTTAATAAAATGATCAAATGGTTCTTTCATAGATCCCCAGAGATCTATAAAAATCATAGAAGACTGGTAGGTGATGGGACTCATTTATGCTCCAGTGCTGGGGGTCTCCTGCTCTCATCTGGTCCAAGGCAATACCCTGACAAGGTTCCTCAGCTAGCGTCTGTACTTGGAAGTTGGCACATTACAGTGTGGGGCCTGTGGAAAAGGTAACCCAACTCTCCAGCTAAATTTGCTTTTTATATTTAATGTCTGTCAAGTTCACAAGGGACCACACCTGAGCTGGTGCTGCCTATTGCTCAGCTGGAGATCCCTGGTTCTCAGAAGGTTTAGCAGCTATGCCCTCGAAGTTGTCATACAAAAGCGAAGTGAATGTACATTTACGGGATCCAGTTCTGCCCTCGGATACATGAGAGCAACTCCCACTGAAGTCAGCACATTCATATCCATGTGGCTGAAGGCAGACTAGGGCCCCTAGTGTGTGTACAATACAAATAATTCACCTGACAGTCATCTGGACAGCAAGTTTCTATGTAATTTCATTCTCTGTACCGGGAAGGTTGTAGGACTACATGTAATCTAATTGTCTAGGTTGCATGTTCCTAAGACTACACATAAAACAGAATTGTCTGTCTGGGATGATGGCATTTCGTTATTAATAGAAGGGAGGCATGCAGAGTGCATTTGGGACTATTTCTCATAGAGTTATAGTTCAATACCAGGAAACATTATTCTCTATTTGCAAATATATTCAGTCAACGTTATCCATTCCTTTCTAGGATGTCTTTCACCTCCCCCATTGAACTCACTTCCTGAGAGATCCTGTGCTCAGCTCCTCTGTGTGTTGAGGGGTCTCAATGCCAAAACTTTGCTGTTTGGCTAATAGTAGGCACAGTGCCAGTCTATCTCTAGGGCTCTGCCAGCTGGATTGTGTGTGGGTGGGAGTGCTCGAAAGAGCGAGATACAGATCGGTGCTATAAATGCTTTCCTACACAATTTTGACAATGAATACAAAAAAGTGACCACCCTCCTACTCCAGCCCTTGGCTTGTTTTAAGCAGAAATTGCCTGCCATACTGAGCTGTCTGAATAATTTCTGATGCAAACAAACAGTCACTCTACCTTCACAGGATGTATAACTTTCTTTGGTCATACAAATATATAAATCAAGAACTAATCTGTTGGACTACAACTCTATGTTCATCTGACTTTGCTTCATGTGTCTAACATGCCTCAAAGGCTATTTTTGATGAGGTATTGCTTCAGGTGTATTTTGTCATGGACTTCCAAAATGGTCTTGGGTAACATACTCATTCTCAGATGGAGAAAGGGTTTTCACATGATCCTCACCCATCAACCTCTACAAAGACTACAAACAAGTCCACGCACATTCTGCAGAAAACTGGCCGTAATAAATTGTTCAGCTGTACTCCATAACGTCCCCACTATTTGCCTCCTAGAGACTATGGTTGCTTAAGTCAGAGTAGACACCATTTCAATGGGTTGTTGTTATGTATTCTAGAAGCTCCATTGATAAAATTGCGATCCTCTTTAAAAACTAAATACACAAAGCTTCCACCAAAAGAAATGGAGCCACTGAAATTCTACATGCCCCAGGGAGATATTGGGGTTTGGCAAAATTAAATTAAGGAGTTTTGAAATTACAGCATTTCAACAATTTCCTATTCACTTTCCCAAACATCCCATAGCCTGCATGTTATCCATCACATTTCTTATTTATGTCTCATCTGTGGGTTGGTTGTTGTTGCTGTTATGACCCTGTTGAGAAGAGATGCTTTTTAGTATTTTGAGAGAAGTTAGTAGTGGGAACAACAACAAGGGTCAGAACCACTGGCTTGATCAAGTATTCAGCACAAGATACATGGAGACAGGACCAAAGGTAACATATTTCACAAGCCCGGGTCCTTGCTGGCACAAATTACAGCCACCTAAAATATGCCCTAATTTATGGCTGCTCTTCCTGATCAACAAGAGCCTGTTCTGGCCAAGGCATAAGGACACTTCAGCAACATCATCTGGCCTTACTCCCATTGGGTGCTCAAAAAAGAGGTGGCTTTTCGCAACCTGAGCATCCCCAGTGCAAGGAGAAAACTCAACAGACATTTAAGGAAGCTTTAAGGCATCTTTGTACTGCCAGAGGAGAATAAAGTTCTTATTCAAAACATACAAACTTTTGGAAGGATAACTATGCAGTTAAGTGACTAGAGTAGGACTCATGAGATCTGGATTCATATTCTGCCTCTTTTACAGACTTCGTCTGTGACCTTGAACAAGTCACTTAATCTCTCTACGCTTCAGCTTTTTTATCTATAAAATGGGGACAATACAATTTCTTTTTTGAGTCCTTCGTCTTGTCGCTGACTATATGCTATGCCTACCATGGTGCAGCCCTGAACTCGAACTTTTAGACATTATTGTAACATAAATAAAGTTAGCAGTCATAAATACAGTATAATCTAAACTGATCTCTTGCTGACTAATAGAAAAAACAGCATGTAGTTAATAGTTAAATTCATACTTTGCAGTATGTGGCAATGGGAGAGTATATGGATGTTTTTCATGAAAAACAGCATGAGACAGATTGGTGGAATCACTGATGACAGCTAACAAACTATTCTGAAAAGAAAGTAAGGTACAGCACCTCCACAGTTTCCTAGCAACCACATTTTCTCTGTTTCTGAGGGTAACAAGAAGTTGTGGAATCCTCCTCCTACACACAATCTGAAATCAATGATGAAAACAAGGATGACCCACAATCAGACTATATGCAGCAAAATGTTTTAATGCATGATGATTATACCCTCACTGACAAGCAGCATCTCGTTGGTTCAACTGTATTTTACTTATATGGTTAATCCCTGGAAAGTCTCCAAAGCATAATGACTGCAGAGGTAATATCCTGATCATGGAGTGACAAGACTCAGCAAAAGTATTGGGAGAAAAGGAATATGGAGTTTCAGTGTAATTTTAAATGACAGCCATTAGAATTAAAATCACGTCTCTCCCATTACTGATCCTGGGAAATTGCTTGTAACTGGCAGCTTCCATGACAACACTCTGCTAACATTCTACATCTGGCCCCCAACCGAAGAGTGGATTGAGACAATAAAGGAATTTCTGTTGTTCCATGTGTCTTCCAGTGCTCTCCACCTTAGAAAACTAAAGTTTCTAGAAGAAAGTTTTGCTCAGTATTTTTAAGCTATTTTTCTGACTGTGGGAAGAAGTTGGTAAGGAAAAATCAGCTTTGTGCTAATAACTCTGATACCTATTGTACTGCTATGCACCACCTGCATGAGAATGAAAAGTTGCAAATGATACCACAAATAATAAAAACAAGCCTGATCATTAAACACAGCAAGGTAGAATTTGACTGATAGCAAGCACATACCTTTTCAGTTTGGAAAAGCATTTCTAAATCCTGAAATAACTACAGGCAGTCCCCGGGTTACGTACAAGATAGGGACTGTAGATTTGTTCTTAAGTTGAATCTGTATGTAAGTCGGAACTGGCGTCCAGATTCAGCCGCTGCTGAAACTGATCAGTTTCAACAGCGGCTGAATCTGGATGCCAGTTCTGACTTACATACAGATTCAACTTAAGAACCCCAGGCATCCCCAAGTCAGCTGCTGCTGAAACTGATCAGCGGCTGATTCCAGGAAGCCCGGGGCAGGGGCTTCCTGTAGTCAGCCACTGGTCAGTTTCAGCAGCAGCTGACTTGGGGACGCCTGGGGCAGAGCAGCTGGGCTGCTGCTGGGTTGGTCCAGTAGCACCGCCGCTCCTCGGCGCTACTGGACCAACCCAGCAGCACCCCAGCTGCTCTGCCCCAGGCATCCTGATTCAGCCGCTGCTGAATCTGACCAGCAGTGGCTGAATCAGGACACCTGGGGCAGAACAGCTGGGGTGCTGCCCGGTTGGTCCAGTAGCGCCCAGAGCGGTGCTACGGGACCAACTGGCAGCGCCCCAGCTGCTGTACCACAGGTGTCTGGAGCAAAGCCACGGAGCACGGGGGCAGCGGGACAGCCCAGACGCGCCGTGGCTGTCCGCTGCCTGCGTGCTCCACGGCTTTGCTCTGCTTTGCCCCCCCCCCCCCCGTCCTCCTGGTCTGCAGACCAGGGGGATGGGGAGGGGGCAAAGCAGAGCCAAGCCGCGGAGCGCCCGGCCAGCTGACAGCCCAGATGCGTCTGGGCTGTCAGCTGATCGCGCGCTCCGCGGCTTGGCTCTGCTTGGCTCTGCTTTGCCCCCCCCCCCCCGTCCCCCTGGTCTGCAGACCAGGAGGATGGGGGGGGCAAAGCAGAGCCAAGCCGCGGAGCGCGCGATCAGCTGACAGCACAGACGCTCTGGGCTGTCAGCTGGCCGGGCGCTCCGCGGCTTGGCTCTGCTTTGCCCCCCCCCCTGGTCTGCAGACCAGGGGGACGGGGGAGGGGCAAAGCAGAGCCAAGCCTCGGAGCGCGTGGGCAGCGGACAGCCCTGTCCGCTGCCCACGTGTTCCGCCGATTTGCTTCCTCTCCCTGGTCTGCTGAAGACCAGGGAGAGGAACCCCGTTCGTAACTGCGGATCCGACATAATTCGGATCTGCGTAACTCGGGGACTGCCTGTATTTCAAATTAGCGTGTCCACATTACAGGGAAGTCTTGAAATTAGTCCAAATCAGGCTCCATTAATGTGGATACGCTTCCTCGACTTAGAGCCCCAGGAAGCACCGGGGAGTAATTACTCTGAATGACTCTGGGGAGTAGTTATTTTCAAAGAGCAGCAGTGGAGCATCCACACTACCACTGTTTCGAAATAACTATTTTGAAATAAGCATTATTCCTGATGGAAAGCAGGAGTTATTATTTCAAAATAACCAGCCTCTTATTCGAAATAACGGGGTGGTAGTGCAGACACTCTGTGAGAGAGGTCCTGTTGGACTTGTACCCTGGAAGGGGTTTATTGTTATTTTGCACACAGACTATGTGTGACTTGGAAGGAGGACTGACTCCCCCAAGAGGATCCAAACGCAAAGAGAGAATGCAGGCACAGACACTTGTCCAGGAGGTGCACATGAGAGGTGATGGCAATCCCGTTACAGTTCAACACAATCAAATGTGCCAAATCCATAGAGTAGAGGGAAATGTATACTACTGAACACATTTTAAAAGTAAGGTAAAGTAGTAGTAGTAATGGCTAGCTGATCAAAAACAGTCAATTATTTCTCCACAGTTCCTAAGGGTACGTCTACACTACAGTGCTAATTCAAACTAACTTAGTTTGAATTAGTTAATTCGAACTAAGCTAATTCGAACTAACGCATCTAGAACTAAAAACTAGTTCGAATTAGCGTCTTGCTAATTCGAACTAGCGCGTCCACACTGATTGGACGCAGGGGCGTATTTAAGGGTGGCTGAAACCGGTTCTGGCAGGGCATCAGGTCAGTAGTTGCTTTGTGTTGCTGCTGTCTGAGGCTATCTGAGGCTCATGCTTAAAGGGACCCCCCCTGGACAGCCGGTTCTCAGCTTTTCCTGCTTGCTTGCCAACCTCGCCGAGGGACAGCAAAGCGTTGATCTCTGTGCCCGTCTGTGTCGGTGCTTCCCTTCGGGGCCGCCGCCGCAGGTGGCAACATGGAGCCAGAGCTCGCCCTGCACCTTCTGGTGCACTTTCTGGACTTGCTGCTGCAAGCCTGCCAGCAATGGCTCGAGGCTGCCTGGCACCTCCTGGTGCACGTCAGCCCCCTGCCTCTCCACCTGGCAGCCCTGGGGGCCGTAGAGGAGCCGCGGCAGCGCCCCGGCACTGGCATGCCCCGCCGCATCTGGCGTCTGGACACCAGCAGCGACTGGTGGGACTGCATCGTCCTGGAGCGCTGGGAAGACCGACAGTGGACCCAGAACTTCAGGATGAGGAGGGACACCTTCCTGGAGCTCTGCGAGTGGCTCGCCCCTGCTCTGCGCAGAAGGGACACTCGCATGAGACCCGCCATCCCCCTCCAGAAGCGGGTGGCCATTGCCCTATGGAAGATCTCC
Organism: Pelodiscus sinensis; assembly: GCF_052426305.1. NCBI lineage: Eukaryota > Metazoa > Chordata > Testudines > Trionychidae > Pelodiscus > Pelodiscus sinensis. The sequence goes on along the minus strand of NC_143065.1, from coordinate 22,114,531 downwards.
ACACCGGACAGCTACCGATCCGTCGGGAACCAGTTCGGCGTGGGGAGATCCACCGTCGGAGCGGTGCTCATGCAGGTATGGCACTCGTCGGCCACTGCGCCGGAGGGGAGGGGGGCTGCAAGGAGGGGATGGGCCACCCCAGGGACAAAGGGGGGGAGGGAGGAGGCAAAAGCGCCCCGCACCAGAGGGGTCAGTCTGTCCCGACCGTACTACACACCGCCAGGGGGGTTGCTTCCAGGAGTGGGGCGCGGGGCACTGCCAGGGCACGAATGCTCCCAGCCACCCGGGCGCCCCACTGATTGGCGCTTTGCTGTGTCTCTCTCCGCAGGTGGTCAAGGCCATCAACCGGGTGCTGCTCCGCAGGGTGGTCCACCTCGCCGACCCAGATGCCATCATCCAGGGATTCGGCACCCTCGGATTTCCCAACTGCGGGGGGACCATCGACGGGACGCACATCCCTATCCGTGCCCCGGAACACCAGGCCTCCCGGTACGTCAACCGCAAGGGGTACTTCTCCGTGATCCTGCAGGCCGTGTGTGACCACCGGGGACAGTTCACGGACATTAATGTGGGCTGGTCCAGCAAAGCACACGACGCCCGGGTGTACCGCAACTCCTCCGTGTGCCAGCTGCTGCAGGACGGGACCTTCTTCCCCGACCGCCACATCAGGGTCGGGGACGTGGACATGCCCATGTGCCTGGTGGGGGATGCCGCCTACCCACTGCAGCCGTGGCTGATGAAGCCCTACACGGGGCACCTCAATCCCTCCTGCCAGGCCTTCAATGCCAGGCTGACCAGGGCCCGCATCGTGGTGGAGGGGGCCTTCGGGCGACTGAAAGCCCACTTTCGATGCCTCCTCACCCGTCTCGACCTGGCAGAACACAACATCCCTCCTGTGGTGGCAGCATGTTGTGTGCTCCACAATTTATGTGAGAGAAAGGGGAAGGCTTTTCCTGCCAGCCTGGATGGCTGAGGCTGACTGCATGGCTGGCCACTACGGTCAGCCCCGCACCGCCGCCGTCCGGGAAGCCCAGCGGAGGGCCGTCCGGATCCAGGAAGCCCTGCGGGAGAGCTTCCTGGTGGAGGAGGAGGACTGACCTCTCCCTGCATGCCCCACTGGGGCCTTCTTCCACCCTACCCCCTTCCACTTTCCCCTCCCTACCTACTGTCAAATAAAGACACCTGTTTTTCAAACAAAAACATCTTTTTATTTAACATAACTGGGGTGGGGGGAGGAAGGAAGGAGGATGGGAGAGGGGAGGGGGCAACCTGGGACGAGGGAGCTGGAAGGGGAGGGAAGGGAGGAAGGGAAAGGAAAGCTCAGGGGTGGTGGTCCGGCTGCCTCTCCTGTCTCGCAACACTGCGGGTCTGGGGGCATTGGTGGGGAATGGTTGTGGAGGGACGGGGGGTGTGGGACGGGGCGTCTGTTAGTTCGAACTAACTTTATAGTGTAGACATAGCCTAAGTGAAAAAATGCTGCTTCAAAAATAGATTCCAAAGTCCGGAAGCTGTGTCAGAACACAGAACTTGGTCTTTACTCAGGGACAACTCCCATTCATTCAAGGGAATGAAATTAGACATGGAATTGACTTAGACCTCAATCCTGCTCTCTGTTCAGTGTAGGCATAGGAGCCCAGCCATAAGGAACAGCGTCCAGAACCAAGGCCCTGTTCAGTAGTTTTGCTAACCACCTTACAAGGGCACTCCCATTCGTTCGCTATGCAGTGGATCTCAACCATTTCTGTACTGCAGACTGGCAAACCCATTCACAAACTTCTGGCGGACTGGCAACATTTTATTTGCATATTCATTATTTGTATTATAAATGTGCAAATAGTCTGTGTTTGTATATTCATTGTTGCATATTGTTTTCATATTCATTTTGCAAATAATGAATACGCAAATAAAATGTTTCATGTACACAAAAAGCCCCTGCCCCAGTGCCGGCCGTCACCCCTAGAGTGCCCCAACCCTCCACTACCCACCAGTGCCAGCCACTGACCCCAGAATCCCATGCACCCAACTCTCCCAGTGCCAGCCTCCCGCCCTCAGTGTCCCCAGTGCCAGCCCCTGTACCATAGATCCCACCACCACCAGAGATCGGAAGATCTCTTCCGAAAAAAGGTTCTTCTGAAAGAAGCCTGCAGTCTAGACATAGCCTTTAGTATCTGCCAGTTCATGCCTAGGTAATGAGCAAAATCCTAACAAGCACAAAGCTATCGACAACTAACATTGATTTCAGGGCAGGATTTTATAAATATACTAAAAGACTTACCATGTGCTACCAGAGTCATTCAGGGCAGAGGGCTGATGATGGGGAGGGGACAGGCATCAGTGAAGGGCTTTGGGGATGTGGAGAGCTTAGGGTAGGAGACCAGGGGCAGGGAAGGGTGCAAGATTGAGGGTGGGGTAATGAAGAGGGGCTCTGCACAAGGAGTTGGGGGTGCAGGAGTTCAGGGAAGGGGGTGGAGGTAGCCACTGGCTATTCCCTGCAGACAACCCAGGGCAGCGGGGACTGCACACCCCACTCACTGGCTTGTCCCCAGAAGCCAGCAGGGGCTATCGCCATCCTCAGCCTGGCCCAAGAGGGCCTCCTTCCCATTCAGCCCCTCCTGGGGTGGAGGGGCCTCTCTCCCTTCTCCATGTCCATTCCCTGACTCCTCCCAGGGCGGGGGGGTCTCTCTGTCTCCTCCATCTGTTGCCTCCTGGGGTGTGGTGGGGTGGGGCTCTTTCCTGCCCCTATGGCCATTCCCTGACTATGGGGGCAACAGGGACTGTCTCCGGGGCAGGGGGGCCCCACTTACCTTTTCTGGTAGCAGGCAAAATGGCGGCGCCCCAACCCTGCTGGTCACTCCCTTGGCAATATGGCTTCCCCCAGTGGATACGCTGCAGAATAGCTCTCCCTCCAGTCTCACTGTACCCACGGCCACTTTCATATTGCATCCCTTATAGCAGCATCCCCTCCCTCTTGCATGTTATAGAAAACTGTCCTTTTCCTGGGGCTTTCAGTTCTCCTGGCACAATCAAACCATGACCTTGCTTTAAGATAGAAGAATAGGAAAGTGCATATTAAATGTGGTGGTCCTAGCTCTAATGGCTTAGGAAGAGTTCTTGAATAAATGGACTTGCAGACAGATGCATTGTAAAATATATAGAGCGATTTATAGCATTGGGTTATGTTTCCTGTTTTGGAAAGTAGGCCTTTTATTTTGAGTCGATATCTTTGTTGCTAAATAAATCTCATTTCTCCTGTTGTTTGGAACATGAGACTTTGCCTCTGCACAACAATATGCATGGACCACTTCCAAGATGGACTTTCTTATAACCACAAGACAAATCAACATCTCTGACTCACTAGAATATACAAGTTTCCATTTCTTTACAAAACAAAAACCAAACAAAGAATAAAAAAACAACCCTTTGTCACACATTTCTAAAATAGCATAAAGATTAGTAAGTGCATAGGCAGTTTGAATGACTGTCTGAAATGGAAAATGTTACCTTATGAGCAAAATCCTATTCCCAAACAGGAAACAGCAAGGAGAAAGTGAAGTACAGAGAAACAATGGAAGCAACATGGGAGGGACATAAAGCATCCTACTTGGATAGGTCAGGATGGCTCAAGTGAGGAGGACACTCTCTGATCCCTCTTGCTCAGTTAGTGCTGTCATCATGCAGCACAAAGCAGAATTAGCTTTTTCTACTATTAAAGTTCTGCTACACCTCCCCCTCCCCCTGTCCCATGCCAGGCTATGTTAAAAAATAAGGGGGAAAGTCAACCTCTATTGAAATCTGACAAAATACAGCAATGGAGAGATCCAGTGTTTACTGTCATCATCTCTCTGTTAATACTGGCTGTGTAAATGTAAGGGCCTATATTTACATCTTCTGAGAAATAACAAAATTCAGGGTATTGAAAAGCTGACAAGATAGTTGAGCTTGCAAATGGAAGCCCAAATCTCATCTGTGTCACATCAACGCTGCCAAACCTTTGTCCTAAACTTGATTCTCAGTAGAACTGAACTCCAAAGCCTACCTTGGGTCTAATAAAAGCTTGCCTACTGCAACCATTGCCTCCACAGTTCTTTATGTTAACATCAACTCAATAGATACTCAGGTGGTATTCAGTCCAGTAAATTTACTGATTAACAAAACACTGATGGGATACTAGGAATTCTGAACTGATACTATAGGGTGCCTCATGCTACCTAAGTAAATGCAGGCAGAAAACACTTCTGCACATTTATATATGCAGAATTTGTCAGATATATTCTGCCTAGATCAGAAGCCAAAAAAAAAATTTTTTTGAAAGCATATTGGCATATGAGAAGTGTTTAAACAATGCAGGTGACTATGCAGAGAATTCTAAGTAAGTAGAACATTCCTTTCTTCTTTTACTATAAAGTTACATGTGCGGCAATATAAGTTAAATGTACTAAAGAATTTTTAAAGGCTAATTAGTATCTGGATATCAGTAAGAAGCTGGTAGTTTGACAATTAATGGTATGGCAAAGCTGTTGATAGAATAATGACTAAAGCTTAATGTCAGTCACTGAGTCTGCCAGCGTGCATGCTCATCTTTCCTGAAATACACCCATTTACACTGACATTCAAAATAGACTGCACAATGGCTTTATGGCAAAAAAATTAAAGGAAATCCAAAAGTGGTTAAAAGAAGCTACCATTCTCAGGAAATATGTTTTAGATGGCAGTTAAATATGTGGTGGGTAACAATGGCATTTGGAAGTAACAAGACAAAATTTCACAAAATGAAGACAAAGTATAAACAGCATCAGAAGCAGCCCATTATGGGGAGGCTCCTAATTAAATAATGTTTATTTATCATGATCATTTTCATAACAAATAAATGTAGGCCCTTACATTTACACAGCCAGTATTAACAGAGAATTGCATTCATGCCCCAAAGATTTTACAATCTAAATCAGACAAATTAAACAAAAGTGCCACACCACAGGGGAGGCAGAGAGATTTCCTAGAGAGGGGAATTCACGGATGAATGTTAAGGAAGGGAGAGAAAGCTGGAGACTGGCACAGACATAGAGGCAGCATGACAGAATGTATGAATCTGAGAGTAGGAAAATGGGATAAAAGGGTGAAATTAGGAGGGAGGATTGGGAAGAGTGGAATGGGAGAGAATAAGCATACAGAGAAATGAGAGCAAGGATGTAAGAGAGGGCTGGATTGGTAGGACCTGGAAGAAGTGGAGAATTAGCTTGAATCTGACATATGAAGAGCCAGGATACCAGTGGAAAAAGGTGAAGTAGTGACATATCTTAGCAAGACCCTTATATGAGCAAAAAGGAAAAAGTCCAATATTACACAGAAAATATGGGCCTAGGATGGAAGGAAATTATTAAGAGTATAAGAGTTGTGAATGGAGAAAAAGAAAAGAGGCAAAGGAAATTGGTGTAATTGCCTCAGTAATTTGTGGACAGGTTATCAGTGACTCTCTACCAAATTTCTCTTTGACCAACTCCCATCTAGTTTTTGCTCCAGTGACACCATGGAAAGTGCCCTAACCAAAGTCACCACAACTTCCTAGTGAAGCCTCAAGCTCTCTCATTTATAGGTTACGTCTACACTAGCTCATTAGTTTGAGCTAGGTAGGGTAATTTGGGCAGAGTTGGGCAAGCAGAGTTGCAAAGGAACCCCCCTTAGTCTGAACTCCGTGCCCGTGGCTACACGCGGCATGGAGTAGGTAGTTCGAATTAAATATCCTGAGGAGTAACGGTAGTTTGAATTAGGATCTTTAATTCGAACTACCTACTCCGTGCCACGGGTAGTCACAGCCACGGAGTTCGGACTAAGGGGGATTTAAAAATGGCGGCGCCCGGGAACATGCAAATGAAGCCTGGGATATTTAAATCCCGGGCTTCATTTGCAACTCTGCTTGCCCTAATTACCCTACCTAGCTCGAACTAATGAGCTAGTGTAGACGTACCCATATTCTTCTTGATTTATTTGTCACATCTTTGACACATCAGTCATTCCTGTCACCCAGACCTCTGAGACTCTGCCCAAGACTTCAAAAGCTTTGGGCTACAGTGGTTCTTTTCCTCCCTTTCTGGCCATTCCTTACCTGACGTCCCCGCCTACTCTCCATTGCAGGTGTTGTTCTCTCTTTGCAACTGTCCCGGGAGACCACAGCTTCAACTATGACCTGTATATTAACAACTCACAGATCTTCCACCACTTCTCCATTTTCCTTATCATGTGTCTCTGATTGTCCATTCATTGGCACACTCCATTTTGAGCTCCAAAAGCAAGACTTTTCCAGTGATTAGGATGTTAGTGTGGGATGCAGAAGATCCAGGTTCAATCGCATGCTCTACCAGAGACTTCCTGTCTGATTTTGGACAAATTACTTGGTTTCCCATGTGTAAAATAGGGATGCTAGTACTCTCCTTCCTCACAGAGGTGCCATAAAGACAAAAGTAGGCAATGACTTCTGCTCTAGCTGGGATAGGAGTGCTTGATTCCACCCCAGTCCCCACCTTGTGCACCTCCCCCCAAGTGTGCTGTATCCTCACTCCTCCCCCTCCTTTCTGCAGCCTCTGATTGCCATGAAATAGCTGTTTTGCAGTGGCAGGAAGTTCTGGAAGAGAGAGGGAGGAGTAGATCAGCGGGGCTGCCAGGAGGTGGGAAGCAAAATGCAGGACAATGTAGCACTTTAAAGACTAACAAGATGGTTTATTAGATGATGAGCTTTCATGGACCAGACCCACTTCCTCAGATCAAATAGTGGAAGAAAATAGTCACAACCATATATACCAAAGGATACAATTAAAAAAAATGAACACATATGAAAAGGACAAATCACATTTCAGAACAGGAGGGGGATGCGGGGGGGGGGGGAAGTAAGGAAGGTAAGTGTCTGTCAATTGATGATATTAGAGGTGGGGAGTGTGGGATGTCTGTGAGCTAATGGTATTAGAGGTGATAATTGGGGAAGCTATCTTGGTAATGGGTAAGATAGTTTGAGTGTTTGTTCATTCCTTCTCAGAGAGTGTCAAATTTTAACATGAATGACAGTTAAGAGGATTCCCTTACAAGTGCAGATGTAAAAGGTCTTTGAAGCAGGATGCAGGTAATCAAGTCGTTGAGACAATGTCCTTTCTGGTTAAAATGGCAAGAAACTGTTTTTTCTTTGTGATCTTGTCTGATATCTGTTTTGTGGGCATTAATCCTTTGGCGAAGTGTCTGAGATGTTTGTCCAATGTACATAGCAGACGGACACTTTCGGCACATGATAGCATAAATTATATTTCTGGATGCGCAGGAATATGTGTTCTTGATCTTATAACTCACTTGGGGTACGTCTACACTACAGCGCTAGTTCGAACTAACTTAGTTCGAATTAGTTAATTCGAACTAAGCTAATTCGAACTAACGCGTCTAGAACTAAAAACTAGTTCGAATTAGCGTTTTGCTAATTCGAACTAGCAAGTCCACATTGAGTGGACTCTGAACAGGGCTTAAGGATGGCCAGAAGCAGTGCCGGCAGGGCATCAGAGGAGGACGTAGAGCGTGGAGATGCTGTCTCAGGCTAGCCGAGGGCTGCGCTTAAAGGGTCCCGACCCCAACCCTGGACAGACAGTTCTCAGGGGTTCCCCGCTTACAAACCAGTCCTGGCTTGGAGTGCCCGAAGTACGCACACTGGGCACATCACAGCACTCGGCCATCAGACCGGCTGCACTTGCCGCAGGCTGCCATCTGGGGAGAGGGGGCAATCGGGGGGCTGCAGGAGAGCTTCCACCCCCAGAAGCCCACAGAGCCAGCCCAGTCCTCCCCATCGGGGGCTCGTGCCCCATTCCTCCCTCACCTCCTTCCACTTACCCTTCCCTAGCCCCCCTTCTTATTGATGTACAAAATAAAGGACACGTGTGTTCAAAAATAGAAACTCTGTTTATTTAACAAAACTCGGGGAAACTGGGAAAAGGAGGTGGGAGAGGGGAACAGAGAGGCTGGGAGAGGGGAGGGGGAAAACTGGGAGGAGGGAGCTGAAAGGGGGAAGCAAGGGAAAGGAGGGGGTGGGGAAACTGAAGGATCAGGGGTGGGGGTCTCACCGGGCCGACCGCCTCCCAGTACGGCGAGGGAGGGGGCCTCGGCGTCCCCGGGGGGATGGGGTGGAGGGTGCGGAGGTTGAGGTGGGGGGTGTGGACATTGAGGAAGAGGTTGTGGGGGTTGAGGAGGGAGAGGTGGGAAGGGGAGCAGGAGTGGGAGGAGGGACAGCAGTTGGGGGGACAGCTGGTGCAGGATCAGCACGGGGCACCATGCTCTGCAGCAGGAGCTGCAGGTTGGTGCTCAGCCCTCAGAGCTCAGACAGCAGCTCGTGGCGGACCTGCAGGTCTTCCCGCATCCACGACCGTAGTGTGCGGTGCACGGCTTGCAGGGCCCCAAGGTGCTGGTCCCAGTATTCCTGCTCCGTGCTGGCGGTCCGGAGCAGGCTGCGGGTGCGGTAGCATGTCCCGGGCGGGGTGGTGCGCCCTGCACAAGCAGCTGGTGCAGCTGTAGAGAAAGAAGAGAAGGGGTCAGTTCTCCCTGGGGACGCAGAGGATGATGCCCAGCCCCCTCCCCAACTCCGCAACGTGAGGGTGACCATGTCCTGCACCGTCACAGCCGCTGTGCTTGTACAGAGGCCATGGTCAGGATGTCTGGCTCTCCCCGGGACTGGGAGCTGCCCCAAGACCGCACCCATGTCCCTGTGCCATGTATAGTGTGGCCGGGGCGGCGGGGGGGAAGGGGAGATATCCCCTGCCTCCGTGTAGAGGGGACATGTGAAGGGAAATCATCCTGCTGGGTCCTGCCCCGGGGTCGGGAGCATGTCACGTCTCTTTGCACAAGCATGTGACTATTGGGCAATGGCCCCTGGGTGTCACGCAGCTGGAGCCACCTGCCCAAGGGTGGCATGGCACGTGCTCGCACGTGCACAGGTGTCTGCGTGATCCGTGGAAGACATGGCCCACGCGCGCGGTCTCTGGTCTCCCTCCCACCTCCCCCCCCCCCCCCGAACTACTTAATTCAAACTACTTACCTGGTACGGTCTCCCTGGACGACGCTGCTGGCGGTGACCCTTCTGGTGTGCCCAGCTCAGGGCCCTCTGGTCCCGGCTCGATGTCCCCCGGGCTGGCACGGACCGCCCTGCCCCCCAAGACTTGGTGGAGGGCAGTGAAGTAGGGGCAGGTGGCAGCCCCTGCAGTGGCGCCGCCTCTTGTGGCCCTGGCGTACGCCTGGCGCAGCTTTTTAATTTTAATGCGCACCTGCTCCTGGGTGCGCCTGTGTCCCCTGGTGGCCATGGCGGCCGCTATGCGCCCATAGACGGCCGCATTCCTCCTCCTAGTGCGGAGATCATGGACGTTGGGGGCCTGCCCCCAAACCTCAATGAGGTCCATGACCTCCGCACTAGTCCAGGAGGCCGCGCGCCGTCTACAGCCCCTGGCTGGCCCCTGGGTGCTGGGGGACTGGGCAGGGGACGTGTCACTCGCACTGGCCGCCTGGCTCATGGTGGGGCCACTGGTTCGGGGCAGAGACTCCTGGCAGGGCTGGCTGACTCTAGTGCCGTCTGGCCAGAGTCTACCCCTTTAAGGGCCCGGGGCTGGGGGAGAGGAGAAGAGTTTTCCTGGTTGTGCCCAGAGAGGCCACCAGGGGGAACCTGGGAAGGGCTAGCCTCCCACTAGTTCGAACTAAAGGGCTACACAGCCCTTAGTTCGAACTAGCTAGTTCGAACTAGGCGTTAGTCCTCGTAAAATGAGGTTTACCTAGTTCGAACTAAGCGCTCCGTTAGTTCGAATTAAGTTCGAACTAACAGAGCGCTAGTGTAGCGCCTAGGAAAGTTAGTTCGAACTAACGTCCGTTAGTTCGAACTAACTTTGTAGTGTAGACATACCCTAGGTTAGGTCCAATAATGGTATCAACAGAATGAATATGTGGACAAAGCTGGCAACGGGGTTTGTTGCAAGGGAAGGTACCAGGGTTGGTATTAGTGTGGTATGTCCTGTGGTTGTTGGTAAGAATCATCTTGAGGTTAGGTGGTTGTCTATAGGAGACTCTGGGTCTGTCTCTTAGGGTACGTCTACACTACAGCGCTAGTTCGAACTAACTTAGTTCGAATTAGTTAATTCGAACTAAGCTAGTTCGAACTAACGCATCTAGAACTAAAAACTAGTTCGAACTAGCGTTTTGCTAGTTCGAACTAGTAAGTCCACATTGAGTGGACTCTGAACAGGGCTTAATGATGGCCGGAAGCAGTGCCGGCAGGGCATAAAAGGAGGACTTAGAGCATGGAGATACTGTCTCAGGCTAGCCGAGGGCTGCGCTTAAAGGGTCCCGACCCCCACCCCGGACACACAGTTCTAAGGGGTGCCCCGCTTGCAAAGAAGTTCTGGCTTGGAGTGCCCTGAGTGCCCACACTGGGCACATCACACCACTCGGCCATCAGCCCGGCTGCACTTGCCGCAGGCTGCCATCTGGGGAGAGGGAGTAATTGGGGGGCTGCAGGAGAGCTTCCACCCCCAGAAGCCCGCAGAGCCAGCCCAGTCCTCCCCATCGGGGGCTCGTACCCCATTCCTCCCTCACCTCCTTCCACTTGCCCTTCCCTAGCCCCCCTTCTTATTGATGTACAAAATAAAGATAACGTTTCTTCCAACATTGACTCTGTCTTTATTGAACAAAACTGGGGGAGACTGGGAAAAGGAGGTGGGAGAGGGGAAGAGAAAGGCTGGGAGAGGGGAGGGCAACTAACATGATCAGGGGTTGGGAACAGGTCCCAGATGAAGAGAGGCTACAGAGACTGGGACTGTTCAGCTTAGAAAAGAGGAGACGGAGGGGGGACAGGATAGAGGTCTCTAAAAGCAGGGGTTGGGTGGAGAGGGTGCATTCAGAAAAGTTCTTCCTGAGTTCCCATAAAGAAGGACTAGAGGACACCAAAGGAAAGGACTGGGTAGCAGGCTTGAAACTAGTAAGAGAAAGTTGTTGTTGTTGACAAAGCAAATAGTTAACCTGTGGAACTCCTTGCTGCAGGAGGCTGTGAAGGCTACAACTAGAACAGAGTTGAAAGGGAAGTGAGATCAAGTCATGGAGGTTGGGTCCATGGAGTCCTATTAGCCAGAGGGTAGGAGTGGTGTCCCTGCCCAAAGTTTGTGGAAGGCTGGAGAGGGATGGCACGAGACAAATGGCTTGGTCATTGTCTTCGGTCCATCCCCTCCAGGGTCCCTAGGGTTGGCCGCTGTCGGCAGACAGGCTACTGGGCTAGATGGACCTTTGGTCTGACCCAGGACGGCCATTGTAAGCTCAGGGCTCAGTGTCGGGGGTCTCAGTGGACCCCCTTGATTTTCATGCACACCTGGTCCTGGGTGGCCAGGCTGGCAGCTCTCCTGCCCTAGCCGGCCACTTTCCTGTGCCTAGTGCGGAGATCGTGGACGAGGTCCACGATGTCCGCACTAGCCCAGGAAGGTGCCCGCCTCTTGCGGTCCAGGGCAAGCTCCCGGGAGCCGCCAGCCTGGTCCCGGCAAGAGGGGGTGGGCTGGGGGGCATCGGGTGGGTGGCTCTGTGCCGTGCCAGGTGCAGGGTCTGCTGGCTGGGTGCTGGCAGGCTTGCACCTGGCACGGGCACCGTAGCCAGCCCGTGCCCCTTTAAGGGGTCCGGGGCCGGGAGGGGGGCATAGAGTTTCCCTGGTGTTGGCCAGAGTGGCCACCAGGGAAACCTGGGGAGGGCTAGCCTCCCACTAGTTCGAACTAAAGGGCTACACAGCCCTTAGTTCGAACTAGCTAGTTCGAACTAGGCGTTAGTCCTCGTAAAATGAGGTTTACCTAGTTCGAACTAAGCGCTCCGCTAGTTCGATTCAAATTCGAACTAGCGAAGCGCTAGTGTAGCGCATAGGAAAGTTAGTTCGAACTAACGTCCGTTAGTTCGAACTAACTTTCTAGTGTAGACATACCCTTAGAGTCTCTTGGAGTATGGTATCCTGTTCCAGTATAGGCTGTAGTTTATTGATAATGTGTTGGACAGGTTTAAGTTGGGGGTTGTAGGTGATGACAAGTGGTGTTCTATTGTTGTTTTTCTTGGGTCTGTCTTGAAGTAGATGGTTTCTAGGTATTCGTCTGGCTCTTTCAATTTGCTTTTTTATTTCTCCGGGTGGGTAGTTGAGGTTTATAAATGCTTGGTAGAGATCCTGAAGTTTCTGGTCTCTGTCAGTGGGATTAGAGCAGATGCGGTTGTATCGAAGGGCTTGGCTATAGACGATGGATCGTGTGGTGTGTTCTGGATGGGAGCTGGAAGCATGTAGGTAACTGTATGAGTCGGTGGGTTTTCTGTAGAGAGTGGTGTCTAATTTTCCATTGTTGATTTGTACTGTGGTGTCCAGGAAGTGGATCTCTCGTGTAGAATGGTCCAGGCTGAGGCTGATGGTGGGGTGTAGGTTGTTGAAATCTCTGTGGAATATCTCCAGTGTTTCTTGGCCATGAGTACAGATCATAAAGATGTCATCAATGTACCGTAGGTAGAGAAGGAGTGAAAGGGGACGGAAGTTGAGGAACCATTGTTCTAGGTCAGCCATAAAGATGTGAGCATACTGTGGGGCCATGCGTGTACCCATGGCTGTGCCGCTGATCTGGAGGTAAAAGTTGTTCTCAAACTGGAAATAACTGTGGGTGAGAACAAAGTTACATAGGTCTGCTATCAGGTTGGCAGTAGTGTCCTCTGGGATAGTGTTTCTAATTTCTTGTAATCTGTCTTCATGTGGGATGTTGGTATATAGAGCTTCTACATCCATGGTGGCAAGGATGGTGTTATTGGGGAGGTTATCGATGTTTTGTAGTTTCCTTAGGAAGTCAGTAGTGTCTCAGAGATAGCTGGGGGTGTTGGTTGCGAAGGGTTTGAGAAGAGAGTCTACATAACTGGATAGACCAGTAGTGAGCATGCCAATACCAGAGATGATGGGACATCCGGGGTGCCCAGGTTTATGGATCTTGGGAAGCAGATAGAACAATCCTGGTCGGGGGTCAGAAGGTGTTTCGGTGTGGATTTGTTCCCAAGTAGCTGTGGGGAGGTGGGAAGTACTACTTGAGAGGGCAGAGGGGGAGCTTGGTTGCTTGTAGGTGCTGAGCACTGGTTAATTTTCCCCCATGGGTGCTCTAGCTCCAGAGCACCCATGGACTCAGCACCTATGAATACAAACACATTAAAGATTATGATACACTCACATACAAATAAGTACTTAAGATAGCAATTGTTGCACTGTAACTGGCCTTATTTACTCTTACCCGGAGATCGGCACTGTGGGGATTGATTTAGCAGGTCTAGTAAACACCTGCTAAATTGACCGCTGATCACATTTCCATCAATTCTGGTACTCCACTGGATTAAGAAGCTTAAGGAGTCGACAGGAGAAATTCTCCCATTGACCTCCTGCAGTGGAGACGTCGCAGTAACTGAATCTAAGGTATGTCGACTTCAGCAACTCTATTCAACTAGCTCGAGTTGCGTACCTTAGTTCGACATTGCCCCCTGGTGTAGACCTGGCCCAAGTGTGCTCACGCATGAGTGTAACTTGCATAGTGGCTGAACACTGATTATGTGATAATGAAATGTAGATCTCCAGAGCTCTCCCACAAACAGATCTCCAGCACTCAGGTACAATAAGTAGACAGTAAAGGATTCCAACTGAGAATCACATGAATAGGAGAGTCATATGAAGATGTGGAAATCTATCTGTGGATTTGGGCCTTTAAAAGTATTGTGCCAGTATCTGGTACAGCCATTATGCAACCTCAGAACCATGCATGTATTGTAATATAGGAAATGCATGTTATGGTACTGAGATCAAAACAGTGAACTATGTAGCTGAATAAAGAACAATGTATAGTACATGTAATAAATCAAAAGAAAATCAAACAGAAGCTGTTTTCGCTATGTTGAGTATTATTTAAGTTACATAGATATGGCACAGATTGTTATTAATTGGCTTTGGTTTGTCTATGCACACTGTTGTAATGAGTGGAAACTATGAAGTTCTGAGCTCTAAGCATATGGAATTTTCCAGGTCACATGTTAAGACAAGTGCTGGACTCTGTTGGCTAACAAACATTTAAAGGAAAAAATGAATTTTAACCATATGTTTTGAAATGAAACAATATGCTCATTCTATTTCAGCTGAAAACTTCAGTGACTGCTGTATAGTTAGCAGCAATAAAGTAGGAAAATGATCCTGGAAGAGAATTTACTGTGGAATGGAAAATAATTACACTACAGCAATGAGACTACACAGTGTATATTTCTCACCTCTGACACAACAGAATATTGATTAAGTTATTTCATTTCCACTGAATTATCTATTGGTCTGGTCATTCAAGGATAAAAAGGCAGACAAGAATTAAAATGAGTCGGGTTCAGTTTTTAGTTTTACTATCCCAAGCCAAGTCTTCTTCCTCTTTAAAGGATCGTGAAAAAGAATGTTGTCTATTGGCAACTGAACATCTAATATAAAAGACTTCTGAATTTGTAGCATTTATGGGTACTGGCTGAACACTGACTATGTGATAATGGAATGTGGATCTCCAAAGCTCTCCCACAAGCAGATGTGAATATAGTATAGCTCCTTCCTAAAGAAAAACCCAACCTGAAAAAACAAAAGCATTTATTTTTTTTCTGGAAGGGGAATATGCTGCACCTAAGATGTTGGTGGTTGGAATATGATTGCAATGGGCTGAATATTAAACTTTTGGTACACCCTGCCTAGTACAGTGGTTGCCGTTGAAAAGTCAAGATTTGTCTACAGTGTAATAACATTTGTATACTAGGGATTAAACCCTTTTCAAAAGTTGATACATGTGACGTAAAGACTGAGAATATAGATTAAACTCAAATCCACATCTAGTGGACAGCCACACTCCTTTGGCCTCTGGAATTAGATTGCTCTTTTAGTGGAACAATCATTTTTATACTCATTGGGATTGTACTGGTTAAAAAAGATAGGGAGTTGGGACCTTGGAGCTCTCAGATTTGTTTTGAATGTGATGTCTGCCATTACCTGCAGCAATTCTCTGATTCTATTCTGGGGACTTTTTATTGCCAGGAGGCTTTTTCCATAACACCGTGTGCACTGCCTCTCCCACCTGTGCTCTCTACTCTGTGTAATATGTCTGAATTGTCCCTTTACAATAGACTATCAATACTATAGTGAGAGACAGCAGATTCCTACTTTAAATTTAGGGGGTTTCTTAGATATAGATACATATCATTCAAATCTCAGAGTTTTCACAGTATTGTTTGTAGTAATCATTACAGACTTAAAAGCAAACAATTGCATGTTAAAGTCTGGCTTTGTTATCATTATCATGGAATTGACAGGGCAATCTGTGAAATCTCACAAAGGTCTTCTTAAGGTAAGGCTGTAGGTCCAAACTTTATCCACTAAAGATCATTTGGACAACTTCTCAACTTAAATTGTTCCTGATACACAAAATATAAATGGCACCACTTACAGTCACCCTCATCTTTCATACAGAGGTGTGTCCTGTCCAGAAACTAGGCTCCCATCTGCTTGGGCCAGGCTCCCACAATTTGAAGTCTGTGTCAGGGTTGTACTCTGGCCACACCTGATATGAAGCAAGAGGGGCCAGTGGGCCTTTCTATGGATAATGGGGCAAATTCTAACTCCACTTTGAGCTGCTGTGGTTCTGCTGCACAGGGCAGATTGTCAGAAGCTGGGAATGGGTAACAGGAGAAGGATCACTTGATTACCTGTTCTGTTCATTCCCTCTGGGGTATCTGGCATTGGCCACTGTCAGAAGACAGGATAGTAGGCTAGATGGACCTTTGGTCTGGCCCACTATGGAAGTTCTTATGTTCATGCCACTTCGGACAACTTTGCATGCTGTGTTCTTCACAGCACTACTCTGGGGTCTCTCTCTGCAAACGCATGAAGGGGGATGGCACAAGGGGAGTGAATTCTCCTCTTCCCTTATTGCTCTCTTTCTCATGTCAGCTCAGATGCCCAATGATACATATGCCAGCATTAACTCTTTTAACTCTTTCATTGCGAAGTTTGTGAGTAGCTAGTACAGGCAGAGCTTGTGAACTGGCCACTGACACAGGGTAGGGAATTCAAAGGGGAGACACAAATACCCGTCAAGGGGGAGAAAGGGTGCTGGGAAAGGGAGAGAAACCAAAAGGCGAAAATCAGCGTCACATTTCCCCCATTGACAGGGTCCTGACCAGACGATACAGAATGGCCCGAGAGCAGCTCTAGGGGGCACCTGCAGTGGTTTGCTTTGTGTTTGTACAGCGCCGAGCACGACACTGTCCGGGGGGGTGAACGGGGCTCCAGGCACTAGGAAGAGCCATCGCTGAAGGGGCAGCTCGTGGAGCCAGGCTCTGAGCGCCCCTTGGGCAGAGCCCCCTGAGCCCTGCACCGCCGCCCAGCAAAAGGCACCGAGCCGGGGCGCCGCGGCGGGTGATTAGATCAACCCCTGTAACAAGTTTAGGGCGAGCGCGGAGCCTCCCCCGCCCGCCCCGCGCCTGCCTGGCAGCCAATGGCGCGGAGCGAGGCGGCTGCCTGTGGCGGCGCTGATCCAGCCCGGGCGGGGAGGAGACAGGAGCGGAGCCGCCCGCGCGCCTGGCTCACTGCGCTCTGCCCAGCTGCCGGCTGCACTTCTCCGCGCGGCGGCGGCGGCACCATGGACTCGGACTCGGGCGAGCTGAGCGAAGGGGAGCTGCTGGCGCCGGCAGGTAGGGCGGGCGGGACCCGCTGCGCTGCTGGGACCGGCCTCGGCCCCAGCCCCAGGCTCGGGCGGGCGGGGGCGGATCCTGTCACTTCACACGGTTGTTTTACAGCGACTTCCAGAGCGGCGGGGGCCGTGGAGCAGGGAGAGCTGGCGCGGGGGTTACAGGGCTCTGTGTGCTCTGGGAGCTGGGGAGGGTCCTGGAGCAATCGCCTTCCCTGGGCAACAAGCCGGCCCCTGCCCCTTGCTGCAGGCGGGGACATTCCACATGCAGCAAGAAGTTGCTGGCTCCCCACATGGATTTGATGAGCCAGGGGATGATGGAATCCTAGACAGGTCCGGCTGGAGGAGCCCAAAGATCATCAAGCCCCTCACCCTACCCTCGCAGGAAAACTAAACTCAGACCCTCCCTGACAGGTGTTTGTCCAACCTGCTCTTATAAACCTCCCAGGCTGGGGATGCCTCTGCCTCCGCCTCCCCTGGAAACCTGTTCCAGGGTGTGTCTACCCTGAGCGTTAGAAAGTTTCCCCCAACATCTCACCTAAATCGTCTCTGCTGCAGATTAAGATTCTCCTGTCCTCAGCAGAGAACAACTGGTTACTTTTCTCTTCATAAGTCTTCAAACATGTTAAGGATCCTCATTGGGTTCCTCCTCAGACTTTTTCTCTCTCTCAAGACTAAACATGCCCAGGTTTTTGTTGTGTTTGTTTGTTTGTTTGTTTGTTTGTTTGTTTGTTTTCTAACCTTTCCTCTTAGTTTTCTAAAACTCCTGTCAGTGCTGAGGCTGGCTTCTGGACTCCATCCAGTTTACCCACTTCTTTCCTAAATGGAATTGGACACAGTATTCTAACAGAGGCTTGAGTGCTTCACGTGTACGACCGATAAAGTTCCTGTTAATACAGTCCTTTTTCACAGGTGCCTCCCATTGACAATTCATATTCACTTTGTGATCTGTCACCCACCAGGTCCTTTTCAACCATACTAGTCACCATCTTTTCAACCATCTGTCACCCACCAGGTCCTTTTCAACCATTTCAACCATTCCTAGCCATTCTCCAGTTTGTAGTTGCACATTTCCCTAAGTGAAATACTTTGCATTTGTCTTTGTCCCTAAAGCCCCAACCAGGGCAGCAGCAGCGGGTTAGCAGGCTCCAACAGGTGATGTACTAGGTCAGACAGAGAAGTCACCAGAGATGCCCTTTACAGCTTTCTGTCCACTACCACTTCAGAGACAGCAAAAGCAAATACTCACCTTTAGTTGCCTGAAGAGCTAAGACACTAACTAGAACAGAAGGCAGTCAGCCAAATTCTGTTCCCTGTTACACTTATTCAGTTGAAGTCAAGCTGGTTTTGATATAATAGTGTAATTTGGCCTAGTGGGTAAAATTCATCCATGGTGAGACACCATTGAATTTAGCAGAACTTGCCTGGGGACAAATCTGGTCCATTGTGCTTTTCATCCAGGGGCCACATTTTTTTCTTTTCAAGTATTTGACCAAGTATTTGGTGGGGATGTTAGCGTGTCGTCATTTACATGATTAATCAGTAAGCCTGGACTCATGAGTTAATCCTAATGACTACATGTGCACACCCCCTTGCTGCCTCTGTATCAGAGGCAGCAAGATGGGGGAGCCAGCTCCCCACACATGTTTCTCCCCCCCTTCCTTTCCCCCCCGCTGCCTCCCATAGAGAGAGAAACAGCCGCAGGGCTGAGGGGGGCAGGCAGAAGCCGGTACATGTGGGAAGCCAGCTTTCAAGCCAGCTCCCTATGCATACCGGTTCTCACAGAGCCACCAACACTCCCTCCCCCCGTGTGGCTGCCTCTGTATGAAAGGTAGCAGGGTGGGCAGGCAGGAGCCAGTGCTCTGGGGGAGCTGGCTTTGGACAGTGTGTGTGGCTGAGGGGTGCAGGCAGGGGACTGTACATACAGGAAGCCGGCTTTCAAGCCAGCTCCCTGCACATACCAGATCCCATAGATCTGCCTGCCCCCTCTGCTGTGCTGCTGCCTCTGTATCAGAGGCAGCCGGGGCAGGAGATGGGGGAAGCCAGTGCTCCCGCCTGCCCTCCTGCATGTAAATCTATAACCGCTGAAAAATTCACATTTATAAAAATAAGCGTTTGCTAACATCCCAAGTATCTGGAAAGGAAGACTTCCCCCCTCAAGCTCAGACATGCAAAATCCTTAGACTTTTATTTTTAGAGTGTCTTTACTTGTAACTGTCACAAAAACATAAAACAGCTGCTTTCTGGTGGCTGATCTTACATAGTTGTTAGGTAAGACTGAAAACCACTGATGGAAAAACATTTTCTTCTGTCATCCCCAACCGACCCACATCCCTAAGCAGCGGGAAAAATAAATGAGTAATTGTTAACATGTCCAGTAACTGAAGGATGTCCAGCACAGGAAGTGAATAAAGACTGTAGTGCTGGATTTTACATTATTTTGCAGTGGAATCTACCTACTAACATATTGTCTTCCAATTTCACTCTAAAGGGAAGAATAGTAGAATAGAAAGGTCCCTCGCCCCCAGACATATATTCAGGTTTTAACTTCATACAGTTTCTAGTTGGCAATCCTAACATCAATAAAGCTATCTGCTGCAGCATCTCACAATGAAAAGCCTCTCACATATGAAAGCAGATATATGCTTTCTGATTCTAGTCATTGGAAGGGCCCGATTCGTCTGACTTACACTGGTGTAAATCAGGAGTGGCTCCATTCAGTCAGTGTAGTTACACTAGCAAAACTATGTAAGTGAGATCAAATTCATGCCTATAATGTTTGTTGCTGTCTGGCTTATTTTGTGATTAGAGTAATCAGAGATGAAAAAGATCTATTAGGAAACATTGCAAAGCCTTCTCCTTTGGGAATGTCTTTCTACAGTAATTGACACTTCACAGCCCTAACACCCTGTTTATTACCAAGCCCTTTCCAATAACCATCTCTCCTCCAAAAATAACCTAGCCCATGCTGAGTTACAATTCCTGTAACAGGAAAAGTGCCAGAGACTCCATGAAGTCCCTTAGCCCTTATTTCAAAATAACAAGTGGAGCGTCCACACTACCAAGCCCGTTATTTTGAAATAAGGGGTTGGTTATTTCAAAATAATAAAACCCTGCTTTCCATGAGGAATAACGCTTATTTCAAAATAGCAGTTATGTGGATGCTCCACTACTGCTATTTCAAAATAACTATTTCCCAGAGTCAAAGTAATTACTTCCTGGGACTTTAAGTCGAGGTAGCATGTCCACATTAATGGAGCCTGACTCAGACTAATCTCAAGGCTTCCCTGTAGTGTGAACATGCTATTTCAAAATAGTTATTTCAGGAGTTATTATTTTGAAATAAGTTATTTTAAAATAATTTCCTAGTGTAGGCATGTGCTTAGAGACTTTGCTATTGATTTTACATGGAAGACATTCCAATACTATAGTGATGTGTGACAGTATGGAACTCTACTATAAAGAGGTCCCAGCTGATGAAGTTCCTAAGGGTATGTCTACACTACCCCGCTAGTTCGAACTAGCGGGGTAATGTATGCATACCGAACGTGCAAATGAAGCCCGGGATTTGAATTTCCCGGGCTTTATTTGCATAAGCTGGCCGGCGCCATTTTTAAATGCCGGCTTGTTCGAACCCCATGCCGCGCGGCTACACGCGGCACGGGCTAGCTAGTTAGTTCGGAATGGCTAGCTAGTTCGAACTAGCTAGCCCGTGCCGCGTGTAGCCGCGTGGCACGGGGTTCGAACAAGCCGGCATTTAGAAATGGCGCCGGCCGGCTTATGCAAATAAAGCCTGGGAAATTCAAATCCCGGGCTTCATTTGCTCGTTCGGTATGCATACATTACCCCGCTAGTTCGAACTAGCGGGGTAGTGTAGACATACCCTAACAGTATAGGCTTGTTTCTTATAGATTATTTTTTTACTTTTGTCCAGTGTAGTTTTACGACAAGTTAGGTCTGCAAGTGATGTCTTGTTGCATATTTTATCATTTATTTAGTATCTTCACAAGTTAATAGACAAAAATCAGGCTTTACAGCTGCCCAAGCCTCATGCATTATGGTAGTGCCCTCCCATGTGTTTTAAGTGCAAGATCATGTGCTACTAAAATATATAATTTCTTCTAAATGATCATATCTTATTC
Source organism: Pelodiscus sinensis (assembly GCF_052426305.1). Classification (NCBI taxonomy): domain Eukaryota; kingdom Metazoa; phylum Chordata; order Testudines; family Trionychidae; genus Pelodiscus; species Pelodiscus sinensis. The sequence continues at coordinate 22,093,647 of NC_143065.1, read as the reverse complement.
ATTGTTTTGCGTTACAAAGGCAAGTCAGCACTACAGACAAGCTGCTTTAAGAAAGCTCCTACCAACAATTTGTGGATATTAAGAGTTTACTTTTAAAAAAAAGAGGTTATAGATTGCCCTAAACCCTCTTCCTCTTACAGCCTCATTTTCAGCAGTTGATACTAAGTACTGTAGTAAACCTTCGTTTCACCAGTGCTGTCTTTCCTGCTTGTACAAAAAAAAATAAAAATCTAGTATCCCTGGTCATGCAGGGCTGCAGAATTAAACAAGTAGGCTACGTCTACACTGGCCCCTTCTTCGGAAGGGGCATGTTAATTTCAGAGATCGCAATAGGGAAATCCACGGGGGATTTAAATATCCCCCGCGGCATTTAAATAAAAATGTCCGCCGCTTTTTTCTGGCTTTTAGAAAAGCCGGAAAAGAGCGTCTACACTGGCCCCGATCCTCTGGAAAAGCGCCCTTTTCCGGAGGATCTTATTCCTATTTCAAAGGAATAAGATCCTCCGGAAAAGGGCGCTTTTTCCGGAGGATCGGGGCCAGTGTAGACGCTCTTTTCCGGCTTTTCTAAAAGCCGGAAAAAAGCGGCGGACATTTTTATTTAAATGCCGCGGGGGATATTTAAATCCCCCGCGGATTTCCCTATTGCGATCGCTGAAATTAACATGCCCCTTCCGGAAAAGGGGCCAGTGTAGACGTAGCCGTAGTGTGTAATTCTTCAAAAGAAAAGCACTATAATGCTCCCCCCAAACCTTCTGTCTAAAGGAATTCTTTTACTAGTTGTTCCTTATTTGTTTGGATCCACATATGCTTCTCTGAGAAAGCACTGTGTTGTTGGATTTTTTGGCCTTTTTCGCCTACTATTCCATATGTACACTTCAGTATATATGTGTATGTGGGTGTTTGATAGTTATATTGTCAGTCACTACGGCAGGCACAGAAATCTAGAGTTTGCTTATTTCACCACCCGAGAAAAGGGGGACGTGGGAGGAATTTGTCAGCACAGCACTCCATGGCACTGACCAATGGCATTCTGCCTGCCCTACAGAGTGTGGTGGCAGAATGCCTCCAGGATAGCCAGGAGATGCACATTCAGGATGACATCCTAGCTCTATTGAAGCCAATGGGAGTTTTGTCATTGACTTCAGTGGAACTAGAATTTTACTCTCAGAAGTTGCATGTACACTGCTTAGATGTTCAGCATGCACTCCCTTCAGCATCAGTCTTAGCTGGTGTATAGGGCAGCAGCACCCAGGCTTCTGTCAGACACTTAGATTGTAATCATTTTGGGCAAGGACTGTTTTTTTATTGGTAGAAATGTAGCCATGTTAGTCTGGTGCAGCTGAAACAAAAAACAGGACTGTGTAGCACTTTAAAGACTAACAAGATGGTTTAATAGGTGATGAGCTTTCATGGGCCAGACCCACTTCCTCAGATCAAATATAATATTTGATCTGAGGAAGTGGGTCTGGCCCACGAAAGCTCATCACCTATTAAACCATCTTGTTAGTCTTTAAAGTGCTACACAGTCCTGTCTTTTTATTGTATTTGTACAGTGCCTAGCACAGGAGGGTCCTGGTCTGTTACTAGAATTCCCAGCACCTTCTGCAATGTAAATACAAACCAGCACCCATGTAAATTGAAATAACTCCAGCAGTGCTAGTTTGCCCCTCACCTTACATTCAGAGAGTGCAACCTCTGTATTATAACAGCCCCTTGCCCAGATGCTTAAGAGACAGAAAAGTCTCTTGGTGCACCTGGCCAACTGGAGTCTAATCTCTATATTCCAAGAGTCTCGTTTCCTTCAATAGCCAATTAAAGCTGAGTGTACAGGAGGAGCAGAAGTCCTTTTTCCATGTTTATAAACATACTGTGTCATGATGGTAACTTCCTATTTGGATGTCATCTGCCAAAAGCTCCTTGTGTGCTATAATGTAGGATAAATGACCGTTGTACTTGAAAAGTCATCATCTCCATGCTAGAATATCCAGCCATCCGAGACTTGGCGTCAACCACATTCTCTGTCTCATCCATCCCTGCTTTGTACTCAGCCTATTTTAAGATAAATATATTTAACTTTAGTGTCTGGAGAGACTTGTCTCCACGTTAGAAGTACTAGGCATGTCTTTATTCTTTTCAACAGGCACACTGTATAACCTAGTTTATTAAGGGGGAGAAGTTATACATCTTGATTACATCCCAAATTTAAAAGCAATACAAACCCTGTCCAACTTCATGATTTTGACTATAGCCTAATCATTTTTACTCCATAAAATATGATCATCCTATGGAACCTTCCTTCCCACCCCCCCAAATTTTAGCAAATAATTCTTAGAATACAACACAGCCACAGTATGAAAGAGACAGTCATCATGGGTGCATCTATACAGCAGGGCTTAATTCGAAATAAGCTACGCAAATTGAGCTATATCAATTGCACAGCTTATTCAAAATTGGGAGCATCTACCACAGCTTCGCGTCTCCCTGGTCTGCTGGGGGGAAGCAGCTAGTGCGGGGTTGCCTCACCCCGTTTGTAAGTAGGGATCCGATGCAAGTCGGATCCATGTAACCTGGGGACTGCCTGTATATATGGAGAACAAAATGCTTGGACCAGTTGAAGTAAGTGCGAGTTCTGTAATTGACTTCAATTAATTAGGATTTTCCCCTATCACTTCGGGCACAAAGAGCTTAACGTATTAAAAATTGATAAATGTATATAAACTCTACTCTGGGAAAGAAATATGTACTTAGTAAACAGTATCAGCTTTTACAAGGATTCATTATTATAAATAGGACTCTAATGGCATGCATAATTTATTTGGAGCTGTCCAGTTGTATTATTTAATTTGGATTGCTTATCAAATCATTGTCTGCAAATAATTTATCACATTATATGATCTGCATATACATTTGTGTGTGAGCATTATATCTATTTTGTATTTTTATCTTCATGAAAATTTGAGTTAAAAGCCATTCTAACCAAGTTACTTTTGTAAACTGATTTATTTAGAAACAGAAAAGTAGTGCTACAAATAATAATGTTAAAATATCTAAGGGAAAAGTTCTTCAAGACAAGAATTATGGAGCTTATGCAGCATTGAAACTGTAGATGCAATGTTAACAACTGCTTTTTGAAATGACACAGTGATCATTTGTGGAATTGATGTGGACATAAAACCTGCACTTCATCTGGGTGAATACCTGGATGGTGGGTTGGTTGGTTGTTTTGTTTTGTTTTTTTAATTATCAAGCTTTTTTTGCCTCTCTGTAAGAAATCTAAATCAGCAAACTGGGACTGGTCATAGTGCCTGGTCAGGAAGAGTCTGGCAAGATATTTACAAAAACAAACAAACAGTTTTCATAAACACTGAGAAAAGCAGTTGACCTATTGCATAAAGCTACTCCTCATTGCTTCAGTGCTGCACTCACTAAACAGTGTTCCCCACTACTTGGATTATGGTAAAAGGCTTTGTTCACCCCTCTGCTGGAAAGCACAGAAGGGTTTAGCAAAGTGTAATGAAAAGTTACAGAGATAGGGAGTAAAGTGTAGTCAATGCAACATAGTTCTGCTTTTCCCTGGAAGCCTGTGGAAGCTGCTCTGTGACCTAGAGTTGAAGGCACAGTGTAAGCAGGGGGAAAACCAGGGGGCAGGTGTTTCTCCTGAGGTGCATCTATTGGATCACAGGTGAAAAATGCCAGGAAACTACAATGTTGAATAGTAATAGAGAGGTAGCCATGTTAGTTTTTCCTTTTGTTTCAGCAAGATCAGACTATGTAGCACTTATTAAACTATCTTGTTAGTCTTTAAAGTGATGAGCTTTCATGGGCCAGACCCACAAAAGTTCATCACCTGTTAAACCATCTTGTTAGTCTTTAAAGTGCTACATAGTTTTTCCTTTTGTTTAAGGAAACTACAAAGGTTTCATTTTAAGGAAGTGAGCAATCTCCATGAAGTCAGTGGGCCTAGTTTAGTCTTTATAGATTTTTAAAGTCACAGTGATTATCTAGTTCATTCTTCTGCATAACACAAGCCATAGAATTTCAGCTAGTGTAACCGCCAGGCAGATTTGAACCTGGGATGTAACCCACATACCTAGTGTGGCTCACTCTAGTACAGAGGTGACGGCCCTTCCTGGACATAAATTGGGATCTACAAGATGATGTTCTACTTACCCCTTTAATCCTGGGAATTTACAGTGTTTGCAGGCCACAACTTTTTCCCCATCCAAGTGCTCACTGCTCTCTATCCAGTGGGAACTTCACATTCTAAGTTATGGAGTTTGGTTGGTTTCCCTGAGTTAGTTAGACCTCAAATATGCTTCTCACACAATCTAGCTTCAGCCTCATTCTGCCTTGGTCTCCCATGTTATTCATGCACAGTTACTATGCAACATAGATAATGTGTGATCAGCAATACTGCCTCTCATAACTGATAAAGTCCTTCCACACAGTACAGTCATTCTTCCTTCCTTTGCATCAAGAAGATATGGGGAGCTGATTTCAATCACTTGGTGTCTGCTACACTTAGTTTCAATGATGTTTCATATAACAACATAAAATACGCTATAGTTCCGAGCTGATGCAGTTTTCTCCACCTCTTTCATGTGTTGCATTGCAGCAAGCTGTCAAGTACCCAGAGCTGGATTAAGACATGCTGAGGCCCTAAGCTATGCCAAGTTTAAGAGGTCCAAAGCATTACCAAAAATGTGTATTAGTCTAACAGAAAGGACAATGAAAATAGAAATAATAACATTTTATTGTTGTATTTCTACCAGTACATAGGCAGGATGCAACTAAAAATTCTAGTTTTTAGTGTATATAGAGGCACCTCAAATTCTGAGGCCCTAAACTGTAGCTTACATAGCTTGTGCACTGTACCTACCATTGTGTTACACTTCAGAGGTGAATGTTTATTCCACGCAGGGTTGTGTGAAACTTAGTTATTGTGTGTAGAACACTGAGCTTCTCTGTTGGAAGTTCCAGTAGAAATGAAATTCAAAGGGCTTCTGTTTTCCAGGGTTTATTAACTTCATTTGTCAGGATTTAGTTTTAGCCATTTGAATTTTATGTAGATGTCCAAAAACTCATAGTTTTTTCTTTGTATATAGTATGATTTATATGTATTCATTACTCATTTCAGCAGTATATCCTGTAATGAGTAATTTCTTTGTAATGTTCCCTAGTGTGCTTTAATGTAATACTGTTTAACAGCACTATATTTAAATGCACAAGGCAACCTTTATTGCACACCAGCAGGTCTACACAGACCAATTAATGCACAATACTGTAGTGTGCTTTAGAAGTCACACCCCTGTTGTCCAAATTGCTACTCTGTGTAGACAAGCTGTTAGATACAAGTAACTATTTCTGGGGTTTTCCAGAGCTTGTTGGATAAACACGAATGTAATTTGGTTTGAATTGGGGGTATTTTATAGGTTAAATCTAAAGTAATTTCTCTCTCATTTCTCCTCCTCCCAATCCCAGAGAACAGCAGAAGGTACATTGATCTGAAGGATAATAAACACCAGCAGATCAACAACTGACTGCTGGAGCTACTCTCAACCCTCAGACACCTAACTTACTCCAAAATGTAATGGTAAAATCCTGGAACTTTGGTGGATATTGCTAACCACCAAGTCCTTCTTAAAAGGATGATACCTGAAATTAATGACTGACATATCAATATATTATTAAATAACAAGGGGAGAAAATCACATGTAGGTGAGTTGCAGCTGTTGCCTTGTCCTCATCCAAGCGTTCTTTCCCCCTCCTTCAGATGCCATCTCAAACCTACTTCTTCAGGAAATCCCTCTTCCTTCCTTCTTCTCCCCCCTTTACAATGCTGTCATGTCATTCGGTGTGACCTAAATGAGATAAATTTGGATTCACAGAACATATAGAATGCACGTTCCCTGAAGTTCCGTGTAAATTTATATCACTTTATATAGTAAATATTTCATGACTGTTGCTCTTACATGGAGTTCAGTTCATTTGCTCACCTAGGCACAAATTCCCTTAGCACAGTCCTAGAGGGCTACACGTGATTTGTAGCAGGTGGACTTCTGTTGATTCCATAATTTCATTTCCTTATTTTAATCAGAAATAAATGGAATTAGATTTTCTTGCAGTTACCAGAAATCAGCAGTGAGGAGGTAGAAAGGCGCAAACACACATACCTCAGCCATCTGCACACTGAAATACAGAAGCAACACTTGACCTGCAGAATAACCTCATGAGGCAGCCACAACCGGACAAGGTTTATTGACTATACCACAGCATATGCTGGGGTCTGAGACAGAATTTCTATAAATATGGTTTCATTTTTCTGTAGCCACATTTGAAGAAAACCCATATAAGGTATGTGCCATCATAGTAAATGTAATTGCGAAAGTTTATTTTTCATATTTGAGAGAGAGAGGGAAGAGGTGACTGTGCTTCTTACTGGTGAATATAATGTAGGACAACCTATTGCTAGGCTTATTTGTATCATCCTGGCAACAATGCAAGCAAATTCTCTGTTGTACTGACCATATGGTTATGAAAAAAAGATTAAAAATTTGTTTGAGAATTAAATTCTTAACCACAAAACTAGCTTTTCTAGCAATATTTTGTGAAGTTAATCAGGTGTTGAATGTTACAGGCTTGCAGGCTAAAGCATAGTGAATATTTTTAAAATGTTAAAGTTTATAAGCATAGACCTTCCCAGAACAGAGTTTATTTTAAAAGAGTACATCTAACCACATAACTGTTCACATAAAGTGACAACAGTTTACAGAATATGAGCAGTTATCTTTTCAGTGCAGGTATGCAATTCCATTAACAGCTGGTTCTCATTACCTTTAATGGTAGGCACATCTACACACCAACAGAACAAATCTTTAAAATCATTTTACACATTTCAAACATCTGGGACAAAGAGGAAAGGGGCCAAACCATCTTTGTGCCATTTGGATTCTGGGCTGCTGTCAGGGCCAGAACAGCCCCTGACATAAGTTTGAGCAATTCCCCATCCTGCCTCTCCCCAACTGCCTGTGGTCAGCATCACAGCCCAGAAACTCTGCAGTCCAAGGGCAGAATAGGTTACATATATCGGCCCTATGCTGATGCTATGGGAATTTCCCCTAATTCTTTGCAGCTCCTTTCCAGGATTTGAAGCAGCATATATTGACTGGGGTGGGAATCAAAATGGCCTGCCTTTATTAACATGTTTTCAATATTTATAAGTTAATGTGATAGTCACTTAGAGTACATCTACACTGCACAGCTATTTCGAAATAAGCAATTCTGGAATAGTTCTTCCAAAATAGCTTATTTCAAAATAGTATGTCTACACTGCAGGGAAGCCTCAAAATTAGTCCAAGGCAGTCTTCCCTAATGTAGATTTGCTATCTCGATTTAGAGCCCCAGGAGGTAGTGGGGAGGAATAACTTAGAATGGTCCTACAGAGAGGCTAGTTCGAAATAGCAGCAGTGGAGTATCTACACACACCTTATTTCGAAATAGCAATTTCGGAATAGGCAGTATTCGTCATAGAATGCGGTTTACAGATTTTGGAATGAGCCATCTGTTATTTCGAAATAATTTCAAAATAATGGAATGTCTGTGTAGACGCTCACATTGTTATTTCGAAATAACGCTGGTTATCTCGAAATAATGGTTCAATGTAGACGTACCCTTAGACACATACAGGTGCACACACATCTGTTCCATGCGAAAAAACAGCCAGTATTGGTGCAGCTTTCACTTTGAAATCCAAATCTCAAAAGGTACAAAGCAAGATTTTTTTTGCAATGTTAAAACTGAGAAGTCATGCACCAAAAAATCAAGCATTCTACACCTGAGTCTGAAAGTTTCTTCCACATACCTCCTTCTGCTTATGTCGTAATGTATGGAACTAAAAGGAATCACATGATGGGAGGAGATTCTCCTACACACAAAAGTGAGTTAAACACCATGCGCTACATTGGCTATAAGACTCATCTAAGCAGTTCAGGGAGGACCACTCCAAGAAATGATGATCTGACTCTGTAGTGCTCCAGATCGTACACTACTGAACCCATCCTCCTGCCACTGTAGCAGGGGAAAAGATGAGCGCTACAGAAAAGGGGCATAGCTATATGTTTCTATGATATGCTGGGACAACATAAGAGAGAGCAGCCTCAGTCTCCTCTAGTGGAGCAGAAAACCAACACCAACACCCATGCACAGTGCAGGACCAAGATCAAAGCAGAGAAAGGTCCATCTGAAAACTTCCCACTTACTTCAGCACACTAAGGCTGTGTCCAGACTCAGGGGTTTTTTCGGGAAAAGTAGCCTTTTTCCGAAAAAACTTCACCTGCGTCTAGACTGCAGCCACGTTCTTTCGAAATTAAATCGAAAGAACGCGGCTTTTCTTTCGACGGCGGTAAACCTCATTTCACGAGGAAGAACGCCTTCTTTCGAAAGTGCTTCTTTCGAAAGAAGGCGTTCTTGAATGTAAATAGGGCTTCTTCGAAAGAGAGCATCCAGACTCACTGGGTGATTTCTTTCGAAAAAGCGGCTTGCTCTTTCGAAAGTTCCACGTGCAGTCTAGACGCTCTCTTTCGAAAGAGGCTCTTTCGAAAGTATCTTTCGAAAGAGCCTCTTTCGAAAGAGGCTTGCAGTCTAGACATAGCCCAAGAAACAGAGGGCAATGATAACTTTTTCGATCAATATTTGTATTGGAATTTTATTCCCATTCTGTATTTTTTTAACACACACAGTGAACCTCTGTCACCTTCTCTTGTAATAGACCCGAATCTCTGGCTGAGTTACTGAAATCTTCAATTTATAATTTAAAGACTTCAAGTTATAGAGAATCCACCGTTTACACAAGTTTAAACTTGCAAGTGAATTGTGTCCCATGCAGCAGAGGAAGGTGAAAAACCCCAGAATCTCTGCCAATCTGACCCAAGGGAAAATTCCTTCCTAACCCAAATAGGATAATCAGTCAGAACCTGAGCATATGGGCAAGACCCACTAGCCAGTCATCTGGGAAAATAGGAACTCAGAGTCTTCCCTGTCTAATGACCTATCATCAGCCATTGGAGATATTTGCTACTAGCAGTTGCAAATTGGTAACCTACCATTGTAGGCAGTCTCATCAGTCCACTGCTTTGTCCACTAGATAATGCCTTTCCTATGAGCCCTTATAAAAATAAATGAAAGCTCTGCACACTATGCTGTATACCAGGTTAATGGTCAGGCTCAGAGTTTAAAGGTATAGGAGATAACAATCCATTTTAGCCTTATACGGGATGTCTCTACTGCAGCTGGGAGCAAGCTGCCTGGTCCACACAGTCAGGCTTACTTCAGTCATTTGCAGGTAGGACGTGGTGGTCACTCTGCACCAGGAATATTAAATAGCAGCCTTCAGGTGAGGAGATTAAGAGTAACTCCTCTAATGAAACTAGAGGGAGTTTTTAGGAGTTAGCACATAGTCATCTGTGGGACATCATCCCTAAATTAACATCCCTGATTTGGTAAAAAAGCATCATGCAATCTTTTAATGACTAAGTGTTTAGTGCCTCCTTTTGAAATAGAATACCTCTAGGAAACAGTGATTCTGTCTCCATGCTGGGTCACTGGCATTCACAGAGAAGAGGGCCACCGTTTCAATCCCCACCGACTTCTGAAGGCTGCCTTGGCAGTTTGCCATTCACAAAAGGAAATAAAGTCTTTGTTAATATACCTCAGATGCAAACACGAAAACCACTTTTTGCATCTAAAAGAGTTTTCATAAGCGCTATAGTCCTCCTGAAGGTTCAACGTGAGCATGTGGGAAGGTGGGGTTTAACCCCTTTAAAAATATACCACTAAACAGAAACTTCTGATTTCTCCAGTAATTTGCAGCTTCTAGGGAGAACAAAAAGAGGAATTAAAGGATCAGCATGCAGATTTACTGGGCAACAGATTTAGCAAACCTGAAAATGCCGTTTTCTACTTTGAACATGTTTCACTGATTTTCTTCAACAATGAAAATAATGCCATATGTGGTAGGAATAAAATCTTACAAAAAAGTAGGACTGTTCCTAACATGACTCGAACTAGACTAAACATTCTCTCTCAAGAATCTGGACTGGCTTTCACTGACTTGTAACACGAAAGCGAACATTGGAACCTATAAGCTTCACGGAATATTACTGACCTTTCATAAGGTTATGGCTTTCCCCGGATTACTTTTCTAAGCAGATTGAAATTCCTTGGCGAATAGGAAAGGGAAGACTCCTGGGGGAAGAATGAGTAAGAGAAGTTCTTTGATGGTGCTTCAGTGACCTAAGGGAAGGGGAAATTGAGCTTGTAACCAGACAGGCCCACTACCGGGATTGAGGGTAAGCAAAGGGGGCAACTGCCTCAGCGCTCGGCTATTCAAAAGAGCCTGGGACTACTTCGGCAGTGGCAGCAGCCAGAGCCCTGGGTCCTTTAAATTGCCACTAGAGCCCTGTGCAGTGTGCTCTGAGTGGCTCTGAGGGCTGGCTAAGGAGAAGGGGGGCACAATCCAGGTGGCACTGAAGGTTGGCTGTGCCCAGCCCCATTCCTTTTGCCCAAGACCCCACCGCTTCTAAGACCATAGAACCGGGTCTCCCCACACATACACTTTGCCCAAGGACCCAGCAAGTTGGTCGGCCCCCTCTATAACCAGGCATACCAAAGGACTGTCCAAGGAGCTTCAGCAGGTCAAAGATCCAATTACTTATGTCAGATTTTAGCATTCAGAGATCATAGGTAATTAGAGGAGAGAGAATTTGCAGGCACGGAGAGGGAATGATTGCTATTGTACCTATCAGGCAACCTTGTATAGGTTCAAAAGAGAACAGGTTCATTTAACATGTGCATGGTTGGCTAGGCTGGGGAGCACACAATATTTATATTGAGTTCTTTGAGTTAGAGACATCAGAAGGGATGGGGGCTGCCTGTTGAGAAAGATTAGGCCAGAACCAAGGGTATGTACCTTTCATTTACCTGCAAATCAGCCACTGAAGGTGGTGAGTTGAGCAGTTCCAACACCAAGGTACAGTTTATCAGGTTAATGAGTGTGTTTCATAGCTGTCATGTGAACATCAATGAGAATTCATCCTGCTCGAGGAAGTAAGGACAAGGCCACAGGTTAGACCAAGATCACTAGGAAAAACAATGTGAGTTAAACCCTTGTATCATGAAGAAAAACTAGTGCACAAAATGATTGGCAGTGATGTTTACATATCCCATTGCTAGGTATGGGCCATCCAGGCCCTGATGAAATTCAGTTGTAGGTGTTAAAGGAGATAAAGTGTTCATAAAAGCTCTGCAAACAAACAAATGAAAAGGGGCTTGAACGTCTCAGCAGAAAGCAATATGAATTCATCATACATCTCCCAGAAGAATTCAAGCATCATTGCTAATGAAAACTCATTCCTATTAACTCCACTTCTCTATTCCATGTAAGTTTGCTTATCCTGGTCAGCTCTATTAGCTTCCTCTGTTGATTTCCTTCATGTTACTGAACTATGTTCTTTGCTAGAAACAAAAGAACCTCCCTGTGATTTCAGCAATAAGGTCAGTGGGAGTTTTGGGTGCTCAAAAACACCCGCTGGATGGTTCCAAGTTTCCAACCCAAGATTCCCAGAGCTCTGCATTCAGTTACAAGGAACAAGAGCTACATGTGTAGAAGTTGCTACATTCATACATTTTGCTTTGTGATTCCGCAGTCTATGCTTGTAAATGAAGAGCAGGCTGGAATTGTTGTCTTAACTAATTCCATTTATTTTTAACCTTTGCTATGCCAGTATGTAATGGAGAGGAGAGGAAAGGAAAGGAACAGTCCCTTGCCACGCCTGTCCTCCACCCACCACTTTTACGACCACTTTGACAGGATTCAGAAATTCAATAGCTAAGTAAAATTCTCTTGTTATTAAGTAGATTTGGGTTAGTTTTCTGAAACTGTTAGTGAATTTGTGACCATATAAAAGGTGAGATTTAAAGGAATATTTCAGATTGCTAATAGCAGTTTCTGCTCTGTAAGAAGCCTGGAGCAAAACAAAAATCTAATCACATTTAATATTCCATTCAGATGTTTTAATCAGTTTCACAGATTTTATATATTTATACTGACTCTCTTTCCTGTCTCACTGGATATTATAAAATTCTCTTGGGAGTTGTTGAACTATAGATGGGCAGGTCTTTGAATTGGTCAAAGAATGGAGGAATTTGCCCCGCCCCTCCCCCCCCCAATACTGATGGGCAAGGGCCTTTGACTTTGATATATCAGAGTTTGAGTTTTTCTTCAGATTTAAAAGTTCCCAGCATAGCTAAGAAGGCTCCCACCCTAGGCTTCCCCCTTTCAAAAAACAATTTAAAGAAAATGTGGTAGAGACCTTTCCCTCTTTGCTCCAAATAAAAACAAAATCCAGAATTCTAGGTACATGATATTACATGTGAATAGCAATTGCATAGTGAGGTGCAAAATGATTTTGTGAGCTTTGCAGGATTTTGTTGAAATTTTGGTTGTATGGGATTGTCAATTTCCTTGAAAATTGACTGTTTTGGGACTCCAGTGACAGAGCCCTGGCCTATACTAGGGAGTTATTTCAAAATAACTGCCCTTAGTTTGAAAAAACAAGCAGAACATCAACACTACCAAGCCTGGTATTTTGAAATAAGGGGCTGGTTATTTCGAAATAACTCCTGCTTTCCTTGGGGAATAAGTTTATTTCGAAATAGTTATTTCGGGAGTTATTATTTCAAAATAAGCTGTCACCTCTAATACCATATTAAAATATTGTAATTAACTATAAGCATCTTCAAATGACAAAGAACTTCAAGAGCTCAAAAAGCAATAAGAGAGAGTCCACTAAATTAGCCAAAGGAGTTTTTTAAAAATTATGCTTAAACTTTACACTTTAGATTTAAAGACGTGTCAGTAGCTCTTTGCAGCCTTCACACTGAAACAACTGCAGCTTTTATTCAGGCAAGCTTCTTGGTAAAAATCCTGGCCCTGGGAGATTGGGAGCTGGAGCCAGGACTGAGTCCTTCCAACATTTAGAGGGAGATTTTCAAATCAACAATTGGCACTTGGGTGCCTAATCAATTCTGCGGGAATTAAGTGCCTAACTGCCATTTGTGGCTTTGAAAAATTTCTTAAATCTTTCAGTTGTAAAGATGTACCCTTGAAATGGGCAAGTAGAAAAAACCTGAAAATAATGAACTAGCTAAACCTAAGGGTATGATTCCCTTCAGTATCTGGAAATACTGTTATTCGGGTTTCTCTTTCATAGTCTCCAATTTACCTCTCATGGTTGCTAGGAAACCACAGCATTATAGTTCTGTAATCATTTTCAGTCCATTCTGAGATGTAGTTAATTAGCTCATGTGTGAAGTTTGGTTCATAAGAGAACAAATAGAATAAAGTTCATGTTTAACTGTCTTGTGTGTCATGTTTTTAGAACCCGGGAATTTATGCAAGGTCAGTCTGGTGACTAGGGAGCTTTCTGAAAAAATCATTTGTGTTTGCATGTACTGTGTAATACCAGGGTAGGCACCACAGGAGAATCAGGGATTGCTGAGTAGTTCTGCCCCTAATTGTGACATTTCATCCTGCTGCAAAACACTAACCAAGTGCTCAGCTTGAGTCTGACTGCCACAATGAGAGAAATCAATGCAATCAAGGGAAAATAATTAGTACTATTTTAGGGGGAACAGTCCTGCTTTCCGACTCCATTTCCTCACAATCTCCTTTGGCACATTGGATTACCACTCTGCCAAAAAAAGGTTCTGTCTTTGAGTGGATGGACTACAAATCAGTGAATCGGTTTTGTGAAGAGGGGATGACAGCAGGGTTACAGATCGGAGACAGCAGAAGGAAAGAAGAGAAGATGAAAAAGAAAGTATGCTGCTGCTTTGTGTGTGTGTGTGTGTGAATTATCCCTTCCCCCGCAAAAAAAAGAAAAAAAACAAGAATCCACTAAAACAGATTTGTGAATAAAAAAGATATAGGGTATATAAATATGCAGTAGAACCTCAAAATTATGAACTGACTGGTCAACATCATGCCCCATTTGGAACCGGAAGTACACAATCAGGCAGGAGCAGAGACAAAAAAGTAAAGACAGCACAGTACTGTGTTAAATGCAAACTACTAAATAATAAAGAGAACGATTTAAAAAGAATTGACATGTTAAAGAAAGGGTGTTTGATTCATTTAAATTAAGATGCAGCATTTTTCTTTTACATAGTACACGTTCGAAGCTGAATTAATTGATTGTTCATAGTTATGAACAACCTCCATTCCCAAGATGTTTGTATTTCTGAGATTCTACTGTAATGATATATTAACAGTCACTTGCTCTCCCTCCTTGTATGCACCCCTTATTTACCTTTCCTTTCATGGAAATAAACCCTGGGCTTATTTTTTGGGATGATCTCTAATTAGGGCATCTTTGATGTGGCTTAGAGGAAAAAGTTCTGTATTGAATTCCAAATATGCTTGACAATCTAGTACAGGTTGCACCTCTATAATCCAGAACTTTCTGGTCTAGCAACATCTGTGTTCCAGGATCAGAGAGTCCTGGCATGTTGTTGGGGGTGGGGGAGCCTGGAAGCTCAACATGATCCGGGGTAGGGGAACGCTATGTGGCCCAGCTGGGCTGGGGGCAGTGAGAGTCAGGAAATCCAGCATGTGGCTTAGGTGGGCTGCAAGGAGGGCCAGGAAACCTGGGGGAGGGGGACCAGGTTGGGGAGGAGGGGCTGGCATCAGTGGGGTCAGAAATTACTTTCCCTGGTCCGGCAAAATCCCTCATCTGGACCAGTCAGATCCCAAGGGTGCCAGACCAGGAAGGTCCAACCTGGAAGGAAATTTTGAGTCAGCTCCAAATACAACTGTATGGTATATGAAACTCATAACAGGTCTGTCAATACCTTTCTAGTGTTGTAGGAGTATTGGTCTCTGGGTAGGAGAGAGAAAGGTGGATGAGGTAGTCTCTTGTGTTGGATCTATTTCTTTCAGTGAAAGAGACTAGCTTTTGGTTTTAAATACTATGTAGACATTCCCTCAGAGTGCACACAAGTTACAGTTTGAGTATTCTGTAAGCAAGATTTTTTATTCTGATTTTCAGTATAATATTCGTCAAAGTTTAGAAACTTCCTACACCACCTGGGTGAGATCCTGTGAGATAAGGAATAGCTGCAACTCCTGTTGAAATATTACAGTAGCAATGGGGGGGGAGGGGTAACTGAGATCAGGAACCACACTGTGCTAGGCATTATGCAAACAGCAAGGCACTCCTTGCTCCCACAGTGCTTACACAGCTAATTAGACAAGAAAAAGCAGAAAAGAAAGGAAATATTATCCTTATTTTACAGATGGAAAATTTAGGCACAAAGGAAGTAAGGGATTTATCCAGGATCATGCAGGAAGGTTATCGCATAGGCAGTAGCTGAATCCAGGGCCCCCTTTTTTAAACAAGGTACAAGCTGGAAATGTTTTATTTGCTGATAAACCAGACATCAGTTTATGTGGGACTGAGTCTATTCCAATAAAGATAAATGGTAAACTTAATGGGATCCATCATGAGGTTTTTGTCACCACCAATGTCTTTAAAACTTCTGTTTCACTTTAATTTTATCATAATTTTGGAACATCTGTAAGCAGCATTAGCATGCTTTCATTTGCACTGCGACGGAATTTGCATGTTTTGCTATAGTGGAAGGAGCGCCATATGTCATACTAAACAAGGTAAGTAGAAACTGGTATGTGAACAGAGGGGGAACTTGCAACAGAAATAAGTCAGAAAGCCTGCGTCAGTATGTTAGTTTAGCGTTATTAGTTGCACAGCAGCCAGTAGTTCTTATTTTGCTTCCAAATACTGGTCTGTATGTTTTTCTCCACACACACACACACACACACACACACACACACACACACACACACACACACACACACACACACACACACTTACTTATCTTACATAATTTCACACATTTACTCATGAACAAATCACATTTCATTTAGGGTACATCTACACAGCAGGACTAAAGTTGAATTAAGCTACACAACTTCAGCTATGTCAGTTGCATAGCTTAAGTCAAAAATAGCTTAATTTGGCTTTTGGAGCGGTCTACACAGCAGGAAGTCGAAGGAAGAACACTCTTCCTTTGACTTTCCTTACTCCTCATGAAATGAGGGTTATCATGAGTGGGAGTAAGAAGTCCTCCAGCTCGACATTATTTCAAAATAATGGCTTGTAGCATAGACGCGCACTATGTTATTTTGGAATAATGTCAGCTCATCCAAAATAACACTGCTGTGTAGATGTACCTTTAGTAATGCTCTTCCTCTCCCATCCCCGTAGTCTGTAAATTTGCATGAGGAGCTTTGTATCTTCCTATTCTTGTTTTTTTTGCCTCATAACAATCTACTACATTGAGGTTCTTTGTAATTCCTCCTTTCCCAAAAGATGTTGGTTTCTCTTATTTTCAGACTAAAGTCCTCATATCCATCCTGCTTGCCATTTGCTGTAACTCCATTTTGGTGATAAACTGCACAGTCTTGGCGACATCCTCGCAGTGTTTCCTTAGTGTATTAAAGTTGATTTCCTTGTAGCTTTGCATTCAAGACTTCTGAACACAGCAAGGGAGCTATTTAGACAGCAGGGGTAGTTAGACAAAGCTGGTGGTGTTGCAATGAGGGCTTTGGATGTATTTTGGTGGAAATCTGAAGAGAACTCTTGACTTTTCCCATGAGTGCTCTGCTCCAAGCAGCACCATTTAGACCCCCATGGGGATCAAAGTGAAGGGTAGGAGTTGCAGCATGCAGAAGGACATGACCACCACCTGCTGTTCACAAAAAAGTATCAGAAGGTGGGTTAGAGTGAAAAACAATAAGCACCCTTTGCACAAGAATCAGTATATGAATTAGGGATGTTAAATATCGGTTAATTGAATAGTTGAGTAACCTCATGAGTTCTTATCGGTTACTCGACTATTCTATAGTCTCCAGGGGTGGGGCCAGCAGCGAGTGTGCTCCAGCCCTACTCCTGAGGAGCCCCCTGCCACTCCATTCTGCTGTATCAGAGGCGGCTGCGCAGGGTGTCAGGTGGGAGCTGTTCTGCAAGGGGAGCCAATTTAAAATCCTGCTCCCCTCGTGGACCATCTGCCTGTCTCTCTGATACAGCAACAGCAGCAGTCGCCACTGTCCAGAGGTCGGGGGAGGGGGGAGGTGAGTGCTGGGACCCAGCCTACCCACCTGGCTCCTCATACACTGCAGCAGGAATAGGTACCGGACTCAGCGCAAGCCAGGATTGAGCCAGGCTGCTAACCAGTCTGCTGAAAAATTTACTGGCCAGTGGGGGAGGGGGGGTGAAGGGGGCAGGAAAGGAGAATGCATGTAGCCTATAGAATTATCCTGTAAGTTTTTGCTTATTGGTTAATCAACTACACTATTGCATCTCTAATATGAATGAACCTGTCACATTTTTAAAGGTTTCCATGGACAATTCTGGCCACACCAATTTCCAGAACTCCTATGGTGCTGAAGGTGAAATAGGAAAAGTAATGCAGTCCCAGGCCATAGTATGTTTTGTTGGACTTCTGGGTGTGGCTAGGTGGGGAAGAGAGGGGTAATGTATGTGTTCGCCTTCCCTCTCCCAACTCAGATTTAGGGACTTGAAAGTGTTAAGACTTGAAGGAATGGTTTTAATTAGGACATCAATTTCCAATTGTTTTAAAAAGAGAAATCTGTAAAAGGTCAAGTAGTTCTTATCCTAAGTAGTTCATGGGCTGAGAAACCCTACCTTGTTCAAGTTATTTGAAACCCAACTCTTTTCTAATAGTTCAGGGTGATTTTTGAGATCTGCTGTGGAAACCATTGCTATAGCTCCATTTTATTTTTATTTTCCAAATAAGGAATCACAACAGAAGGTTATGATCCACATATCACTGATCTACTAAGAAGCTTCCTTATGCACTACATGAGACAGTCAGCGGCATCTTCTGGAAATGACTGACACTCAATACTAATAGCGCTGTGTGGGTTAGATCTATACTTGGTTAGCTGGTCTTATTTCCCTGGCAGTGGTTATTAACTTATGCATTGCCATCATCTTGGGTTATGATGGTTTATAAAGATGGATATTTTCTACAATCAAAAACTTCCATATATTTGTGTACAACATAGTCTAAAAGCTTTTTAAGGTTTGCTAACATTTTCTAAGTATTTATAATGACCAATTCTTAGAAATCTGTGTGTGTGTGTATAGCTTTTTTCATTGACATAATATGAGATACTCAAACGTTATGACTCATTATCTTGCAGCTCTCTACTTTTCCTCCTCTTTGCAACGATGTAAAGACTGATCTATCTTCTGAGAAATCAATGACTATTTCATTTTACTCTTGATTGGGATGTCAAAAAGCTTTTAGATGTGGCGTAAACAAACAAATCGAGATAGGCCACCAGATTGGCTGCAACCCAGAAGGGAAAACGTTACTGCAACTTAGGAACAGATAAGGGCTCTTCTGGTAACAAGACTGAGAAGTCAGCAGTTATGAAGGGGATGGAGAAGGTTAAAGCATAAGATTGGATGCTGCTGTATGAAGAAGGTAAAATTCGGACCAATGCCAGGGCCTTGGATAAGATCCTCTTCTTAGTAAGAGCCTGAAAAAAGATCAAATTGATTTCATTGGGCTTTGGAGGGGCTTTATACTGAATTCACGTGAGGCATAACGCTGTGTTTGGAATCTCAGCATTAAAGTGAATTTCATACATAGGAAATGAAGATATGAATGTTAGATATTATGGGATGAAAAACCATCCCTATGCAAGGAGATCCAGAAAGGCCTGCTGCACAACTGAAGCGCCAAAAACTAGGCTTCCGAGGGACGTAAGCAGTATGAAGGGCTTCACATGACTCCTCTGCCCAGTGGTGAGCGTCACTCATAATGAATAATTTTGCCTAAATCATAAAGATCTTAAATTCTGTCTTTGAATGACTATTCCCCATTGTTCTCAGTTGGTACAGAGAGGTCTTTGAAAGCTTCCTGGCCCCTTGCATTGATGAGAGAGTTGTAGGAAGGGTGGTACTGAATCAGTTTTGCAATCAAGAAGGTTTGATTTTTTTTTTTAAATGATGAATGCTTCATGAATACAAAAAGATGGGTTTCAGTGTGCTGTTGCCCTCTGACCTGTCCCGTGAGTGCAGTGAGGAATTGTAGCATCCTGTGAGCCTCCTGGGCTCCTACTGCTAATCCTCAAATAGGATGCTGCATTTCAACATGAGGATTTAATTCCCTCTAGTACATTTTGAGTTTGTGGTTTTGAGGACTGATGTTGGAGGTAGTGAGCAACCTAAGTGAAGCCAGACTACGTGGCTCACCAATGTCTTTCATTAGATTAACTCTCAGCCTTATTCAGGGATCAGGATCATTAGACTATAGCACTGACACCCTCACCCCTTCTCCTCTTTATTAGAGGACATCTCTCACTGTACCATGGCTTCGCTCAGCTGCTGCAAGCATGTAATCTGTCCTCCCACACTCACTAGGAATAGCCACTGCTTCTATCTATACACATGGGCTACGTCTAGACTGGCATGATTTTCTGCAAATGCTTTTAACGGAAAAGTTTTCCGTTAAAAGCATTTTTGGAACAGAGCATCTAGATTGGCACGGATGCTTTTCCACAAAAGCACCTTTTACGGAAAAGTGCCCATGGCCCATCTAGACGCGCTTTTGCACAAAAAAGCCCCGATTGCCATTTTCGTGATCGGGGCTTTTTTGCACAAAACAAATCTCAGCTGTCTACACTGACCCTTTTGCGTAAAAGTTTTGCGCAAAAGGGACTTTTGCCCGAACGGGAGCAGCATAGTATTTCTGCAAAAAGCACTGGTTTCTTACAGTAGTGCTTTTGCGGAAATTCAAGCGGCCAGTGTAGACAGCTGGCAAGTTTTTCCGGAAAAGCGGCTGATTTTCCGGAAAAACTGGCCAGTCTAGACACAGCCAGACGGTATAGGGGAATTTTAGACGTGCTCTCTAATCTACTACTCTGAGCATTTCCCATCTTCATGATATCAAAGGTACATCATTCTCAGCCTTCAATTTCATCCATTCCCTGCAGTATCCACCATCCAGTATTTCCTACACAATCATAAAAGGGTCTGGACCTGCAAGCCCATTGACCCATATGCGATTTCTATGCCCGCAGTGCTTCCAGTACTAAACCTTACGTAAAGCAAGCTGCATAAAACCCAGCACAGGGTTTTGATCTCTAAATATCAAACCCTGAATATGTACTCTGTTGAAGAAGGTCCTAACCCAGTACAAGGATGCAGTTCCCCTCGGTAGCTAGTGAATGACAAATCTATGCAGGACAATTGCATGCTCCGGGCAGCGAGGAGCAGGGTTTCATGGATGCACCTAGTAGAGATTTGGGGGAGATGGGGAAACATGACTAATGGGTTTGACTACCAGATTTCCTACCAGTACCAAACTCCCCCATGGCGAGAGAGCAGTGACAGCAACTTCTACAGCTTACGGGCCATGACAGCAGGGGTGGAGGGGCTCTAGGTAACAGAGGAGGATTTCAGTCCCAATGGAATTTCCCTACAGAGCTCTAGTCTCTTTTAAGAGATGTAATACAGGTTGAACCTCTCTAGTCTGGCACTCTGTGGTCTGGCAACATCCGTGGTCTGGCATGATGTTAGTTAACCGGATGTCCATTTATCATGGATGTGGCCAAGTTTCCTGCAGTTGCATAAAGTTTGTTTACAGCCACCAGTCCTGACTTTCAGTGTTCTGTGCCGTTATTTAGCTCTAATTTACCCCTAAAGATCTTCTAGAGCCCAGTAAGCAGCAGAATGATTGGTAAAGCTGCTAGACAATATTAACCTCCCCTGGTTCGGCAAAGTCTGTGGTTCAGCACTAGTCAGGTCATGAGGGTTCTGGGCTAGAGGGGTTCAACCTATATTTAAGCTTTCCAGAAGAACTTGAGGGACAGCCCCAAAGGCTATGCACCCAAAGTGTACCCCTTCCAGCAGGAAAGGAAACTCTGCAGCTCAACACTGAGTTGAACAAGATTTCTCTTTGGAACTCACAGAAAGCAACCCAAGAAAGGAGTCAGCAACATGCACAGTACAAAACAGGCTCCTATTTCAGCTGGCAGCTATGGAGGGTGCTTGTGCTGTTCTATTTCTGTACTCCTTGGACCAGAATAATTTCCATCTTTGTAAATCATTTTTCCAAGTAACACAATCTGGTTTCAGTTTGCTAGTCTTGACGCATGAGAAACCTCTACTTAAGCCTTGTAAGTGTTCCTCAGTAACCAGATGAACACTAGTAATGAAGCCAATAAATAATCCAGACATAGGCCAAATGAGCCTATTAAGTGTCTGCTCTGGAGTGCCAGAAAGCAGTGGTTCGTCCTGTGGCAACCCTTTTAAAATGACTGACTCCTGCAATAGAGGGAGCTTGTCTACCCTGGATAAGGGAAATTGCCTTTCCTTGTCACAAGAAGATTGTGTGTGTGTGGAAGAAGAGAACAAAGGGAACTCCGCAGTAACAGTGAGCAGTTTACTGTGCCAGATGAGAAGAGGGCAATACCTGGAGAGATACACAACTCCTCAGCCAACATTCTTCCTACTTTTCTTTTTTAAAGCCTCACTTTTCTCCCCCACAGCCAGCCAGACACTGGGCAAAATTCTCCTCTGTCATGTCAGGGCATATCTAAAGTAAATCCATTTACTACTTTGGTGTTACTCCACAGAAATAACACATGCCCCTGTATACTCCAAGACTGGTACTTTTTAAACCTTATCCAATATTTCCCTAATGTTATACCTAGAAGAACAGCTGTTGTGAAGGAATGCAATTCATCTGCATGCACAGGGCCAGCTCAGGTCTTTGTATCATACAAGCAGGGTGCATAGGTGCTGTGTTGGGGGTCTGTATAGGTCTGAATTTCACCCAATGTACACAAAAAAAATATGGAATTTGGTGAAAATTTTGGTTAAACTATTGCAGGTCAGACCTCCCTTGTCCAGCACCCTCGGCACCCAAACAATGGAGTTTGCCAGACGAGGGGAGGTCAGGGTTTCCTACCCAGCTGTAGGCTCTGCTCCCAGCTGGAGCTGCGCTCCCTGCCACCTGCCCCACACTGTGCCAGGTCTGGCTGGGGCTGCGTCACCCACCACACCAGCTGCCTCCAGCACATCCCACCCCCAGCGCTGGCCCAGGCAATTCACCCAGCTGACTCCAGCCCCAGCCGGGACTGCACTCCTGCACCACATCAGTCCTGACTGAGGCCGTGCTTCCCACTGCACTAGCCCCTGCCAGGGCTGTGCTGCCCATTGCACCAGCCCCAGCTGAGGCTGTACTCTGGGCCCCGGCCACGCTACATGCATCCCTGGCTGGGGCTGCGCTCTCCACCACTCTGGCCCTGCTGGGGCTGGCCTCTCCACCACCAGCCCAGCTTGGGCTGTGCTGCTGAACCTGTGAAGCAGGGGCTCTTTGGTACAATAATATACATGATCCTGCCAGACCACAGGTGTTGCTGGACCAGAGAGTTCCAGATTTTAGAGGTTCAAACTGTATTACCACCATCAGCTATTTATATTTTTCCACCCATGTGCAGAATAAATTGTATGTGCACAATGCATGGGCAGATGTGCACCACCCTTAGCAAGACATGGTGCTGGCTGTGGGAACTCTGCTAATCAGCTGGGCAGCATTTCACTCAGTCCAGGGTGGCCACCCAAGCACACTGCTTCCAGGGAACACTGATCGCCAGGAGCTTATCTCCTTTCAGACTTTTCCAAGAAGATTGAGGTAGCATTTAAAGATAAGTTTCCATTACCTTTTCATTATCAAACAGACAAAAAGCGTAAGTGAGGTGAGCAACTTTGAATCCTAAATTGTACAGATCAATACAAAGTAAAAAGAAAGCGGGAACCACTTCACAAGCTGAATAGCTACATGGAGACTCTTATTAACTCCGGTAACATGAAATGAAACTGCCAGGCTTTTGTTGGAAAATTTTTTAATAAACTATCCACTTCAGTCACAGAGCCCTTATGAAAGACATACAGAATGCAGCAATACAGAAAAGTTACAAGTAATGCCAGCCTGTAATCTCAATGAAAATTATCACTTGGCTAGCTTCTTCAGTAATTGCCTGAAGTTATCCTAGATCTTTGTATATTTAGCATGGCTCTTGTTCAATACATAAATTTCCTCAAAAACAGACATTTCTTCCCATGTAAAATATTCCTGCTGAGTTCATGGCAAGTAGCGTTTCCTCCACAGAGCAGGCTAGACTTAGCCCACAGTATCCTGACAGTAATGTAATGTACTCCTTTAGTGACGTAGAAACATTCTGCATTCCACTAAAGTTGTATAACAAAAATAAGTTTTGGAGATTACAACCCGGAAGCAACAGTGATCATAAAGTCATATGATGCCATTAATTTTAGACAGAGCTCGCACTTGAAATCAGTGGGGAGATCTGCATAAAAATGGTGGCAAGCCATAGCCATAGATCATAAATTACCATCTCCCAAGACTGAATCTGAAGACATGACCATGATATATGCGCAATAGTACAAGCAAGTACTTTATATCTGCACGATCAATATCTGCTCGCCTTGAATGTTAAAAAGAAATTGCATGATTATATTTGGTTCCCAGCATGGAACAGATCCTCTTTTGGTGTAAAGTGGCATGCAGCTCCACAGATTTACACCATAGAAAGATCTGGTCCTGTATTTCCAAAGGATTTTTTAGAAAATCTATTAATGTGGATCAGAATTGTGGGGCAAAGAAGATGGAAAGATTGTAACTTTGGACTGGGGCTATGGTTTCATGAGGCTGGCACGGTGCCTAGTATAAAGGTGCTCTGACTAGGTGCTACTGCAATATAAATATGGTATGGTAGGTTTGCGTGGAAATAACAGTTGCCTTAATTCAGACAAAGACTTAGGACAAATATTGGAAGATGTATGGGGAAAAAAATGCCTGGAATTCTTTTTGTTTATGTTCTGACCAAATCCTGCTCATTTTACTCACATCACGTGAGGGTATCCACGTGAGTAATCTGAGCAAGATTTGGCTCTGATGCCCTTAGTTATTAAAGAAGTGAATTTTGATTAGGAGTCAGAGGCAGCTAAATGTAAATAGGAAACAAACAAACAAATGCTGCTGAAAATGAGCCAGAGACCAGAGCTGTCAACTCTAATTCTGCACAGCCACCAGCCATTCTAATCAGGGTACAACTGAAAACAGTGTTGAGAGCTTAATCTCTGGCAATGGAGAAGGAAATGGCTGTTCATTCATTCTCTCTCTAATTCAGTCGGTTTGGACAGGAGTAACAGAGAAGAATAGGTTCCCACTGACAACAAATGGAATTTTTTTTAAAATGCGAGTGTTGTCATCTTTGTTACTAACTCTAGCACTTTCAAAGCACATTCAAGACACTAATACTTAATTATAACCACAACTTGCACCGTGAGTTCACTTTTACCACATCTCTCAGTCAGACAACAGACTAGTTCATTTCACTTTCCGTATTAGCACAATGCTGCAATGTTGCAAATTCTGCAAAGATATATTTGAACTGGTTCCATAAATGTTCTTGTGATTCCACACAAATATTTCTAGACCCATAAAGTTTTGCTAAGCATTTCCCTTACCCTGATCAAAGTTAAACATTAAGCCTAAACTATTCAACAGGGACCAATTTACACGGTAGCTTAAAAAAAATACAGTAACAGTGATTCATGATTATAGATGCTTTGAGGAATGCCTGTGATTACAAAACAGCTTTCTTGATAGTCACCACACTGCATTGCTTGCATGTCACATGAGAATGATGTGATTGTGATGGGCAGTAGCAACAGTTCTGTATTCTCGTCTGACATCCTTGTCATCCCCAGGGTGAATGTTGCATCTCTAAATCTGCTATATACCACTGTATGAGTTATGTATTGAGAACTTATTAAAATAAATGGCATGTTATGCCGTGTTAACTCTTGAGGTACCAGAGTGAAAGAAGGGACCAGAGATCCCATTAATTGTATTTGTACAGTTGCTGTATTCTGTCTGAAGGAAGCAGAGGCATGGCAGTTAGCAGGAACCAGGTCTTTTCTCCTCTTTTTGGTGAATTCAGTGCTCATGAAAGATGCCTTATTGACAATTTGGCTTTGCCCCATGCTTTTCCACAAAACAGGTTCACAGTAGTAGAATTAACACTGCCCTTGATGTCTAGGTGTGAGAGAGTAGCCCACTCAATCCTGTGCCAAGAAGAGTTCCAGCTGTAGAGGTGCGGCTTGTCTATGAGCGATGGGACTAAGATTTTAACACTGTGCCACATAGACAGGCAGAACCAAACCTCAGAAGCTTAATGCACGACCCTCTGCCTCTTGAGCTAAAAGCCAGCTGGCTCCCAGCTAAGACTGTAGAGCAACCTCATTCTCTCTCTCTCTCTCTCTCTCTCTCTCTCTGGAAATGGTCTAAGTGCCACTACGTGGGAGAGAGTGAACCACTCCCAGTAGGTGTGTGAGTTACAACTGCATCATTGCTGTCGGTGCCCTGAGAGGGAAAAGAGAAGCAGCAGTTGCTGAACCACTGCAAGTAGAAGTACTTGTATGACCATGTGATGAGAGATAGGAAGAGAATTACAAGGGTTATTTTTGCAGGGGGACTACAGGGAGTGTTCTGCCTTGGTTTTTTTGCAGCTTTGTAGCTGGAGGAAATTATTAAATTTGTTCATTCCCTTTGCCGAGCACTCAAAACAGGAAATACCTCTGCTGTTGGAATGCCAACTGCCTGTAAAACAGCAAAGGAACAAGTCAATAGAGGCCATGTCAATCACTGCCTACTGGCTATCATTTCCTATTCCCATACAGTAGAGCCCTATTTCAGATGTGGGTTTTCCAGTGATAGGGAGGAATGACAATGTGGTCAGACTACTACAATCGCCCAGGAGAATAAATGTAGGTAAATTTCACCATTGGCTAGAAAATGAACAACAGGGAGTCTTTGTTTAAACATTCTTGCTTTTCCAAGAATAGGGATAATGCAATTTGTTTTACTGAAGCACTGTGCAGAGAAATACAATATACAATTCTATAGCCAACTGCTCGTACCATACAGAAACTGAACTGTAAGAAAAGAATGATAACCAAGGCTGTGTCTAGACTACATGCCTCTGTCAGAGGCATGTAGATTAGACACATAGGCAAAGTCAAATGAAGCCGCGATTTAAATGATCGCGGCTTCATTTAAATTTACATGGCTGCCGCGCTGTGCCGACAAACAGCTGATCAGCTGTTTGTCCACTCAGCGCGCTAGTCTGGACGCTCCCCTGCCGACATCAAAGCCCTTTGTCGGCAGCCCCGTTATTCCTTGTGGGATGAGGTTTACCAGGGCTGCCGACAAAGGGTTTTGATGTCGACAGGGGAGCATCAAACAGCTGATCAGCTGTTTGTCGGCTCAGCGCGGCAGCCATGTAAATGTAAATGAAGCCGCGATCATTTAAATCACGGCTTCATTTGCCTTTGCCAAAACAACAAATCTACATGCCTCTGACGACAGAGGCATGTAGTTTAGACGTACCCCAAGCAACTACACAGAATCTATAGTTTCTAAACTCTTCATAAATCATTAGAGAATACCTGAGGCCAGGTCTACACTAGACCTGGAAGATTAGGTTAAGGTACACAACTCCAGCTATGTAAAATATGTAGCTGAAGTCGCCTTTCCTTAAACGAAGCTTGGCACCACCTTCACAAAGGGAGGCTGATGGGAGCAAATGCTTCCATTGGCTTCCCTTACTCCTCACAACCGTGATGAGTACCAATGCCAACCAGAGCCACCCTCAGCATTCGATGTAGCAGGTCTTAACTAGACTTACTAAACTGAACTCCAGAATAGCGATTTCTGGTGTGGCAAGTGAAGAGGTGGCCTCAGTAGAATGAGCTAATGCTATTGAAGAATTATTTGACTCTTTTAGCACAACTGTTTGGAGACATCTAAATCTCTCGAGCCTCACTTTGTGTTACTTACAGACCTGGTCTTGTGTTTACTATTTTGGAGGTCTAGTGCTTCTGTCCATTCACTTTTAAAATTAAGCCACAGTATTGCTTTCTTTAAGAAGTCAGTCAGAATATGCACATTCTGACGTTAGTCATTAACATTCCATTACTCCAAACAATTCATATAATCTCATGATGGAAACGAGGAGGAGGAAGGAGGCAAGAGTAGACACAATAAGTCTTCACTATAACAACTTGTAAGCACATCTGAAGGGCAGTTAATAGAATCAGTCCCCATTTGCACTTGCTGATCCAGTGTCTAGCCTTGAAGATTAGAGTCTGAATACCACTGAGACATCTTTCCTGAATTCAAGCCATTACTTCAGGCAGTGTCCCCAGACTGTGCATGCTTATCCTCTAGTAGCTTGTGAGAAATTGAAAAAATAATGGCAAACATCATACTCAATGACCATTTTCTCTCAATGTCTGAGAGGAGAATGATACTCAGTGTAGTGTGTAAACATAAAGTAGATTACACTCAGGGTGACACTCCCCTTTAAATAACAATCCATCTAATAGAATTATGGGAGAGCAGCTGGTAGATGTTAATTCAGTCTCATTTCAGAAACTCTTGGGATCAAACCTAAAGGAAGGGTAGAAAGCAAGGGAAGCCTTTAAATCTGGAGAAGCACCCTCCTTGTCATCCTACATAACATCAAAATTGTATAAGACCAGATTCTGCTGCCTTTACTAACACTGAGAAATATGTCCCTCTGTCAAGAACTGAAGGAAAGAAAGAGTCTCCCATTAACTTCCGTTGAAGTTGGATCATGTCCTAAATCCCTTTGACCCTACTTAACATTAGACTGCTTTACTACTTTAGATGCCATTTCGCTGGCAGGAAAGGCGGTTCTACGAGATACAATGGACCTCGTAAAGAAAATAGAAGAGAAGACCTTTGTCCTTCAGAATTTGATCCTTTAGTTTTTCTAAGTAATTTTCTAAGAGCTTGTAAACTGACTTTATGAGAATGAGGGGGGTTTAGGAGGCAAAGATAAGAATGCTTTCAATGTTTATATTTAGTCATTCTTTTATTTTTGCACAGATTAAAAAAGCAAGTAATACAATTAAGATCATTCCTAGGTAAATATAAAAAAAGTACATGGTAAAATACCATTAGATAAAAGATACAAATGCATCAGTGTTTCCCAGGACACATTTGGAGGCATACATTTTTTTAATAGAAATAGATAGTGAATGATGAATAGACACTGAATGGTGAAGTGTGGCATATTGTCTTCCCAGGGTTAATTCTGACCTCAGGAACTAGCACTGAGCAACTTCAGAATTTCCTAGTCCAAATCCACTGTACAGGTAATCAGATTTCCCAGCTCATCTTTGACTAAAGTATAACCAAATTCACAATTATTGCAGCTGCCTGCATTAGGAAAGGGAAAAAGTTCAGCATTGCCCTGTATAAATTCCTGCATTCAGCTCTCTGAATTGCTGTTTACAAATTTGTGTTCCTAGCATTAATGTTGCCAGTTATAGAAAGAGCTAGCAGATGATCTTGAGAGATTAATTGAAAATTGATTTAGAGTCTGTATAACTTACTGGGGCCCTGAGTTTAGAAGTGAGGGGAAGCCACTGCAAAGCAATTTTAGCATAATCTTCCCCAGGCATGGATGTTGGAACAAAGCCTTGGGAAGGCAAACTCACTAATTATCTTTTTGACCTCAGTGGCCATTTGTTAAGCTTTGAGTTTTTTTAGAATGAAAATGACAAGCCCTAAAGTGCTGCTTCTATTACCAGGCATCTTCTTGACATAGCAACGGAAAAAAGGTTTTTGGCCTTCTCTGATCTCATGTCCTGCTGTGATGTGGCCTTGTAACAGTGTGTGCCATCGCTCCTGTCTTCCTCACAAAAACTGAGCCAACTCCACTAGCTGCGCATTAACAGCACCCTTTTATTTTTTAAGTTTCCTCTACCACTATCACAACAATCTATTTACATGATCTACAGTGCTTTTGGCCCACTCCTCAGGGCCGGAGGGAACAGAGGGCTCCCTTCTCTGAGACCTCCATGTGACCGTGCTCTGCCACCCCTGTTCCCCTCCCTATTTCCTCCCCCTAGCAATTTTTACTTTGCCTCTTTGTCAGACCTTCTCCCAGCCAGCCAGCTTTCTCTGGGGAACTAACTGGCACCTAAGCTCTACATTAGAAGTGCTACCTCAATGCCACTGTAGCGCATCTGGTGAAGACGTATTGTGCCAATAGGAGAGCAATCTTCCATCGGCAGAACGCCATGTGGACATCGCTTAGGTCACTGTAATTTGCGTTGCTCAGGGCATGTCTTTTCTACACCCGAGAGATGTAAATTAGGTCGACGTAAGCAATAGTGTATATCTGCCCTAAGTGACCTGAGGGCCGAGTCGCTTGTTAGCCAGATCTACACTAGAAACTTACAGTCGGTATAACTAAAAGTCACCCAGGAACGTGAAAGCATAAGCGATGCTGGGATAGTGACCTAACCCGGGTGCAGACAGTGTGATGTCGACAGGAGAACTCCTCCCTCAGCTACTGCCTGTTGCAGAGGTGAATCGACAGGTGTAACAACATCCACGGGCCAGGTCTATACTAAACGGGAAGGTCGAATCAAGATACACAACTCCAGCTACATTAATTACATAGCTGGAGTCGATGTATCTTGTTTCAAGTTTCTCTGCCATCCCCATAGCAGAAGTCCAACAAGAGCAAACCCTCCCATCAGCTTTCCTTACTTCTCACAGAAGGAGGAGTACTGGCCTCCACGGAAAGCACGCTCCGAGTTTGATATAGTGAGTCTAGTTAAGACAGCAGCAGCGGCGAACTTTTGTTTAGTGAAGACATGGCCTCACTGACATGCTACAGCTGCACCAGGAAAGCCTCAATGCCACTGCAGCCTCTTAGGGGTGGCGTGAAGCTTCTGTAGGAGACAGATCCATGTGCTGTGAGAAATGGGTTTATCATTAGTATCTCTCACAGAAGAAGTGTGTCTGTTAAGTATGCTGGAAGGGTCAAGCAGCTTGGAAAGCTCGGGCATTTGTTTTCACAGCAAACACAACAGTATTTAAAGCATGGGGAAAGGGCACTGAAAAGCAGCTAATAGTAAATTGTCTGGCTTTGTGCTCAAAAAGCATTCAGACAGGCGGTTGGGAAGATGCTGGCAGTGTTATTTCTAAAACAAACTTTAAAAGAGAGACAGACAAGCAACCACAGAGGACTCTGGGCGGCAAGATGCTGCAGATGTGCTGGGAACTCTGAGCTTACACCAATGAAAATGGCAGCTTGGAACAGCCAGCACCTCCAAGGAGGCCCTCAGCACTTTGCAGTTTTAGGCCCAGAGGAAGGGGAACAGATCACTTCAAAAGAAACTATCTGAATAGACGTGGGAGGGAAAATAAAGCTGGCTGGTATTTGAACTTGGCAACAAGTAAAACGCCATTAAGATCAGGCCAACATGGTTTTAAGTTCTTCCCATCACTTCATCAAGCGAAGCTTCAAATGCAGCATAGTATAGGACTCAATAGCGGAAAATTAGCAACTCAAATTAGCAATAAATAAAACCAGAAAGAAGAATAAACAGAGGCCTCTTTTTCCTGATGTGAATATGAGCCATTAACCTTTCTAGTTAAATATTTTAAGTTGCCCTGTGTCACTGTAAGCAGTCCACCAATTTTGTCATTGTCTAAATAGTATCAACAAGTTTCCTTCAATGAATAACAATCATTAGCGAAAATGAAATAATTTAGTGAGACATTTAAGAACATTCAGGTAGTTTATTAGCTAGTAGAGTTTATTTAAACATGACTGTAACGGCTTAGACCTTATATAGCCATGAAACACATGCACTGATCTTAATCTGTGGCCTAAACATTAGGCCATTATTTTCCAAGTCTCCTGCAAATCCTCAGGAAGTACTTAAGATCATTTCTGGTATGTGGATGAGCACTAACTCGTGACAGATGTAATTATTCCTTTCTAAGCTTACCGTAACAGAACCTACTTAGACTGTAAACTCTCTGAGAGCAGGGCCATATTTCTGTTCTGTGTTTAGACAGCATCTTGCATAGTGGTGTTCTTGTCCATGCAAGGAGTCTTAGTTACCATGATGAGAATACAAATATATTTAAGTTTCAACTTTTCAATTGACAAACCCCTTTCCACTGTTCATAACACATGGGACGATAATAGCTTCAGTTCTCTTGACAAAGGGATGGAGCTGCAAGTTGAGAGGAGACACCAACAGACTGCCAGAATTGAAACCAAATTGACCTGGCCTAGGGATGTGAACAGGTAATTGCTTAACTGGTACCTGGGAGCAGCCCCCTTTCCTGTGGCCCACCACAAGCTGAGGGCTGCTCCAGAACTGCCAAACACCCCGCAGGGCTGCTGGCTCCCAACCTGCGAGGGACTGGGAGCTGTTCTTCCAGCCTGTGTGGGTTAGGAGCCAGCAGCCATGCACAGGGCCAAAAGCAGCTGAGCTGGAACAGCCCATGCTTATGGAAGGGGGGCTGCTCTCGCCCAGCCCTCTTGTTCTCCCCCATTTAATCAGTTGACCCATTAAACTTGACGTTTAGCCAGTTAACTAATTAAATGGGATTTGACCCTTGATTTTCAAAGTCATCTGTGAAGGGGTGCGTGCGATGTCTGGCAAGGCAATGGTTAAAGCCCCCTCTGACACCCACCCTCTGCAGGGAACCCTAAAAGAGAGGCAGAGAGCTGGACTAAGCTGGCACTTTTTCTGTGCCCTATTAGGAAGGAGAATGCTGAATAAGAAGATCCTGCCACCCTCCCTTGGGTAGAACTTAACCACCTCCATGGGAGCTTTGTCCAAGTAAGGATGGCAGAACTAAGCTGCTGAGCAGGAAGGCTTTCTTCCTTAGATGCAATGAGAGGGGGGTACACTTTGTGCAAGTAGCTACTAGAATGTCAAAACAAGTTCCCATAACAATTCATTCTAACGAAAGCCCAAGCACCATGAAGAGGTCAAATGGACTTCAGCCTCCTTTGGCAACATTCCTGCTTCACCTTGAGCTTTCCACATCTATACTGCCCTGGAAGGAGAGTAGAACAGGCCCTAAATACTCTCTGGTCCACATGCAGCAGAGTCTCTCTCCAGAATCCATGCTGGAGATTCGGAAACAGCAAACTGGAGCAAGACAGAGAATGCCAAGTGAGCATCTGCACTAGTGTGGGTCTTGTCAGGTTGGAGAGTTACTGTTATAAAAGGTGAGGATTCTTAGCGCTTCTTTTGTCCTATTGTCTATGTACAATAATTTTGGTGGCATCTGAAACAGCAGACTTACTGCTACACTTCTCAGTTTAGAGCCTGATTCAACTCCCATTGAAGTCAATGAAAAGCTCCTCTCCCCATGACCTTTATTGACTAAAGGCCCTGATTCAAACCTGGTCTACACTAGGGAGTTATTTTGAAATCACTCTCATTATTTCAAAATAACAAGCAGAGCGTCCATACTACCAAGCCTGTTATTTCAAAATAAGGGGCAAGCTATTTTGAAATAATAACTCCTGTTTTTCTTGGGGAATAAGCATATTTTGAAATAATGTATTTTGAAATAATAAATCCCAAAATAACTATTTCAGAATAATTTCCTAGTGTAGACTTGCTTTCAGTGAGATACTTAAGCACATGCAATAACTTTAAACATAGGAGTAGTCCTAGTACACGTGTTCATGTACTTTGCTCAATTGAGCCTTGATGGGGAGAACTTCTTTAGACCTTGCTCAGCTATAGCTTGAGACTTGTTTCAGTCTATTAGGGTATATCTAGATTGCGGCACTATTTCAGGATACCGTCTTTTGAACCAGCCTGTTATTTCAAAATGACAGGCTCACTATTCTGACATCCCTGTAACCCTCATTCTGCAAGGATTAAGGGACATTTTGGAACAGTGGTTTATTTCAAGATTTGGCACTGTCTAGACGGTGCCAAATTTTAAAATAAGCTATTTCAAAATTTGATCAAAATAAGCTATGCAATTTGCATAGCGTATTTTGACCTATGAGTGCAGTATAGATGAACCCTTACAAAGTTCGACAGGAGGGGTTTTTCAGCCAAGACATAGCCAACCATTTGTAGATTTTTCCCCTTTGTAAAATACAATCCTGAGCCAATGAAAATATAATGGGGATGTATTGAAAGGTTCACTGGTGTAACTGAAATGCCGCAGGCCCATGAGAACATCCATTGTCTTGCAACAGTGATGAAATGTACGTGAGACAAATTATTTTAGCTGTTCTGTGGTTTTTCAAGATCATTTTCATATCATCTTCCTGTAATACACCCCCTTGCAATGAGAGTGAATTTCACACCACCAGCACTTCTAATTGTTAATAGGAGCTTGTCAATGACCAACATAATCTCCATTAAGATGTTCCTCTTTTCGTGACCTGTTTTGTAATATATTCAATGAGTAAGTATAAAAATGAGATTCTCCTCATTAACTGCCACTCTCTAAAGACTTTGACTATAATGTTATTTATGGAACTTCATTGTATTCTAAGTATTCATATTATGCTCAACACCTTTAATCTAACTTCTCCTAGCAAAAATATATCACTGCAAGTGCAATCTATTTTCCTCCCGTTCTTCCAATGCATCCAAAGATTTTTCTTTTATTACTATTAAACAAATAATGCTTATGTTACATGGTGAACACTGTTACTTTAAGGCAGACATTATTATTCATATAGGTCTTGTAACTACGATGAAGTAGAATCTACATGAGAATCTGCCTTAGTACCTTTCCAGTAGGAATAATCCTCTTGGATTTATTAGGATTCAGCTTGACATTTCATTAGTGTACATTAGTGTTTTTAATGTTTTAAACAAACTCCGCTTTATATTTAAAATATTTATTTAAAATTCCAGAGATCTTCTTGTAACATTACTTCATGGCTGGTGGTCTGTTGAATTAAGGCATATGTAAGACATACAGTTGTTCTCTTCCATAGACATTGAAGCCCTCAGATACCCTATTCTTAACTTTGAATCCTCTTTATAGGACATCCTGATAGAGAACAGACATGAAATAGTATAAGGTGAAGATTACAAGACTTCACTAGGCTCCAATCTGATAGACTGTGATAGTTTAGAGAAAGACTGGGATTGTACATCACGGTTTTGCTAGGGTGAGGAAAGTTCCCCTTCTATTAATGAATCCCCTGTCATATGAGCTACCTGTTCCAAGTATGGATAGTTTGATGAATCCAAGCTGCTTTCATCCAGAATCAGAAATGATTACTGCAAGTGGGAGTTTTCCCATTTTGAGGACTAAGAGACAGCATTTGACAGGGCTGGCTATCTCCATTGTAACTGATCTTTGTCAGAACACGATTTATGTACAGCTGCACACACTAATTGATTAAATTTTTTAAAATTCAGGGAAGCCGGTAGAACATCCTTTTAAACCACATGTACTCCATTTTAATACCTTTTAAAGTAATGTGTTTTGCTCTTTTGCTGGGAGGCCCACAAGCAGTATCAATCTATTTACTACTTCTCTTTGCGCACACTCTTGCCTGCTACATTTTCTGTTTCTAGTACTCCTAGTTTGAAAACAAGGGATTGATTGAGGTTTGGATTGCCATGGCATTGCACAATACTGACAGAGTTTAGCTTTCTTATTGAGCACAACAGAGGCATGCAAACACTTAAACGGAGTCTACAGAGATTTTGTACTAATGAGACCATTTTCGGACTGTGATTTTTTTTAAACTATACACCTCCTAGCGTAGCCACAGTTATACTGTTGTAAGTATAAGATACTGGTTATAGCTTGTTTTCTTTCCCACACAAAAATAAAGTATACTGCATAAGCACTTTTATAGCTGTATCCACACTAGAGGGGAGTACCACTTTCACTATACCAGCATAATTAAAGCTATATAATTCTTGTGTTTAGACAAGGTTGTTGTGAAGTTGTCCACAGTATGGGTACATCTAACCAGCAAGGCAAAAGTTGACTTAAGATTCGCAATTTCAGCTAAGTCAATTGCGTAGCTGAAGTCCAAATAGTTTAATTCGGCTTTTGGCGCTGTCTACACAGCAGGAATTCAAAGGAAGAACACTCTTCCTTCAACTTCCCTTACTCCTTGTAAAATGAGGGTTACAGGAACTGGAGTAAGAAGTCCTCCAGCTCAACATTATTTCAGAATAATGGTTTGCTGCATAGACATGCATTTTGTTTTTTCAAAATAACATCAGTTATTCCAAAATAACTCTGCTGTATAGACGTGCCCTAAGATAGTTCAAAGTTTCTGTTGGAATAATGCCTTTTTCAGTTAGCACACAAAGCTAGCAATGGTCAATGCTGATATCATCAATAGTCTCATTGGATCAAAGAGGGACGAGATCTTCAAAACTGCTAGGTTCCTATCCAGAGATCTTTAGATCTGGTTCATAATCTCCATTATACATTAGGAACAGCAGCTAATCAGAGTCCAGAGAAATACAACTTTCTGCTTTAAATGACAATGAAAATCTCACCACTATGTATGTCCAGTCCCAAGACCAGAATCTGGACAAATATCCCCAAATCATGCTAGGTCCATTTACCATATGTTGTAAGTGAAACAAAACAGTTTGTATAGAATTTAAGGACTTGTCTACATGGGGACATACAGGAAAATTAATCTGGATTAATGGAAGTTACAAAAGTGGACATAATTTCATTCAGTCAGAAGGGCGGGCCAGTCGAAGGGCATGCTTTTGCTATGAGACAGCTGCTGCTCGTTTGGTGAGAGGTGCGTGGTTTGGGGAGACCCGTGGCTGGTGTCCCCTGAAAAAGTATATCAGCTGCTAATTCCTGCCGACTCTTCCCGTGCTTTAGCACTCTTGTAGCTACTCCATGAGGCATTGTGCTTGAGGAACTCCTTGCTATCTCTGACCTTAGAGCTATGGCTCTCCACATACACACTTTATGGTGCTCACTTCACATTTGGACTGGAAAGTCTGTCACTGAGAAATTAACAGTTTGCCTCAGATAAAATAACCTAAAGCTGTCACCTTGTCTCTAGTCCTCTGCCAGATCTACAATTGTGATGCAGCAGGACAGAGAGAGTGGCAAGTTCCTGCCCTGTGAACCTCTCAGATGAGAAGAGGCTTACAAACATCAGTCCCAGAACAAAACCAGCAGGGGCAGCAGAGGGAGAACGCAACATGTACATGTCCACACGATGCCAACATTGAGGTTAGCCCGCTTTAGGAGCAAAGATTTTAATACACTTAACTCTTATATTGGGAGAATTTAAAAATCCATCATTATGGGACATTCTTTACTTCACACTATACAATATTATTTTATGGTATGGGTTTGGGGTCAATAAACCTTGAGAGTGTGCCTTTAAGAAATGATTCATTGAAAGAAACATTTTCTCTCTCTTACATTCCTTGAACAAGGAGCAACAGTGTCCATTAATAGGAGGTAGGAGAAAAAAAGTTTTGGTACTACAGGTCAGAGTAGATTTCACTCATGTTACTTCAGTCTGTTGGTTAGCTACAGGGTCTCTGCCTAGATTTTAAGGGCCAGTTTTTTGAGAGCTCAGCACCCACTCTATGTAGCTCTTTGGAAAGTCTGGTCATGAATATCAATCAGTACTAGCAGTAAATACCAAGGCAACTTATTTACTGTTTATGCAAATAATTATTTAGAAAGAAGACGTACTATAATGAATAATATGTTTTATCTGAAAAAGCAGTGTTAGTCACAAGATTTTAAAAGATTTATCATTGCTTAACGTTCTCAGTGGAAAATTACATTTTGGCAGGAAGATCATTTCTACTCCTGATAATTATTACTTCTGGGGGAAGATTGTAGGGAAGATGATTAAATACTCTTCTTTTGGAAAGATGCATGAGAGATTTCCTTCATCATGACAGTTAGCCTGGTGTACGTTGCATCCCTAAGGTTTCCACAGAGCTCAAGACATGTCTTTATTGAGGAATAAATATTTCTGTCATGACTATCAGGAGTTTGTTAATGTCTAGTCATCTAATTTTCACAACAGGACACTATAACAAGTGTAATTTTTTCTTGAAAGTGGATAATTATCCTTATAATTAGGTGTCTGTTACGTGGCACAATCACGTCTTTCTAAGTCCACATTACATCAGAAGATAAATGTGTTTCTTGAAAGAAAGCAGGTGTCTAAAAATGTCCTGATGTGAGGACATAAAAACAAAATATTTTCAACAGATTCAATTGAAGCATTCATGGCTTAATGCCCAGAATTTGCTATGCTAAATAGTATTAGTAATATAGTAGAGCATAGCTTGAAAAGTTACTGTCAGTTATTTGGAGGCCTACTCAATTCAGGGTGTCCACTAGAAGCTCTATGCAGTGTTGTAATTGTGTTGGTATCCAGGGGGTTAACAGACAACATGAGACCTTATCTTGTTTAAAGATCTACACAGTGATCACGCATCTGCATCAGACAATGTGATATACTACTTAACACTTTTCACCACAGTGGTCACCTCAGTATTTACTACAAGTTACAGAAATATCATAAGCATTCCCTATCTCAAAGTATGGAGAAATGATATAATATCTCAAAAAGTCTCAGGAGGAGTAACTGTGTTAGTTTGTAACTTTAAAAACTAGACGTAGGCCTGTGACACTTTAGAGACTAACAAAAATATATTGGGACATGAGCTTTCATGGGTAAGACCCACTTCACTAGATGAGTACGGCTACATGAGTACTTCTACTACATCTGGTGAAGTGGGTCTTACCTATGAAAGCTCATGACCCTATATAGTTATTAATCTCCAAGGTGCCATAGGACTACTCGTCGTATAATATCTCAGACAACACTGTTATAATTGCCACTCCAGCAATTCTATCAGCAATGCGTGGGAACCATCTGGGTGCTGGGAGTACATTGTATAGCCATCTGTTCAACACCAGGAGCTAAATCTCATGCACACTGTCCTGTCTGTGTGCATAGAAGGGAAGATGTGTCCTGGGGCTCACCATTAGTGGCCCTTCCTCAGGAGATTAGCTGTTTCCAGGTGCTGCCCCTTCCTTTTGCAGTCTCTTCACCACCCTGGCTCATCCTGCAGCCTCTCTCACTTCAGGAGCTGCAGTTTCCTCTTCATTGGTTGTCCCTGCAGTCAGGTCACTGTAGTCCTTCTCTTCCAAGTATCAAAGTGTTCCCAGGAAAACTGTCTCAGCTAGGCCACTTCCCCAGTGGCTGGTAGAGAAACCCAAGACTGACCTCTCCTCTGGGTTTCAGCTCTGGGCCCTCAGCAGCAGCCATGGTCTGCCTTATTCTACCCTTTAGTACTTTTCCCATGAGCCTTTCCTACTTTCCAGTTCTCTCCATTCCTTGGGCTAGCCAGCTTAAACTTTCTCCTCCCAGGGAGTAACTCTAGATACGTAGCTCCAAGCTGAGACTTCTCTCCAACAGTTCCCTTCTCTTCAAGGGTGACTGCAGCCTACTTCCCTGAACCCCTTTCTGTTCAGTTCCTGGGCCTTGTACCGGCCTCTCCTCTTGCTGTTCTGTATCATTTCATCAATCGCTGTTCCCTGCCTCCTGCTCCAAGCACAGCCTGGGCAGTTAACTGGCCCATCTGGCCACCATAACTCCAAGTCTTATCGTGGGGGTGGACACCCCTTCACAGGGTGCCAGACCTGCCTACTGCCATGCTACTGGCCTCCTTCCTGGGTTAGAGAATTCCAAGCAAATGAATTGCACATAGGTGCGCTCGAATCTGGGGACCTCTATTTGAACAGCCACAATCTGTCCTGAGGGATACACTAATGTTTTGGTTGATCTTTATTGTGGCTCTGCTGCAGCAGTAGCCAAAATTTACTGCAAAGTGACTCCTTTCTTGCTTGGTGCTGTGACATATTGGGGGAAAACTAAGGTGGAGAGTTCAGGGAAGTTAGGCTTTGGCAAGCATGTGTTGTTTAGTCTATTACTGACTTATTGCAGAGTCCTCTCTGTTCTAATTCTTGCCTTTGATGTGCAAGTTCATACACTTAGTGTATTTACTCTTCTTAAAATGATTGTACTCTGATTATTAGGAGCATTTTTCTTTTTGACATTTGTTTGAATATAGTATCAAAATAACCCTTGCAGTAACACTGAAAGTATTTAAATATTTGTATACAGTGCAGGATTCAGTATATCAAGAAGCGTTTTTTTAAAAAGTTTATAGTAAACAATAGATGAACCATTGTAATTTATTTCCAGTTGCATACACTCCTTGTTACAATTACTGGACTTTTCCAATTAAGGGAAAAAAGCATGGCTTGGATTTTATGTCTGCTTATCTTGGTGCGCTGTTTATCCAAACTCTTCCTTGTTCTTAGTTATCAACTGCCAAACATTCACCATTAGGTGTTTGCTTCTTTAGCTGATACAGAGAACAGCCTGCCTTTCCTTATGTCATAACACCGAAGGCCACAAAATCAAAATAGGGATGAACTGAAAGTCAGGTTTCAAAGAGGCTATTTCCTACTTTCCTACTCTGTTTTAGTTTTTAATGCATGAAGGTTCTTACCATACAAGATTTTTCAGCTTTCATTAATAACGTCTTTGTTTTTGCTTGTACAGGCCACATTTACTTACCCATCATTATCCTTAACTCAAGTAAGTTTGTGCATGTCCCCTTCATCACTATTAGGGAGCAAGGGAAAACAGACAGCAACATCCCCATGCAAATCTGGATGGCGGAGCTTCAGCTTCCCCCATTCTGTGCTCTCTAAAGGGCACCTGGGGAGTGGGAAGCTCAAGGTTGGGGCAGTCCCAGACAGGGGGGGGGGGGGCCCAACTCTAGCCAGGCCCTTTCACCTACTTGCTGCTTCTGGGTCTTTTCTTTAGGATTTTATAAGATGAGATCCCATTCCAGGCACATCCCATTTTCCTGGTGCAACCAAACCTTTACTTTGGTTTAAGTTATAAGAGGAAGCTGCATACTGAATTTGGTGGTTTTAGCTCTTACAGTTTAAGAGGAGTTCTTGTACAAACCGACACTCTCTCGAAAATATATAGTAGATTTGATATTTCATACTTCAATTTCTGGTACAAGGAAGTTGAGCTAATGGAGTATGATGACAGGCCTCTCGGTTAAACTTTCCTTTGAATTATTTCCTAGCTCAAGTCCTGCACATAAGATACTTGCCTGTAATGTCAAATAACAGTTGTACATAATTGCCACATTGTGTCAGTTTAAGTAGATACAATTCCGTAGATTCTTGTGAAGCTCTCAAACTGAAGGTCATTTTCATCTTTGTTAGACCTCCATTTACACCAATGGAGCTCTACTAGAGTTGAATTTGGCGCAATCATTTTAAAATGATCTATGGGGCTGAGCTTTTCAAAGCCATTTACCCTGGTCTAAACTACATGGAAAGGTCAAAGTAAGATACTCAACTCCAAATACATAGATTACGTAGCTGGAGTTAATGTATCTTACATTGCGTTACCGCTCCGTCCACACAGAGGGAGACCAATGGGAGCAAATACTCCCATTGGCTTCCCTTATTCCTCCTGAAGAGCAGGAGTACTGGGCCAATAGGGGCGCCCTTTGAGTTTGATCTACTGGGTCTATACTAGACCTGTGAAATCAAACTCCGAAAGATTGACTGCGGCAGTGTCAATCTTCCAAGTAGTATAGACATGCCCTACGGGATTTGGACAGCCAATTCCCACTCAAACTAAATAGCATGTAGAGTCCTTGAATATCGTAACTGCTGAAGCGTGCACACACAGCATGACAAGATAGGTAAGATAAAATCTTTTATTGGTCCGACTTGTGTTGGTGAGAGAGCCAAGCTTTTGAGCTTACTCAAAGTTCTTCTTCCTCTGGAAAGAAGAGGTCTATGTGGCTCATATTACCTCACCTACCTTGTTTCTTTACTGTCCTCGGTTAGACACAGTATACGCACACAGAATGGACAAATCTGTTCCCCCACTGTGTTTCCTCTATTTATTCAAGAATTGATTATGGGCTTGTGAAGGAGAAGAACTGTCTAGAGCAAGGTGCAGTACAAATTTTCTCATATGGCTTTATCAAATTGTCTCATTCCTGACTCTCTTCTCCCATCACCTTTAGTAATGGGTCTTGGGCCTCTCTTGAAGAGATGACACCACAGAATGAGCTGTTTTTGTGACATTACAAAGTACTGGAAGAAACCACCTCATTCATTTCTACGTGTAGGTTAAGTTTGAATTTCAACTCCTATCTTGAGACATAAGTTCTTCCCCTAATCCACTAAACTAGCTAAGCTCATTCACTAATTTGCCAGGAAGTGCTTGTTTAAAGTGATGGTTGCTATTAGAAAGAAATGAAGGGCAAGAAGCCAATTTTTAATTCTGCCATTTCCCCACTTAAGATAGTGCTGCTACTTTCCAAACACCCCAATTGGTTTATACATGAAATTAATGATGCTAGTGTTCCTATTTTTGGATACTGCTAAGCTCCCTCTGGTAAGTTATGTATCACAGTTGTTATGAAAGCTGACTTCCTTTTTACACATGGGCACGTATCCCTAATAGCAATTTCAAAGCTTTAGAAGTTTGAGCATGGGCCCCTACACTCTTGCACATTTTTAAACTGGCCTTCTTTAAAAATTGCTGATAAATTCCATCTGGTCTGCAGGATTTGTTGGTTTGAAGTTGTCAGACACACTGAATAGTTCTGCTGTGTAGATCCTGTAGTTACTCTGCAGTAACATGCACACTAAAAGCAAGTAGGCTGTTTGTCATGTTGTCCTACAATCACATTCTCAATTCAACTGCTCCTTTTTCTACCCTTCAACACTCAACCATCAGACCCTCCGTCCTACTGCTCATTTCTACAACTTTACTAAGATAAAGATCACACACAACTTTATTGGGGAGCATATGAATTAATTTGCAGCACTCTTAACACCACCCACCTTGCCTATAACTCCTAGAAATAAAGTCACAGAAGTTACCTGTTAGCCAGGATGGGTAGGAATGGTGTCCCTAGCTTCTGTTTCTCCGGAGGTGGGTGACAGGGGAGGGAATCACATAAGGATTATGTGATCGCTCCCTCTGGGGCATCTGGTATTGGCCACTGCTGGCAGACAGGATACTGGGCTAGATGGACCTTTGGTCTGACCTAGTATGGCTGTTCTTATGTTCTTATCTACATAGCTTCTTCTTTCTAAATCCATGCTAGCTATTTCTTATCATTCTACAGTCATGGTTCTAATTGGCAGCTCAATACAATTTCTAGCTCACACTTAATATTGATTCCATTCAATACAACAGTTTACAAATGTGATGACTAGATGCTATAGATAGGTATGAGCCATGGCTACAAATAGGCTTGGAAGAATTAGATTTTTATTGGTATCCCATAAATGATAAGTTCAGCATACACATACAAGCCACTAAAAATATTTCAATCAATAATAAAGATTTATAGATAGATGATGTAAGAAAAATGATGCTGGAGAATGTTAGTTTTAAAGATATTTAATTTTGTATATTTTGACATGGCATGTTGATAATTTGAGTTAATGGTTTAATGTACCCTTAAAGTGTGACCTGTTTCTTTTCCATTATATTTCAATCAGCAAATGTACCTAGCATTTATTATAATCAAATCCCCTTTGGGCAGGCCTTGAATTACTGCTGGAAACTGGAAGGAATGTCCACATTTTCACTTGCTCCACTAACTATTGTTAGTTCCAGTCTGTTT
The DNA here is from genome assembly GCF_052426305.1 of Pelodiscus sinensis. NCBI lineage: Eukaryota > Metazoa > Chordata > Testudines > Trionychidae > Pelodiscus > Pelodiscus sinensis. The sequence goes on along the minus strand of NC_143065.1, from coordinate 22,050,895 downwards.
CTTACCTATTAAAATGTTTTTTAAATGGCGAAGAAGCCTTTACATAGTCAGGAATACCTTTTTTAAAGAAACAGTTTAGGTAGCAAAGAGTTTTCAATGAGACACCATGGTTCAGATACAGTATTTGCAGTTCCCACCCATTAAAATCACTGTCACCAAAATACCTTTACAAATCTGGGCCTTGGTAATTACCGCTAGCTAATTTCTCATTGACTCTCTTTGCCTTTAGCCTGAGGTCAACTGAGAATTGAAGACCTGTGTGTGTTACACTACAGGCACAAACACAGTGGCAGTCCAGGCTTCCCCTTTGTAACTAGCACCAGGCTGGGAGATGGGGGAGGTGGGGGAGTGGATCGGGTCACCACCAGATAGTCTCATGACATGCAAAACAGTGAATGGTCTTGCAGAGTGTATGAGATCAAACCACACTTTATCCGTGGTCAGACCCCAAGCTACAGCCTTGAATTTTTACTGGTCTATAATGTTTGGAAATGCAATGTATAATGTCCACGCTGGGAGACATCTTTGTTGCAAAAAGCGTGTCTTATGATGGTTAGATTGACTATATAGATGGGAACTAACACACCCACAACTCCTGTTGTGATCACCTAGAGCAGGGCTACTCAACTTTGGAAGCCCCGGGGGGCCACAGTGATACTCACAGCATGTGCCCAGGGCCGCAACTTAAGTGTGATTGCATATACATGCAAATATGTAAGCCAATAGATTCTTTCACACTGATGGGCATGAATACAAAGATTAAGGCAAGACTACACAACACGCAGGCCCCATTTAAGTCAGTTCTACTGATATTAATAAAATGCAATATTTACCCAATTTCCACACATATGACAGCCCTTTTAATGATCAATGACAGCCCAGAAATGTAACTGCAAAAAATCATATCAACAGAAGACCATTGTATTGACTACTTTTTTGTTTTGGCCCCCTACTCATGGGCCACAAACCCAAACCTCACCACGGGCCACAAACAAACAGGCCGTGGGCTGCATGTGGCCCATGGGCCGCATGTTGAATAGCCCTGACCTAGAGGGAAGAAGGGCGTTTGGAGCTAATGATTGTTGATTAAGTAACCTAAATTGCATATTTCAGTGCTCTCATGGTCAGACATGCAAAAGGCCTCAACCTAGGGGTACTGGATCAACTGTAAGACAAAGCAAGAAAATTCTTTTATATCCAGTCTCATAACAGGAGTCTGCATCACACTTTGGCTATGTTTAGAGTACATGGCTCAGTTGACGGAGCCATGTAAAATAGTTTATTCGGCATAGTCAAAGAAGCGGGGATTTAAATAATCCCCACTTCATTAAAATAAAAATGGCCTCCGCACTGTGCCGACAATCAGCTGATCTGGCACAGCGTGTCAGTCTAGATGTGGCAGGGTCAACAAGGGAAGCCTTTGTCGACCGCTCCGGTATGCCTTGTGAAACGAGGTTTACCAGAGCGATCAACAAAGGCTTCCCTTGTCTACCGTGCTGCGTCTAGATTGCCGTGCTGTGCTGGATCAGCTGATCGTCAGCACAGCGCAGTGGCCATTTTTATTTTAATGAAGCGGGGATTATTTAAATCCTTGCTTCTTTGACTATGGCGAATAACCTATTTTACATGGCTCCATCGACGGAGCCATGTAGTCTAGACATAGCCTTTCAACAAGCCCAGACAGGAGTGACTCCATGGCCACGTCCATGCTTGGGTAAATAGGAGACCTGCTAGCATAAGACTCCCTGTCAACATGGAGAGGGATTTGTGTTTGCACATTGTATTAGATTTACCCTTGCCCCTCATCAACATGGTCTTAATAGCTTCTCAAGGAAGAAAAAAATCCATCCAGACTTATCGGTTGTGCTTGAACACAATTGTTGGTAAAATGGTGTAATATTTCACATGGACTGGACTGGAGTCTATTTCCATTAATAGACATGCAGGATCTGCCTTGTGCATTATGTTTCTGGAAGTGCGCACTGTTTCTAGTATTCCATGCACTGTGTACATAATGACTAAATGCATATTTACATGCAAATAGTATAGCTGAACACTCCGTCCTAGACACCTTGTACTCTATCCAGCCATCTGGAATCAAAATATTTTGAGAATAATGCAGATGGTCTTTCTTTTACTTTCAAAATCTCTTAAAACAGATAAAGATTCTTTATAGCCTGTTTTGCCTCTGCAAGTGCCAAACCTTTCCAGTATTTCTCCTACATGCTTTTGGATCCATTGGGCTGGATTTGCCTTAGTAGATAGGAGGTGTTTACGTGCTGTTTTCATCACCAAGAGCCAACAGATGGGCAGTCTCTCCTAGAAGGAACAGGAGGCTTTTCTGGTGCTACTCTAGCCTGAGGATTTTTTTCAACTCTAAATTTCGGTTGGCGCTCTTGAGGAGGCTATTCCAGCTTCTGTGTGATTCAGTCAGTCATTCTCTTCCCTTTCCACTCCATTTCCTATTTATAAATGTAATCAATTCTTAATCACTATCTGTATCTTAACACTAACCTCACTATCTGTACCTTAACACCAACCTCCTTCTATGCAGAGCAGATTTCCTGTCAACAGCCTCTATAGATATAACAAACAGTGTGGTTTAGGTCCACAAAAAATGATAAATGGCCAAAATGGATGTTGGTAAATGATTTCTCCAATATCTGTATGGCCAACAAATGGCAACCAATTGTCCTCTCCTAGCTGTGTTATGATCACGAAAATGCCTGTAGCCAAACAAGTGAATGTCTGTTATATTTTTATATATTCCATTGTTCTTCATCAATGGGTGTTGAGACAAGGAGTGAAGGAAATTATCCATCTATTGGACCAGTTGCTCTGCTAATGTAAATGCACACACCACCACTGACTTCAGTTGAGTTTTGCCCATTTACACCAACAGAAAATGTAGCTGGTTATATCCGTCAGATGGAAAAACACATATGTAGGTAAATATAATTCATTAATTGACTGGTAGAGCAAAATCTGTCTGGGCAAGTTCAGATCCACTCAGCCCCCCACATTTTGTCTTTGGAGAGCTGATTTCTAGGGGAAATACAAGCTAGACAGCTTTTTATTGGCTGCTGATACAAGGATGCCAAAGGACGTTTATTGTTCCCCAGTTCCTGTGAAAGTCAGCTGTTATTTATACCTAATAAATTGAGTTCTACTAAATCGACCACTGATCACACCCCTACTGACCTCAATACTCCACTGGGTCACGAGAAGCAAGGGAAGTTGACGGGAGAGTGAGTTCACCGTAACCCTAAGGTACATCGACTCTAGCTACACTATTCAGGTAGCTGGAGTTGTGTATCTTAGGGTATGTCTACACTACAAAGTTAGTTCGAACTAACGGACGTTAGTTCGAACTAACTTTAACAGGCGCTACACTAGCGCTCCGCTAGTTCGAATTTGAATCGAACTAGCGGAGCGGTTAGTTCGAACTAGGTAAACCTCATTTTACGAGGATTAAGCCTAGTTCGAACTAGCTAGTTCGAATTAAGGGATGTGTAGCCCCTTAATTCGAACTAGTGGGAGGCTAGCC